>NW_020664409.1:111336936-111357038 GCF_002925995.2 Terrapene triunguis
CTGGAAAAGCACCAGGTTAAAGATGGATTCCAGTTCAGGTGACATGATCACATGTCACTGCAAGACTTCATTAGTCACTTGCCAGCACACACATATACAGGAAGACTAACAGGTAAACACAGCCATCTGCAGACAATAGTCCCTGTTAATGGGAGTCATCAAGATTCCAAACCACTATTAATGGCCCACACTTTGCATAATTACAATAGGCCAGGGGTAAGCAACCTATGGCACATGTGCCAAAGGCAGCACGCAAGCTGATTTTCAGTGGCACTCACACTGCCCGGGTCCTGGCCACCGGTCCAGGGGGCTCTGCATTTTAATTTAATTTTAAATGAAGCTTTTTAAACATTTTAAAAACCTTATTTACTTTACATACAGCAATAGTTTAGTTATATATTAAAGACCTACAGAAAGAGACCTTCTAAAAACGTTAAAATGTATGACTGGCACGCAAAACCTTAAATTAGAATGAATAAATGAAGACTCGGCACAGCACTTCTGAAAGGTTGCTGACCCCTGCAATAGGCCCTCAGAGTTATATTTCATATTTCTAGTTTTAGATACAAGAGTGGTACATTTATACAAATAGGATGATCAAACTCAGTAGATTATAAGCTTTGTAATGATACCTTACAAGAGACCTTTTGCATGAAGCATATTCCAGATACATTATATTCACTTATCATATTTTTATAAAACTATTCCAGTTACATTATATTCACTTCTTATTATGTTTTTATAAAACCATATAGACTGCACAACGTCACACCCTCCTCCTGAACTTACGGCCAGAGACTTGGACACTGCGGAGGCAGTATACCTAAAATTCGTTTTTGGGCTCTCCTATGGGGCAGACACTCCTGTGTCCCCCAAAAGGAAAGAGACCCTGATCCAGCTGTAGGCTTACAGCTGCCAGCTATGAGAGACGTTTCGCTGGCCAGCAAAATCCCCCCCCCCCTTTCACTCAGGTTGGGCTTGCTTCCAGCTGGAGTCCTTGGGGTTTGTTCCCACCGCAGCAGTCACCAGGACCCCAACTTCCAGCTCCAGGATACGTGTCTCTGTGCACCTCTTCCACTCCATTACAGCCAGGTCATGCTTCTGGGTCTTACTTGCTTTGTCTCTTAAGTCCAGGTTGGTGGGCAGCCTTTTCTTTTTCCAGGTCAGCCTCTTCCCAGGCAAATTGTACATCAATTTCCATTTGTCTTCCCTTGAGACCATCACTCGATGAGCTGGGATACCACAGAGAACCCCCTCCTGCCAGAACAGGCACCCCTCCACTCCTGTCTTGCTAGGTTAGACACTCCAGTCAGCTTCAGCACAGACAGAGGTTGGGCCACACCCATCTGCAGTTCACTGAAACTGAGATGCACTCAGCTCAGGGGCTTCTTAGTTAACAGAGACATTCCCAGCGCCCAGTGTTCAGTCTTTCTGGGCAATTTGCAACTTGTGTAGTTTTAGCTTCTTTTGATCTTCAGTCTTACTTATTTTGCTTCCTTTTCTGTCCCTACTTCCCTTTCCCGAAATAAACAAACAGAAAATAACAAACCAGTAACCACTTTGTCTGTTCTCCAGCCACCACACTTAAAACTCACTTAAAATCACTACCAGTATCTCAAAGCAATCAGCTGTGCACAGATCCTGATCGACTATGCCACTGTGATGATGCTGGTTCTGGCGGGACCCAACTGAGAGTGCCAATTCAGGACAAATTGCTCAAACAGGGCAGTTACAGCCCAAGGCTGGGGTTTTTCCACCTCTAAGGCAAACCAAACCAGCCAGACAGTGAAGACTTTGGTTTCACCCCACTGGCTCACCACAAGTCACACAAATAATTCCCTTAGACACTCCAGTTTCCCAGTATCACCACCAGTGCCACTCGTTATGGGGACAAATGGTTATAAAAACCAATACCCCAGTAAAAGAAAAAAGGTTTTCCTGATCCCAAAGGACCAAGCCCCAGGCCCAGGTCAATATACAAATCGGATCTCAACCACAAATCACGCTGTTGCCAATCCTTTAGAATCTAAAATCTAAAGGTTTATTCATAAAAGGAAAAAGATATAGATGAGAGTTAGAATTGGTTACATGGAATCAATTACATACAATAATTGCAAAGTTCTTGGTTCAGGATTGCAGCAGCGATAGAATAAACTGCAGGTTCAAATCAAGTCTCTAGAACATCCCCAGCTGGGATGGGTCATCAGTCCTTTGTTCAGAGCTTCAGTTTGTAGCAAAGTCCCTCCAGAGGTAAGAAGCAGGATTGAAGACAAAATGGAGATGAGGCATCGGCCCTTTTATAGTCTTTTCCAGGTGTAAGAACACCTCTTTGTTCTTACTGTGGAAAATTACAGCAAAATGGAGTCTGGAGTCACATGGGCAAGTTCCTGCATACTTTGCTGAGTTACAAGGCGTATCTGCCTTCTCTACATGGGTCAATTGTATAACTGATGGTCCTTAATGGGCCATCAAGCAGGCCAGGTAGAGCTAACACCAACTTGTCTGGGATGTCACCCAGAAGCAGAGCATAAGTTTGAAATACAGACAGTACAGAACCAATATTCATAACTTCAACTACAAAATTGCTACACACATATAGACAACATAATCATAACTAGTAAACCATAACCTTGTCTTAGACACCTCATTTGACCCCCTTTATAGAAGATTTGGTGTCACTACAGGACCTTAGTTGCAACCATGTTCTATATGGTCCCAGATTGTATCAATAACGTCACATACCCCAAGCCAGACTAGAAAACTGGTTTAAATCACCATTTTAAAGTATTCTTCCTACACAGTGTATATCCTAAAGAGGAAAGATGAGGCAAGGCACAGCTGATGGTTAAAAAATGCCTCAGGCAATCACAAGAAGGGGAAAAAAGGAAAAAGAAAACACACACATGCACCCCTCCCCACCCCCACCCCCTGCAGAAATCAGTTAAAATAAAGTCTTCCAAGTAGGTAAATACTCTGAAGTCAAGTATCTGCATTATGTCAAAAGAATTGCAAAATGGGTCTTTTGTGAGACACAATGAAGCAATTAACTTGGCGGATGTGCTGGGAATGCAAGCACAGAATTCATCAGCACCTGCAGAAAGAATAAAACACAGTCATGTTTCACTAATGGGTGACAAATGGTGTGCTATGAGATCAGGGGCCAGCAGCCAGCAGGGCATCGCAAGATAGGAGGAAAGGCTTTTGCAGTAGCTGTGATGTGCGACATTCAATTTTATTTCAATGATGGACGGAGCCTAGCTTTTAGTCATGCTTCTAGAGCTGCTGCTGGACTGGAATGTACATTACACATGACTGAGCTATATCCCACCATGCACACGGAGAGCAACACAGGCACAACATGAGACAGCAGCAGCAGTTAAGCTTTTCAAGGACTACGGCTGCTCTCCGGTAACTCTTTCAACACCGTTTTCTCTGTGCTCTTGGTTCAGGCAGTATTTCAAAATGCTTAGACATTCTCTCCAGATTGAAATCCAGTCTCTAGGTCCGTGCACACCATTGTGCCTTGGCTGAGGTATATCAGCAGGACCTCATGCTGACACTGTACTCTCCCAAGACTAACTCAGGACTTGCATATAGCAGTTTCTTAATCCTCACTGATGTACTTTGTTGGAAGCCCAGTCCCTGCCCTGGTCCAGCAAAGAAACCGATTCTCCATGCATCAGCCTAGAGGAATGAACGTAAGCCCTGTACTGAATTGCTTTATTACCTGAGTTTATATTAACAGGGTCAGCAGAGGCACTTGTGAGCTCATTATTTCTCTCAATTAGGTATCAACAGAAAGGCAGATAACTTGACCAGTTACAATGGCAACTGACTATAAGCAGCTAATAACCTGGGGAGTCAATCAAACCTCCTTAAAACCCACATTTACAGCAACACAACACAACACGGATACACATTCCTCAGTTCCTTCTCTTCAGCTTAACCTGGGATCTACATCACCTTCCTAGGACAACCATCACCAAGGTTAGAGAGCCCTCTAACTACTCACTCAACCAGGGCTGTTCTCTCCCTCTAAAAAGTAGAGGTCTCACCTTCCATTGCTCCCTGCGGAACCAGTTTCAGTTGTATTAAATTTCTCATTGACGTTTGTTTAAACACAAAAGACCCATGCCAGATTCCAACATGTGCTCACAATCAATTGGGTTTTTTAATCCTTTCCTTTTGAATATATAAACAGTTGTTAGATTTTATTCCCCTCTGACAGGTGTTGAGTAGAACGACCTGTAGATTATCAAATAGCTCTGCTTATTATATCCCTATTTCACATCTGACTGTTCCACAGTAACCCGAAAGGATTTGTTGAGTATGTTTTTCCCCCATCCTTGTTTATGCAGAGTAACAAGAGAGTGGTGGTTTTGGGGGGCTTTCTTTCTAAAAGGAAGACTGAAGCCAGAAGAACATTGAAATGGAAGATCAGAGAGAACAAGGGGAGAGAAGGAAATAGATCCATCTCTCCAAGGGTTTTAGGCCCGGTCTACACCTAAAACTTAGATCAACCTAGCTATGCCACTCAGGTATGTGAAAAATTCATACCCCCTGACAGAAGTAGTTAAGCCAACCTAAGCCCCAGTGTAGACACTGCTAGGTTGACAGAAGAATTCCTCCTACATCGTTGTAGTAAGTGTCTAAACTACAGCAGCACAGTTGCAGCACCTGTAGTGTAGACATACCCTTGCATGGCTGCCCATCAGTACAGGAACATACCGAACAGAGAGTGGACAGAGTGAAGCTTCCGGTGAGACAGGAGCAGCACGCACCCTGACACAAAAATCCCCTGCTCCAAAGGGCATTATGACCACCACTACAGAAAGCCCCCCGTCCACATTTAAGTCAATACTGTGCTTCATACCAGAAGATAGAGGGTTATTTGGGAGCTTGCTCATAAGATAGAAGAGAACCAGTTTTGCAGGAGAGACAGCTCCCTCAGACAATAACCCTCCTGCGAGTTCTGTGTAGCAGGCAGTCCGCTTTCTCCCCTGGAAGAGAGAGGCAAGGGAGAAACTCAGGACCTGAAAAATTATTGTCTTCAGAGAGCTCTGCTTTAATTACACTTTAGAAAAGCAATTGCCATCCTGCCTTGGATGCTCCCAGATTAAATCAGCTACCACTGCTTCAGCGTGAGGGACCACTAGTTCCAATTAGTGTCTCTCTCAGAGACTCCCGATTAATGAGGGTGACATGCTTTGGGGGTTCACCCAGACCGGCACAAGGCTGTGTCACTGCCTGCCCTGTAACCCTGTGTTCTTCTGTGCTATCTTGCTTCGGCTCAGAGCCCTGAAACCAGCCTCTTGCTTACAACACAATGACCTCACTCTGGCTTTCACCAGTGAGGTTATTTCTTGCTAGTTGACACCAACAGCCCTTCCAGCCAGGAGTCTCCCCAGCACTGTCTCCTCTGCAGTACTCAGCCTCTCTCACTGTAGCACCCACAAACCTTATCCAGGCTGCTGCTCCTGTAAAGAGACAGTACACAGTATCAGCCCGTCAGTTTGGCTGAAGAGGTTACCCTTCCCTTCGAACTACTGCACTGAGATGGTTGTACAATAAAACAAGATTAAGTTTGTTAGCAAAGAACAGAAATGTAAGTGATACCAAGTAGAAGGAATTGAGATAGAATTGTTACAAACAAAAGTAAAAACACGTTTCTAGGACTCAAACCTAACAAGCTAGAGTCTTGGTCTTGCCTATATTCAGGTTTCCAGAGACTTTCATCCCCATGTTTGAAAGGTTCCACTTTTCTCAGATGTACAAGAGCTCTGGCCTCTTGTATCTGCCCAGTAATGGAGACCAAAATGGCTCCATCCAGACTTCGATCTTCCAAAGTTAAATGACCTTGCTTCAGGAGGCAGAAAGGTTTCCTGGAGCTGCAGCTTCCATCCCCTGCCAAGATTGTTAAGTGGCCGTCCTCCACACTGGTTTGCCTAATGGCTTTGTCTACTTTCAGAGTAAGTACTTTCCTTGTCTCTTCTTGCTCAACTTACAAGGGAGGCACATTCAAGCAGACACATTCCTTTGTCAAGGATGGGGTGACTTGAGCCCTGTCTGCCAAACACCACTTAAGAACTTATTTCCAGCACATAGTTATAATATTTCATACATCACCTGTGCATACAACACACCATAACATTAATGATCAGCATGTTGCCAGTTCGCATAGGACACCTTACATGACCCCTTTTAGATACAGGTTATGCCAACAGTGAGTTGGGACACTGAGCTGGTCAGGTCAGCTGAGGCTGTCAGCTACCTACCAGGGAACCCCCTGCTCTCTGGCATTGGGGTGCTCTTAGGGTCAAAGTGGGTCTGAGAATTATTCAGAAATTGTGGTTATGGTCTCATGAAACTGCTGCAAGAGGACGGAGCTGTGGGTTTGTGTCAATGATTTGATACACAATTTAAAAGAAGTGATTCAGCTGTGACTGATTCAGCTATTCGAAGAAGGGTTGTCTGAAAGCTGCCTGACCCGCTCTGAGTAAGGGGGGGAACAGAGGAGCTAAAGGGAGTTTTAAATTGCCTTTGTATCAATCTTCTGGCTGTCATTTCTGGAGCACTTTGTGACCCACTGGACACTTTCAACTCTCCCTTTGCATCTCACTTGTACTGCATGAGATAAAAGAATCCAGCAGGTCACAAAGCACTGCTGAAAAGGCAGACACCAAAAGTGGGAGATGGGAAGTAGGAGTGGAGTCAGGAACAGACACACGTATAGCATTTTACATCTTCAAAGCACAGGGCAAATGTTAACCAGCACCAGCCCTGGGAGGCAGGCCTCATCCCTGCTTCACCAATAGGAAAAGCCCTGGAGAATGTCAATGACTTGGTCAGGCTCACATAAGAAGTCCGTGGCATAGCTAGGAACAGAACTCAAGTTCCTGGATCCCAGTTCTATAGTCAGCCCACTAGGCCACCTTGCCTTTAATAAAGCAGAAGTGCTAAGGCTCAGGAAATTAAAGAAAAGAAAGGGCGGCCAAAGAACTTCAGTAATATATTCCACATCATACCAGAAGAGTTTCAGTAATCTTCCTTCCACACTTCTATCTTGCGTCTGATGAAGTGGGCATTCACCCACGAAAGCTTATGCTCCAATACTTCTGTTAGTCTTAAAGGTGCCACAGGACCCTCTGTTACTTCTGTCTCGGGCATTTATCTGGCATGGATCGCTGTAGTATCCAAGCTCACATCATTTCTCTCCCCCTGTATGAAGCATTGTCCATGCTGGAAGTTGCATAATGTGCTACACATAAATAATTTTAATAATTTTTAAATGAAAAAAAAAGATCTTTATTTAAAAGCCCTCCAGACTGGTCTATTAGAACCTGGCTTGGATTGCTGAAGGCACCTGGACCAATGCACTCAAGCCATCTGTTAATGCCACACTAAAACTTAAGGGAGGGGTCAGGCCGGCCGGCACAGCACGGGCTGGTCCGGGAGCTGGGCTGGCTGGTGTAACTGGGGTGGATCACAGTGGACCAAAGACAAATCAACCAACCCAAGCATTTTGGGTGATGGCAGCATTCCAGAATGCCTGTCTCAGTCTCATGACTGTGGGCCAGTAGCCTGCGTGTGTATTAACTAAATGGAGCCAATGGAGCGAAGTTCACGTGCACTCCGTCTTGCCAAGCAGCAGCTACAGTGCTGGGTAGAAGGAAGCAGTTAAAGGCCTTTGCTGAAGGGCTGTCACAGACTGATGGTGTCGCAGATGAGATCTACATTAGCTCCTCATGCTAAGGAGTCACAAAGGCAGGAACACTTTCTTGTTTGGTTTTGCCAAATTTTTAGAAAGTGACCAAATGGCCTCAGCAAATAGGCAAAAAGGTGACAATCCCCTTCCCCCTTGGGCGTTCGTGCTGAGGTGTTTCCTGGCCCCTTGGGGCTGCATGGTGTTTTGACAGTTGGAAACTGGAGTTTTTAACTCAGCCTGGTGCATTTAAGACTCTGCAGCGTGCTGTGAAGGGTGATCGCTGGGGATTGAGTTCTCCTGAGTAAGTTATTCTAAACATTAGATATAAAGTGACATCAATTGGTGAAGCATTCTCGGAGTCTGTGTCAATCCGAGCTGAAGCAATGCATTAAGAGGAATCTGGGCAGCAGCAGGCTGCTCCGGATTTGGTCACCTCCATCTTAAAACATTTAGAAATCTAGAAACATTTAGATTAAAAAGGTGAACTGACTTGGCCATTTACTGCGAGGCTGGGGAAAGAGAGAAGTCGGAGATGTGGGGGCTTCCCCAAGACATTTGCTTCTCCCTTTATGCTAAGAATCGTGGGGAGCCCTTGGTTACACCGTTAGAGCATAAACCAGGGAGTTTAATGGGGGACTCTATCTCCCCTAGTGCCACCTTGTGTTCCTTCCCTTGCTGGGCTCTCATGTCCTTGACCTCAAGGATGCATCTTCCAGAAAATTGAAACTCTCAACCTGAAATCTCAGGGCTGGGTAATGAATCCCCACATTACTAATCTCACATGTCAAAGGAACAGTGTCCAGTGTTGTAGTGAAGTCTGGAAATTCTGTGTCTGTATTCTGATGTGAAGTGGACAGGACAGGAAGGACCAAAAGCCTTGGATTGACTTATCTTTTTGTCTCCTACTCAACTAAACAGCCCTTGCATGTTACAGAAGTAGCAAGCCTTGGAAAGAAGCCATCCACATAGGAATAGTAGCTATTTAGTTGTTAAAATTCTTTTATGTTGGCATAAATTTTTTGCTCCTTCCTTTATTGCATTCCTTTTATTACACTTATTATCATTTATCCTCCATTCAATCTTCCTGTTCTACCAGACCCATGGTCACTTATGTCCACATGCAATTCCATTGATCTGTCAATCGTACGGGACTTGTTTGTGCCTCTAGAAGTATTTTTTCACACAACGCACAGTCAGTCTGTGGAACTCTTCACCAGAGGATGTTGTGAAGGCCAAGATTATAACAAGATTAAAAAAAGAACTAGATAAGTTCATGGATAGATAGGGGATGGTGTCCCTAGCCTCTGTTTGCCAGAAGCAGGGAATGGGCGACAGGGGATGGATCACTTGATGATTACCTGTTCTATTCATTCCCTCTGGGGCACTTGGCATTGGCCACTGTGGAAAGACAGGATATTGGGCTATATGGACCTTTGGTCTGACCCAGTATGACCATTCTTATGTTCTTAAGAAAAACATGACAACGTGTAGATGATCTGACTCATGTAGGCCTGTCAACAGGGACAGAGCTAGTTTCCTTTGAAAGTTTGCTAAGAGCTTCCTGCTGATGCTATAAAACAGATCTTCTAACTTGAGTGATGGCATATTTTTCCAGACTCCTGTCCGATACAGTGGCTTTTTTCCCCTCCCTCAGTCTTGTCAATTACTCAATATTCTGTCCTATCAAGGGATTTTATTTTTCAGAATCAGAACCTTCAAAAATCAGCCTAAAGATAATGAGTAGTGCGTTCTTAGCAACAGTTATGGAGTGATGAATTTTGATCGGCTATAAAATATGGTATGTCGTTCATATGGAATGTCTGTCATAAATGACATGTTACCATATTTCTCATGACCTTGAAACTTGTAACTTGCATGTGAGGGACAAGATAGATGCCATCAATATCATTTCCAGCCTGGTGCTTCAGTAGGAGGAGTTGATTACAATCCAACTGTGATTCACCAGCAACGGAATGAAGAACAATACTGTCCATTGTGTGCCCAGAAACAGGGAGCAAGGACCAGGGAATAACATCCCTTATTTCTCCTGACATGTCGTCTCCTCCAGGATCTTGTTGCAATACTTAGGATGGGAATAGGGATTGTTAGCTACGCCAGAGCTTGCCTCTTGCCATGTGATCTTGTGACCATGCAGCAGCATGCACGGTATATGGCTTTGGGTCATTAAGAGCTCACTCATATACAAGCCTGATATTTGAGTCATTCTCTTCTAACTGCTCCTGGGCTGGCATCTTGTGCCACTTTCTTTGAAGCTCTGCAAGGCAATAACATCTGCCAAGTGAACATGAGCATATTTTAGGGCAGAACATATTAAATGCTGCTTCATCTGAGTTGCCCTATGTGCACTTTCAAGTTTTACACTGAAAACTTAAAAATCAGTACTTTGGTCAGTAATCCCAGCCACACTTGCATTTGCTCGTATTTCACAGGCATCTAAAGGACCAGGGGGTACATTGTGAAGGAGATATCTTAGAGTGTCAGTTCTTCAATGTATAATGCCCCCAAAGAATCCTGGGTCTAGCTAAACATAGAGAGGTGACATGAAATAGAAAAAATAAAATATAGTTGAATAATTAGTTGTAGTTGCTGCTGACTTGCACCATCTGAATCTAATGGACTCTTCACATCTGGGTAACTTGTTCATTTTTTTGGATGCAAATGGGTGAGTAAATACAAGCTTAAGTCACTTGTGAGCTCCCACCTACCTCAGAAAACTGAGACTTGAGTCTTGCAGACTCAGCTGGAAAAAAGGTGTCTTAAAAGCAACATTACTGTAGTGGAGCCTCTGTCTTGAGCATCATAGAATCATAGAATATCAGGGCTGGAAGGGACCTCAGGAGGTTCTAGTCCAACCCCCTGCTCAAAGCAGGACCAATTCCCAACTAAATCATCCCAGCCAGGGCTTTGTCAAGCCTGACCTTAAAAACCTCTAACGAAGGAGATTCCACCACCTCCCTAGGTAACCCATTCCAGTGCTTCACCACCCTCTTAGTAAAAAAGTTTTTCCTAATATCCAACCTAAACCTCTCCCACTGCAACTTGATTCCATTGCTCCTTGTTCTGTCATCTGCTACCACTGAGAACAGTCTAGATCCGTCCTCTTTGTAACCCCCTTTCAGGTAGTTGGAAGCAGCTATCAAATCCCCCCTCATTCTTCTCTTCTGCAGACTAAACAATCCCAGTTCCCTCAGCCTCTCCTCATAAGTCATGTGCTCCAGACCCCTAATCATTTTTGTTGCCCTCCGCTTCTGGAAGAACCTTCCCATGTGCTGATTAAAAACAATCTCCCAGACTCACCAAGCCTGCCAGAAGTTCTGTGGGATAGTTAGACAGAAGGGAGACCAGGAATTACTGTGGTCAACTCCTTCCTGGGTAACGAACTGGCTAAAAAAGACATGCCATGGCAATGCGTGTTCCACTAGCCCCATCTGTGATTCAGGTAGGGAAGAACAAAGTGGGACTTGAGGTGGGTAAATTCCCTTTGCCTCAGCAGTTTGTTCTGGGAGGCAGAGGGGTGCTGAGTGCCCTTAGTTACAAATGTTTGCTGTAACAGAGGAACTTCATCCCAGTCCACTTGGTCAGCCTGCAGCTTCTAGTCCAAGCTTTTAAAACTTGCCTGAAGACCTTGCTCAGCTAGAGCCTATTCCAGTCCACTGAAGCCAATAGAAAGCATCCAGTTGACTTCAATAGATTCTGAATAGAGCCCACAGCTGGACCATTTTCTAAGTTACGTCCCAGCCTTCTGAAGTTGCCTGAGCCAAGCCTCAGTAGATGGTGTGAAAGGAGATCGCAGCTCATTGTGGAGGAGTTGCCGTGGTCTTTGGATTTGGATTCAGAACTGAACACGAGAACAGATGTCTGCAAGGACTGCAGAATAGGCTGGATACCAAGAGAGTGAGGCAGGGAGGACATGTGCATGTGCTACATATAGAGAGAGAAAAGGGATTAAGTGATTCAACACAGTGCTTCTGCAAGTCATAATTTTAAGGCTCAGAAGCCTCATTAAAATTAGCTTTGACAGATGCTTAATTTTATTGCCACTTTCCTGAATAAAATTTGAGTTCTATCCTATTAGGAAGATGGCTTTTTTTCTTCATTCTGAAACCAGCATCTAAGCTGAACTCTGTGTCTGTGTGTATGTTTTCACACCACATCTTTTAGAGAATTGATCAGAAAGAAGTAGTTTCTCTAGCTTTGCACTTTGTTGTATAAGGATCTAACAAAATAAATGTCTAACCTTTTGTTCAGTGTATGTGAATAGCCAGGTGTTCTCTAAAGAAGCCTGATGATTTATGCAGCCCATTACAGAGTGTTGTTAAGGGGGAGAGAGTCCCCTTACTTCCCCAGGCCATTAAAGATGCATGATAAGCAAAGTTGGAGGTGTAGCTCTTTTGCGCTGAGTCATATATGCACATTTATATAAAAATGTGAATGCTGCCTTTAGACAAAGAAAGCTAGGGTCAACTCAATCTAGAGCCTAAATGGAGTAAGGTGTAAAGAGACATGCATCTCTGCTTTGTGTTCAGTTAGGAGGAACATGAAGTGGGAGTATCAAGAATGTCAAGGGGCAACTAACCTTTGACCTTGTATAACATTTATGTGTGTGTGAGAGAGGCTTTAAAATGTGCTAGTCTGGAAAGTTAACACTTCAGAAATGGCATTATGAGGCTACAGGCTTGTTCTCTCAATGACTCCAGATCAAATCTACTCAGTGTAGAGTGTTCGTGTTTTCTAACTGCCATCCTGTAGACTTCCTCCAGAATCTGAGAATCAAGCTGGGTTCTTTCCTTCTTGCACACTATTGCCAGCAATGAATGTTCTTCAGGCCACATCAGCCCTCAGAGACACCATCAGTGGATTTTCACAAGTGTTTGGAACTTGGTAAACAATTCCATTGCTCATTGCCCAAGGAGTAGACTTTCCAGCTCCCTCTTCGTTGTCTTGGCTCTGCAGGGCTAACGGAAGTAAAAAAGTAGTAATATTGTCCAGTCCACTGAAGTCGGCAGATCTGACTCATGTACAGATGGGGATGGAGGACAGACTTTACCGAGTAGCAAAGGGCCATTTCTACATAGTAGTTCTCCTCTGAAAAACTGCCTGACTAGCAAAACATTGAGCAGACTCTCCATAGGTGTGCCGATGAGTTAACAGAAAACCAAAACCAAAATCTCTAGCCCTGCAGAGTTTACAATAAGTTACAAGGTATTTTATCTATTTCAGTGCCGACAGCATGCTAAACTTTATACAGTTCTTGTCCTGAACATCTTATGGAGTGCTATGCTAATGTAGAATGGCTTTCAAATAAATGGGTATGGGTTGACAAGCCCTGGGAAAGGAGGTGGTTTGAGAGGGACAAAGGTTGTGGGACAAGATCATGAGATGCTTTTGTTATGGGCACGCCTTATTGGATCCTTTCTTAATGTATAGTTAGTGTTCAGGGGAAAATATGACCTATTTGGGGTTTTGAGGAAAGTCAGTTGAGAGCAATTCCAAGGAAGTAGAAATCTATTACAGTTCATGGATGGCTAAATGATGGTAACTGAGCCACCTGAGAGATAAGAAATGTGAGTGTGGTCCCCAGGCTGTTGGGGTTGGAGGACAGTGTCGGTGAATGCGGGTGTGGGTACATCCCTGTCACCCGCAAGCTAAAATATTGATGCAAATTGCTGTCCTTGGTAACTTCCTTCTTCCCCATTCCTATGTTGCAGTTCTTCACCTCCCGGAGTGTTTGAGAAAGAATATGAAATATACCGGGATTACAATGCAGAAGGTCAACTTCTCCACTACAGGTAGCTGGAATTTATCTACAGTAATGGGGCTTTGTCTTCTGAGAATGACTGTCTGAAATGTAAACACTGCCATATTGCGTGTGGGATTGGGGACGCTATTTGTGAGTGTGTCTGTGTGGGGAAAGCAAACTTCATGTAGCAGGAGGTATTGAACGCCTTCTCTCTTTATTTCTTTTGATCTTCCTTTGTAAACTTTGGCTCCCTAATGTAAGGATGAGAATGTTGTCTCCTGGTTACTTAGAGTGGAAGCTCTTTGGGACAGGAATTGTTCACTACTGTCTTTGTATAGTACCTACCACAGTGTGGGCTTGGTCTGGGTTGGACCCTAGGCACTAGCATAATAAACATGATAACAATGGTTAGAGCAGGGCATTTGGAGCCCTGGGCTGGAGGCAGTTTGGTGACTGGGCTGGGAATGGAATGTAGGAGTTTCCTTGTTCTCAATCCTGTAGACCAGGGGTCGGCAACCTTTCAGAAGTGGGGTGCCGAGTCTTCATTGATTCACTCTGAGTTAAGGTTTCGCATGCCAGTAATACATGTTAACTTTTTTAGAAGGTCCCTTTCTATACATGTATAATATAGAACTAAACTATTGTTGTCTGTAAAGTAAATAAGGTTTTTTAAATGTTTAAGAAGCTTCATTTAAAATTAAATTAAAATGCAGAGCCCCCTGGACCAGTGGCCAGGATCCGGGCAGTGTGAGTGCCATTGAAAATCAGCTCGCGTGCCGCCTTCGGCACACGTGCCATTGGTTGCCTACCCCTGCTTCAGACCCCGCTGCCTCGCCAGTGTGTTTGATTTCTTTCCTGCTGAGCATGGGCTGGATAAGACAGTAGCAAATATTCATTTATGGGAGTGATTATTCTGTGTGCATTTCAGAGGTTATAAAAATTGTACTTCAGACAGAAGGCTGCCGGTCTGTTTCTTCTATGCTGTAATCTTGTCGTTTGAAATATGCTCAACTGCTTACATTAGGATTTTGTATAAGAAATTATCAATATTTGCTTTGATTTCTCATTAATGGTAAAACTAGATATTAAAAAAGCAGAGGGGGAAAACCCCACCTCCATATTCTCTGCTTGCTGCTCACAAAGCCCTGTAAGGCTAATGGGACTCTCACATCAAGAGGAAAATGGGGACCCATTTCAGGAATTATGCAGACTCCAGCAGCCTGGAGCTCTGTCAGTCACTGCTGCCTTCTCAGTGAGCCTGCAGCTTGCCAGGATCTGGTAAGAACCGCCATGCCATCACCATGGGGCCAGTTTTTGTTGGCTTTCTGAGGTTTTGTTTGGGGCTGTAGGTGTTTGTTTATCTGGGTTGTCTGTCTCGTCAGAAAGTTCAGTTGGTTTCAGGCACAGATCTTCTGCCACCAGGCCTCCTCAATCTCTACAGGCAGAGGAGTTGGAGGCTTCACCTGGAGGAAGGGAAGATAACAATGCATAACGTCAATCATATCTCTAAGTAGAGACAACCCATGGTAAGAGTGTCTAGCACGTCTGCACACAGTGCACCTTAGAACTGTGGTTGAACCAGTGCATTTTTTGTCCTCCAAACACAAAGCACTGCATTAGGAGATGGAGTTGGGAGGTATGGCTAAATCGCTACAGTTGTAGCATTGATGACTTCCTGGTTGTTCTAGGCAGAAACTGTTGAAGACTACATGCGTTCAGCTAAGCCACATACTTCCATTACAAGCTGACTTGTGAAATGCTCTACGTGGTCATTGCATGTGGACAGATGGTGTTTGTACACATAGTGAAAGTTCAAGGTGTTCTAAGCAATGACTTACTGCAGCACTTCCCCTCTTAGTGTAGACAAGGCCAGAGTGGTCTGTCCCAGTCTGTTCCCTAGAGCTGTCTATCCAAATTGGGGATGGTAGGATTTTCTCTTCCTGACTCGCAGAGTCCAAAGTAATCCAGAAAATAATACTTGGACATTAGTTTCCTCTAATGGAGTCGTTTTATCTAATATCAAACCTGAGGCCTCTCTCACGCGGACTCGCTGTCCAGAGGGCGCAAGCAGCCTGCCTGATTTCAGTCACAACCTTGCAGTTCACAGGAAGGTGGGATTAGCACTGATGTGCTGTCTGACTGTCTCCAGAGCATCATGCTTACATTTATGTATCTCTTAAGGATGTTAGCACTGTTGGTCAGTGGGTGTCAGATTTCCGGCTTGGATATGAGCTTCAAGGATTGTTCAGTTCAGTGTTCCTCTGAGCCTTGATTAACATTCACAGTGTGTGAGCTCCGAATGGGACATCGGTAGGCTCCAGAAATTAAGGACAGGTTCTTGCACCAGTTGCAATCACTTCAGTTTTTATTTCCGACCCACTGTTTCAGTTTCCCCCAGTTAGTTTCAGAGCCTTAAAATGCTACCTGCCCTGCTGGAGGAATACCATTGAGTAACAGAGTACACTCATTTCCTGCCAAATATTTGGCATTTTGAGTCTCCAGGACTGTGTGGAAGGGTCGTCTATGATTCTTCAGCAACATTTGTTCTGTAACATGTGTAGAGGCTGATTGATATTCTCTCCACCTTACACCCACTTTGGACAGCTTAAGATTTCAACTGGGGTCAGGGCTCATCACAGCAGTGCCTTATCTTTAGGGGTCCAAGTGGTGCTCTGGGAAAAGCATAGATTATTACTATTTATTCTTATTTATGATTTGTATTGTGGTATCCCCTGGGAGCTTCAGTCATGAACCAGACCCCGTTGTGCTAGGCACTGTACAAACACAGGACAGACAGACAGTGCCTGCTCCAAATGCCTTACAATGTAAGTGAGACAAGGGGGGTGAGGTGATATCTTTTATTGGGCCAACTTCTGTTGGTGAAAAGACGTGCTTTCAAGCACACATGGAGCTGTTCTTCAGGTCTGGGAAAGGTCTGAAGAAGAGCTCTGTGTGAGCTTGAAAGCATGTCTCTTTCACCCACAGAAAAGGCGCAATAAAAGATAGTTCTTCACCCACCTTGTCTCTTTTATGTCCTGGGGCTGACACAGCTATACGCCGCAAACTACAATCTAAGTATAAGACAAGAGGCAACAGGAGAAGCCCAAGGAAACAGAGACAATACTGGTCACTATGATAGGCAGCCTCAGGTGCTCTGCTGTAATTTGGCCTCAGTTTAAGATGAGCTGGAGCTCCCTGCATGAAGCTACCCTTAGACCAGCATGGTGCCTGGTTAGTGACTCATCCATTCTGACGTGATTAATACTCAAAATCTTCCCGTTGAAGAAGTTCTTGCTTGTGTGATTTGATGGCTGTTGGCAGGGCTGATGTGGTGGTCAGAAGCTGGGTCAGAAGTCTGCAGAGGCTGAGTTTGTAACTTTCAGCCTGCATAGCCAGCTATAAATATCTCCTTTCGACTGTCTACTTTGCTAGTCCTGTAACTTAGTTTCGTTTGCATTAAGAGCATAACATAAGAACATAAGAACGGTCGTACTGGGTCAGACCAAAGGTCCATCTAGCCCAGTATCCTGTCTACCAACAGTGGCCAATGCCAGGTGCCCCAGAGGGAGTGGACCTAACAGGCAATGATCAAGTGATCTCTCTCCTGCCATCCATCTCCATCCTCTGACAAACAGAGGCTAGGGACACCATTCCTTACCCATCCTGGCTAATAGCCATTAATGGACTTAACCACCATGAATTTATCCAGTTCTCTTTTAAACGCTGTTATAGTCCTAGCCTTCACAACCTCCTCAGGCAAGGAGTTCCACAAGTTGACTGTGCGCTGCGTGAAGAAGAACTTCCTTGTATTTGTTTCAAACCTGCTGCCCGTTGATCTCACAAGAGGAATTCATTTACACGGACTATCTGGCCTGTCAAAATTAATCTCCATTTGGACCGTGGGATGAAAAACAAACTTCCTAAAAGTAAGAGATCAGACTTCCCAACACAAATGGCAATGACTTTTTTTATTGCAACCCTATACCATTGAATGACCTTAACATTCCGGCTTGACAAAGCCCTGGCTGGGATGATTTAGTTGGGAAGTGGTCCTGCTTTGAGCAGGGGGTGGGACTAAATGACCTCCTGAGGTCCCTTCCAACCCTGATATTCTATGATTCTATAGCCTGTGTTCTCAGATATACACCTGCAAAGCACTGTATGTGAAGGTGGTGGGTGAGCTTGACCAGCCTAATAACAACCATTCCTCAGAGCCTTCCTCCGTGAGCTGAGTAAGTTGCATGCCCATTTTGCAGGTGAGGAAACTAACAGGGGAAGTGATTTGCCCAAGTTCTATATCATTCTTCCAGCTGGTATTAAACTCCGGGGTGCCTGGCCCATGAGACCACATGGTCACTCGTTTAGTTTGCAGGTAGCAGTGGGAATACTCATTCAGTAGGCATCCAGGTGAGTGACTGAGCAAAGCCAAACAAGGCTGGAGAGGTAACTGAGAGTCTGTGATTTGTTTTGTGAGCAGCTATTTCCGTAAACAGGACAGAGCAAGCAGGACAGTGATTTGATGCTGATCAAGTCTGACCCTCTGCCAGCTGGATTATCACACTGGATACAAGCCCCAATAAGATAGAAGAGAAAATGTAGGTTCTCTCAGTGACAGCAACTCCATCTGCAGGCGGGCGAATGCCCCCCTCCCACCAGTCAGGAGGTCTGTGTAGTCTTACTGCTAGCATGTACAGTGCCTTGTCTGCCTTATGCACACCAGCAACACATCTTGCAACAGCTGCCTGTGTTTTCTCTTCCTTTCATGTGGGGCCTTTTCCAGCAACCAAGCAATTAAAAGATGAAATTTCACTGTGGTTAGCACACACGGGCTGTTTGCCTTAGCACAAGCTTTGCTGGAGAGAGCGAGACTTCCATTTCTTTCCCCTCTTAGCTTTATTGGCTGTAAAACACAGATTACCCCTACCTCCCCCAAATCTGTGCCAGATGGGAAGCTAATTAGCAGCTTCAAGCCCCCTGCTTGTTTAATTAGCTAAGAGTGGATTATTTTCTTCAGGAACCAGGCAGAGATGTCCTTTACGCGTGGGCCTCGGTGTGCAGTCAGGAGAGAAGAGCTCCTATAATAAAAGTGGGAGCTTCTTTTGAGGGTATGGCTAACCCCCCCATTAAGGTGTAGCTATGTGGGCTTTGGCTTCTGTGCAAACCGTTCTCTTGCCACCAAGGGTGAAAGTTAGGGCCAAGACTTCCAGCTGAGCCTAGTGATTTTTGTGTGTCCAAACTGACACATTTAAAGGGCTTGATTTTCAGGGGCAGGTGGTTGGTGCTTTATGAAATCAACCCCCCTCTTGGATTTAAGGTGTCTCAGCTTGGGCTCCCCCAAAATGGAAGCAGCCAGACTCGCTAGGCATAGCTGAAAATCTTGGGCAAGGTGCTGCACTGTGAAAGGAAATACATGGGCTATAAGGACACAAGGAGAGAACTCTGGCCTAGAGCACTGCTGGGAACACAGGAAGGTGAGCAGAACCCACAGAATCATGACACAAAATGGCTGTTGTGCTTGGGCACAGCCTGGCAACACAGAGCCAGCTCAGAAGTTACCTTCCTGGGCTGTGTCAGGAGGCAGTGGGTTCGGTCCCTGGTGAGGAGACAGTGCTTCATGTCACGCTCAGATAACCCCTCTGACTAATCATCAGATGGGGGTCCATGTGCAGCAGTCGCTTGGCCAGAGAAAGGGGGTTTGTTTTGAGAGTGGTTGGGGGGGATCCGAAGATCTCCCTGATCTTCCCCCCTGACTTTCCAGCATGCTCACACCGACATTGAGCGCGTGACTGAAATGGACCAGAGCAAGGATAGATAAAGGGTTAAAGGCTAAATCCTGCCCCAGCTTGAGGTACGCATGTCGCTGCCTGGCTTGCTGAATTCCCTCCTGCACTGCCACTGAGCTCTCCACAGCGCAGGAGTGCCATGCATTTGCTGCCTGCGCTTTCATCAAAGCTGCCTCCACAATCATTCAGCCTCAGAGTATCCACCTTATTCTATTCAGCAGCTTGCAAATTCTAGGCAGCATCCATTCATAAAACGCTCCTGAGCAGTTACTGTAGGGCCGGGATTTAGTATCCGAATAGAGCCAAAACAAAGCATTATCTGCAGGGCAGGAGTAGTGCTGGGGGGGCTAAGACATTGAATATTGAGAGTGGGGGGGCATGAGGCAACTCCTCCCCCCAACCCTCCCAAGTCCTGCATTAGCACTATAAATGGTGCATTCGCATTAACCTGCATTAGCATTATTTATCTTGGCAATGCACAGATAGATAAGACAAGGTTCTTGCCCTGAAGAGCTTGCAAGGTAAATGAAGAGGTAGGATGTATGTGGACAGACTGCAGCTTGGGAACGGGGACAAAGGGACATGTCATACCAATGAGGCTGTGCTCTTGCTGCAGTAGCTCTTGGAGGCTGGCATTGGCCTAATACTTTTGTTCTCTCTCCTTTGTCATTTCCTTACGCCTTTGTGTGTACACGCCCATGCGAGTGCTTTCATGCACGTGCCCCATAGCGGAGAAGGGAAGAATAGGGGTTGCAGGTCTTGGGGAAGAAGTGTTTGAAGAGAATTAGTGGAGAGGGAGGAAGCCTGGTCACGGGGTCCAGGACTCGTGAGAGGGAGGGCATGTGTAGGGTTA
>NW_020664409.1:111357438-111375805 GCF_002925995.2 Terrapene triunguis
ACTGCCTTCAGAGCTGGACAGCTGGAGAGCGGTGGCTGTTGGCCGAGTGCCCAGCTCTGAAGGCAGTGCCCCGCCAGCAGCAGCGCAGAAGTGAGAGTGGCAATACCATACCATGCCACCCTTACTTTTGCACGCTGCCTTCAGAGCTGGGTAGCTGGAGAGTGGCAACTGTTGACTGAGGGCCCAGCTCTGCAGGCAGCAGCACAGAAGGGTGGCAATACCATACCATGCCATCCTTACTTCTGCGCTGCTGCTGCTGATGGCGGCTCTGCCTTCATAGGTGGGCTCCCGGCCAGCAGCTGCCGCTCTTCAGCTGCCCAGCTCTGAAGGCAGCGTCGCCGCCAGCAGCAGTGCAGAAGTAAGGGTAGCAGTACCACAACCCCCCCCTACAATGCCCTTGCAACCCCACCACAACTCCTTTTTGGGTCAAGACCCCTACAATTACAACACTAGGAAATTTCAGATTTCAATAGGTGAAATCACGAAATTTATGATTTTTAAAATCCTATGACTGTGAAATTGACCAAAATGGACCATGAATTTGGTAGGGCCCTATACATAGTGAAGGCATCCTAGCTTTCCCCTGGGTCTACCTTGCCTTGCTCTTCTGAATGTTGCTGCTGCAGTTTTCTGGGAAGAGGATGCATGGTGGAGGGCAGAGGGCTGTAGATTGCCAATTGCCACTCTCCACCTGCCATTCTTCAGGGTGTGCAGTTAAATGCCCCCAGTGCACCCCCATTTGCCATGCACTGTGCTCTCATTCCCCTTGTCCTTTACTTCAGACTAGCATGTGTGGACGAGTCTGAGGCTTCAAAGCTATCTGATATGAGAGTCATGTACTGCACTGCCAGAGACAACCCTAGGCATGCTGAGAACCTTGACAAAGAGGGATCACAGCCCCCAACAAATCACTGCTTTCTTCTTCCATCTAGCTCAACAACCCACCTGGTGTCCCCTGCCTGAGACACCCCTTCCTCTGAATGGCGTCCGTTCTCTGCAGTGGGCACACCATTCCCAGAATCCTTTGCAGGTGTGCTCCAAAGCAGGGTGTCGTGACAGTTTGCACAAAGGATTCTAGGACCCATTCAAGATTCAAAAGCAGCCAGTCACTTGATGAGATAGAAACTAGTACCCCCAGGGATTGGGCATAAACTCCATGGTCTAAGACTAGCCTGTTGGGGAGTGATAGTGGCAGCCCCTGTCCTGTCTCAGCAACTTCCCCACCCATGTGGCATCCTAGGTGTCCAGCTTCCTGACGTAGGCCCAAGCCTACCCCAGGCCCTGCAGCAGGATGCTTGGAAAGAATGTGAAGGGAGCTGGCTGGACCTCTCTGCCTTCGCGGTGGAACAGGATCAGCACAGCCCTCTGACAGTTTGCTGGGAGGGTGGTGTTCTAATACAGCAAATTATGATTAATGGGTGTCATTAAGGGGATGATGTCTCACTCCGTGTCTAGATGGCATTTGTAGGAGAGCCCTTGCATCTTAATGCTCGTCAAGATGGCCAAGTGCAATAATCAGCCTTGTATTTAACTTATTTTATTCTTACTGGGTTGAACATAAAGCAGCTTGTTGTGGCCCCTCGAGCCTGGATCTTTAGATGATCCCAGAGGCCGGGAGAGCATTCTTCTCTTCCGGGCCCTGTAACAATCCAAAGGGATGAAGTCCTTGTACATCTGTGGGGCAGATTTGTCAAGGAAGGGTTAATCAGATCTCAGAACTGCTAGCCCTCTACATTAAGCTGATTTATTGGTCTGATGTAATGCTTCCATTGTGCTCCCTTGATTGACTGGTAGGGAGTGGAGTCTTTTTAAAACACGCTAGAACTAATCTGTCTAGATCAGAATGCTCCAGCTCACCTGCTCATGTAGCTGAATTCATCTTCTGTCTTAATAAGCAGCTGCCTCTCTTCTGGTTTCTTATTGGCAGTGATTCAACACTGCATAGGGTGTGCTAACTCTCCCTGTTTTTAACTGCACGGGGAGCCCAGGATTTGTCTGTGGCTGTAAGGAAAGTGTTAACCCTCCAGGGCCGAGCTCTGCAATTACAACCCAGAATCCTGCAATCTATGGGAGGCAGTGTGCATCGTAGGAAGCAGATATGGATGCAGTGTATGTCATAGTGCGTCCACCAGGGCATCCCGGGAAGCTGAGCTATTACTCTCCTGGGAATTTCCCAGGAACAAAAGAACTTGATCTTAAAACAGAACCCTCATTCCGTTATGTAGGCAATTCTGTTCTGGGAGTAATCGAGGGGTCTGCTTACTTAAGCGTAGCCAGTATAATTTTAAATAGACTCTCAAGGGGACTAGTCTGGGCTGGGTGCTCTGTGTTACTGTTGTATAACTCAGAGTGAATACACGCCTGGTTCTTGGCCTCCAGCTTAAATACTTGATAGAATCCAAGGAAAAGGCCAATCAGACCAGCTAGCTCTTCCAGTTCGTTCTTCAGGACCAATTGCAGGATGGTTCCTTGCAGAGTGTTCTACCCAAACTAGCTTATAGATGTCCCAAGAGATGGGGCTGCAGCCGTTCTCTTTCAACGGCCGGTCCATCTCATGGCAAGGGAGATTTCCTTGCCTAAATGCTCCCCTTTAAATTTCATTCCATTGTAGTTAGTGTTGTGATATCACTTCATGGGCGATGGTTAGAATAGAGAAGTATAAAAGTGTGGACAGTGAGTTGGGGATAGATTCCAGAAGTCCTGACATTATCCCTGTCTTTGGCCAACAGACAACGCTGTCAGCCACACAACTGCTTAGGAAGCTCAGCATACACCTTTCTACCAGCTCAGAAGAGTGGAGCTGAGAGAACGTTGAGTTGTGGATGAAGTTTACCAGCTTCCAGCAGAACTCTGCTCACTTTGCTGTCATGCTGCTTGTGTCCTCAGGACATCACCAGCTTGCCAAGTCCCTTGCCACCAGGAAGTGTTACTGCCGCCTAAAGGGATGTGTGCCAGCTGACCTCCCTGCTGTTAGCACAGGTCTCTGGGCATGTTTAGTGGCTGGCCTATGGGAATAACAGTGCTGCTGATCTTGTGCTGCCAACCTCTTCTTATATCTCTGCATGGAGCAGATAATGCTGTGGTGCCAAGGGCTAGGATGCTTCCATGTGGCTGTGGCTGAGAGTTCAGTTCCCATTGGAGCCAGGCTGGAAAGGGTGAGAGGGTGGGGTAGTGGAAGCCAGTTCAGGGAGTCCTCTCTATGCAGGGAGCAAAGAAGAAACAGGGGCTCAGCTGTCACAGCCCCTGGGATCGAGGTGTAGGGAGTTTTCATAATACAGACTAAGACACTATATCTGCCAGCTGGTGTTCCACTCGGTAGTGTGGTAACACACTGCCAAAGGAATGGAGGGCAGGGGCTTGGCAAACCCATGTGGTGCTGTCTCTCTGATCTTCTCTCCCCTCACACTAAAGCTTATGCAGTGGTGTATGGTCCTCACCACCATCTGAGTGTCCAAAAGGCTGAGCAGTATTGGCTCCACTTGTGCATTCCTTCAATGCAGAGCATACTTTGCTTGACCCCTTCTTGAGCCTGAGAGCGGCTGCAATCTTTGACAGCTTGGAGCTGCAGTTCACAACAGGCATTGTTTTAAGGGGTGCATAGTCTGTGACCTCCAATGCTAAACTATGCCAAAGACGCACGTATCCCAAGCATTTGTTAGCCCTGCTGTCGGCTGCCAGCGCACCTGCCTGCGAGAACATCTCATTGACTATTCCAGTTGTCTTGCATGTGGTAGAGTCCAGAACTTGACACTCTCTGCCCACCAGCTGTTTGGTTCATCCACCTCCTTACTACACTGACTTTGCAATTTATGACTGGCTCTCAAGATGTTCTCGTAATAAGTGTTTTCCTTCCCGATGCTTAAAAACGTAAAGGCAAATCTGTTGTCTGGTTTCTTCAGAAATAATGAACAGGCTTGGGTTTAATGCAAGTTGAGTCCTGAGAGTCAAGATTACAGGAGGATTAAAAATCCATGTGTGTGACTGAGAAACTGAAGAGAAGGTTTGACAGGTTTGTCATTGTTGTTCTCAGTCTATGCAGCTATGGAATAATCTTCAGAGTGATGGAAGCTTCGTTGCTTGGGACGTTTGTAACTGGAATTGGAAAATATACTGTTTGGAGAGAACTACTTATAGGCCATTTCCAGCTCCGGCTCCAGCTTGTGATTCTGTGATATTAATCTTACTGTATAGCAAAAAGGCTGGGGAGAAAAAAATCTGATCTCTTGTCTATGGGCAGCTAAGACTTCAAATTTGATTATCTGACAGGAAAATGTGGGTGTTTCAACTTTGGGGCAGTGGCTTCATTCTCATGTAAATGAAAACAAAATGCTGTTTGTGTAGGGAGAATTCTCTGCATTCAGGCCGTTTGGTTCTACACTGTTGTGCTAAGTTTTTTTTATTTTATTTTATTCGTCTCTTAATGTGTCTGACTCTCAGTTGGCCTTATGGTTAGTTGCATCCTTGTTTTAATAAAACTTTAAAATGCCACTCTCATCCCCAGTCTGAGACTAATTAATTTCAGATTCAGGTAAAATTCCTAATACCTAAATGCCATGATGTTTAATATCCTGCTGCTATGAAATTTAGATCTGAGTTTATGGAATAACCAAAGAAGTGGATGTTTTGCTGATAATCCCTTTAGCATAAATAGACAAGTGTTGCCATTATGACCTGATCTTTAGCAAGATGTGCAAATGGCCAACAGGATGCACAGTTAACTGTTTGCACACAAATCAGGATACTTGTAATTACATACCTCTATCTTTTGAAGTTCAAGCCTTTGGTAAGTTGTTAGACTTTAGTATCAACATACCATTGAGTGAACAAAGCAGATTGCACCTCTCAGAGCTATTGAATTAGTCTGTCTGCAAATTATGTAGTGATCAAATCACTTTCCCAAATTCATCCAATTGTCTGGAGTAGAATCCAGGACCCTTTGATTTAGGTGGCCTGGGAGGTGGGAGAGTAATAACCTAGCCTTTCATCTCTGAACTCCAGGGCCTTAGCTCACAAGAGGAATTAAGTTTGTTGGGTTCATCCTAGTTGGGTATTTATCCACTGCTAAAAATCACCATAGAGCCTGGTCTATGAATATGGACGATAGATTTCAGAAAAGCAAACTTGAACAGACTCCGCTAGAAGGTAAGGTCGCATGGGAAGAAAATCTAAGGGAAAAGCTGTTCAGGAGAGCTGGCAATTTTTTAGATGCAATATTTAAGGCACAAGAGCAAACTATGCTGATGTGATGGAAATATAGGAAGAATTGTAAGAAGCCAATATGTTGCATCTGGAGCTCTTTAATGACCTGAAAATCCAAAAAGAATCCTTCAGAAAGTGAAAACATGGACAAATTGTGAAGGATGAGTATAAAATAATAGCTCAAACATATAAAAAACCCCAACCCCCTGTGATCATGTGAGACTTGAGTGACATATGCTGCAGGTATCATGCTGCCAATACTAAAACATCCTTCTAATTTCTAAATATTAGAAAATTATCTAATTGCAAAGTGTTGCATCCAACACGGGACAATTCTATAGTAGACCTCTTCTGGACAGATAAAGGAACTGATCACAGAACTAAATATTAATATGTTATGTACAAGTGATCATGACTTAGTCACACTTACAGCGTGCAAACAGAATTTAAAAACAGACCAGTAATTTATATACTTGGTGTTTTAAAAGGATCAATTTCACAAGGCTGAAAATAACTGAGCCAAGTCAGCTGGGAGGAAGAATTTAATCAGAAGAGTGTGAATGATCATTGGGAATTGGTTAAGAACACTGTACTAAATGCCCCCAACGCCCCAATTTAGGAAGAAGGCCATACTGGTTAAAAAACTGACCTGGTTTAGAGGGGACATGAAAGCAACTATAAAATTAAATATATATAATTATATACAACAAATGGAAGAAAGGAGAAGTTGATAGTAATTAATATAAATCAGAAGATAGGAATTGTAGAAAATTAATAAGGGAAGCAAAGGGACAAAACAAGAAATGTATGGCCTGCAGAGTTAAGGACTATAAGGAGGTTTTTTTAAAAGTATATTAGGAACAAAAAGAATCCTAACAATGGTATTTGTCCATTACTAGATGGAAATGGTAGAATTATCCATAATAATGCAGAAAAAGCAGAAGTGTTCAATAAATATTTCTATTCTGTATTTGGGGGAAAAACAGAGGTATTCATGTGATTCCATTTCACTAATGTCTCAGGAGGATAGTGAACAGCAGCTATTAAAGTTAGACATTTTTAAATCAGAAGGTTCAGATAACTTGTATCCAAGAGTTTTAAAAGAGCTGGCTGAGGAGCTTGCTGCATCGTTAATGTTTATTTTCAATAAGTCTTGGAATGCTGGGGAAGTTCCAGAAGACTGGAAGAAAGCTCTTGTTGTGCTATTATTTAAAAAGGGTAAATGGGATGACTTGGGTAATTGTAGGCCTGTCAGTCTGATATCGACCCTGGGCAAGATAATGGAGCAGCTGATACGGGACTCAATTAATAAAGAATCAAAGGAGGGTAATATAACTAATGCCAAGCAACATGGGCTTATAGAAAATAGATCCTGTCAAACTAACTCAATATTTTTTTCAAATGAGGTCACAAGTTTGGCTGATAAAGGTAACAGTGTTGACATAATAGACTTCTGTGAGGTGTTTGACTTGGTACAGCATGACATTTTGATTTAAAAAAACCCTAGAATGATATAAAATTAACATGCACACATTAAATGGATTAAAACTGGTTAACTGATGCGTCTCAATGTAACAGTAAATGGGAAACTATCATCCATCCCGAAGATTGGTTCTTGGTCCTAGACTAACGTTTTTTTATCAATGACCTGGAAGAAAACATAAAATCATCACTGATCAATTTTGCAGATGACATAAAAATTGGGTGAGTAGTAAATAGTGCAGAGGACATGTCTGATACAGAGCAATTTGGGTCACTTGGCAAGCTGGGCGCGAGCAAACACTGTATTTAAATAGGGCTAAATGTAAACATATAAATCTAGGAACAAAGAACACAGGTCATATTTATAGGATGAAGGACTCTATCCTGTGAAGCAGTGACATTGAAAAAGATTTGCTGGTGATGGTGGATAATCAGCTGAACATGAGCTCCCAGTGCGATACTGCAACCAAAAGGGCTAATGTGATCCCGGGAAGCATTAACAAGAGAATCTTGAGTTAGGAGTAGAGAGGTTATTTTACCTCTGTTTTGGAAATGGTGCAGCAACTGCTGGAATCCTGTGTCCAGTTCTGGTGCCCACAATTGAAGAAGGATGTTGATAAATTGGAGAGTGTTCAGAGAAGAGCCATGAGAATGATTAAAGGATTAGAAAACATGATTATAGTGATGACTCAAGTAGCTCACTCTATTTAGCTTAATAAGGAAGGTTTTGGGGTGACTTGATTAGTATATAAAGTAGGGCTGTCGATTAATCGCAGTTAACTCACTCAATTAACTCAAAAAATTTAATTGTGATTTTAAAAAATTAATCGTGATTAATCACAGTTTTAATCGCACTGTTAAACAATAGAATACCTATTGAAATTTATTACATATTTTTTGATGTTTTTCTACATTTTGAAATATATTGATTTCAATACAAACTGTACAGTGCTCACTTTATATTATTTTTGATTACAAATATTTGCACTGTAAAAATGATAAAAGAAATAGTATTTTTCAATTCACCTCATACAAGTACTGTAGTGCAATCTCTTTATCGTGAAAGTGCAACTTACAAATGTAGATTTTTTTTGTTACATAACTGCACTCAAAAAAAAAAATCTAATATAAAACTTTAGAGCCTACAAGTCCACTCAGTCCTACTTCTTATTCAGCCAATCACTCAGACAAAAAAGCTTGTTTACATTTACGGGAGATAATGGTGCCTGCTTCTTATTTATAATGTCACCTGAAAGTGAGAACAAGCGTTCCCATGGCACTTTTGTAGCTGGCATTGCAAGGTATTTACGTGCCAGATATGCTTAATATTCGTATGCCCCTTCATGCTTCAGCCATCATTCCAGAGGCCAAGCTTCCATGCTGATGACGCTTGTTAAAAAAATGTGTTATTTAAATTTGTGACTGAACTCCTTGGGAGGAGAATTGTATGTCTTCCGCTCTGTGTTTTACCTGCATTCTGCCATATATTTCATGTTATAGCAGTCTCGGATGATGACCCAGCATGTTGTTCATTTTAAGAACACTTTCACTGCAGATTTGACAAAACGCAAAGAAGGTACCAATGTGAGATTTCTAAAGATAGCTACAGCATGCAACCCAAAGTTTAAGAATCCGAAGTGCCTTCCAAAATCTGAGAGGGACGAGGTTGGAGCATGCTTTCAGAAGTCTTAAAAGAACAACACTCCGATGCGGAAACTACAGAACCCGAACCACCAAAAAAGAAAATCAACCTTCTGTTGGTGGGATCTGACTCAGATGATGAAAATGAACATGCGTTGGTCCGCACTGCTTTGGAGTGTTATCGAGCAGAACCCATCATCAGCATGGAAGCATGTTCTCTGGAATGGTGGCCGAAGCATGAAGGGGCGTACGAATATTAAGCATATCTGGCACGTAAATATCTTGCAACGCTGGTTACAAAAGTGCCATGAGAACGCCTGTTCTCACTTTCGGGTGACATTGTAAAAACAAAGCAGGCAGCATTATCTCCTGCAAATGTAAACCAGCTTGTTTGTCTGAGCGATTGGCTGAACAAGAAGAGTAGGACTTGAGTGGATTTGTAGGCTCTAAAGTTTTATATTGTTTTATTTTTGAATGCAGTTATTTTTTTTGCATATAATTCTACATTTGTAAGTTCAACTTTCATGATCGAGATTATACTACAGTACTTGTATTAGGTGAACTGAAAAACACTATTTATTTTGTTCTTTTACAGAGCAATTATTTGTAATCAAAAATAAATATAAATTGAGCACTGTACACTTTGTATTCTGTGTTGTAATTGAAATCAATATATTTGAAAATGCAGAAAACATCCAAAAATCTTTAAATAAATGGTATTCTATTATTGTTTAACAGTGCAATTAATTGCACAATTAATCACTATTAATTTTTTTTAATCGCTTGACAGCCCTAATATGAATACCTACATGAGAAGCAAAATTTTGCTAATGAGCTTGTCAATCTAGCATACAGAGATATAACATGATCCAATGGCTGGAAGTTGAAGTTAGACACATTCAGACTGGAAATAAGGTGTAAATTTTTAACAGTGAGGATAATTAACTATTGGAACAGTTTACCAAGGTTGATGGTGGATTCTCCATCACTGACAATTTTTAAATCCAGATTGGCTGTTTTTCGAACATATCTGTGTAAGGAATTATATTTAGGGAAGTTCTCTGGTCTGTTATACAGAAGATCACCCTAATTGATCACTATGTTCCCTTCTGGCTTTGGAATCTATGAATTTATGAAAAATCAGAAAGGCTAAGGTACAAAATGAGTTACAGCAAGGGACATAAGTCTATAAGAACAGGTTCTATAAATACATGGGCAAGTGTAGGTCCACTACTTGGCGGGGAAGGGGAGCTAATAACGGACAGCACCAAGAAGGCTAAGATGTTTAATGCCTATTGCCTCAGTTTTCACTAAAAAAAGTTGACTGTGATCAGATGTTAAACTGTTAATATCAACAAGAAGGGGGAAGGAAGACAAGACAGACTAGGGAAAGAACAGGTTAAAGAATATTTAGGTAAATTAGATGTATTTAAGTCAGCAGGGCCTGATGAAATTCACCCTAGAGTGAGTTTCTCTAGTAATCTCAGAACCATAAATGACTATCCTCCAGAATTCAGGGTAGACAGTTGAGGTCTCTGCCCTTCTCTAGGCCTCTATCGTGATACCTATTTTTAGAAAGAGGACTAACGAGAGCCCCCAGAATTCTAGAGCAGGCAGCCTAACTTCAATGTGGTTGCAGAAATAAGTGGAATGAAGGTTGTGTAATAAACACAAATGAGGTTCATGGGGGGGGGGAGTGGCTAGAGCTGGGGATTGAGTCAGGGCTCCTGAATTCTGTTCCTGGCTCTGCCACTGAATCCTTGTCTCCTTGGGCAGGTGACATCATCTTTGTTGCCTCACTTTCCCATCTAAGAAGGGAGACGAACCCTGACCCACCTCCCAGGAGCATGTTATGCTCAGTATTTTTAGAGCACACGGAGATCCTCCAGATAAGCAATGCATTTTTATTCATCTGCTGTAATAACTCCAACCTCGTCACCCATCCACTGGCACAGCAGACCCTAGCTCCAGACTGGGTGGTGTACTCAGTCCCCAGCGCTACTACTGCCGATAGTGCCTGGGTCCCATTGGAAACTGTCATTCCAAGCATTAGCATGACCTGTCCCTGCTTAGTTTGAGGCTTGACAGGATTATGAGAGGTCGCCCGTTATATGAGCTGCAGGTGTATATGGCAAGTAACTCAAGTTAACACTGCCTTTGTGGCATTATGCATTAATTAAGGTTAACTCTGTCCTTCAGCAGCTTCTCTGCTTTATAGACAATTAGCTGGAAATCTGCCATTCTTCAGCCATCCATGGTCTTTCATTCCAGCACTCATTGATTGTAATCCTTGCAAGATAATCCTGTGCCCTCAAGTTCTGCTGTGTTTCTCTTAGTATCCTAGGCAGGATGGAATCAACTGTGGGTCCCTGCCCTGTCAAACTTGTGCTACCAATCATAGATTAAGGGCACGTCTACACTGCAACCCCCCTGCCCAAACCAGACCTGTAGCAGCAAGTCCCAGGGCTCGAGTCTACAGACTTTGGCTTGCAGGCTCATGCAACAGCGCTAAAAATAGCAATGGAGATGTTCCCAGTTGGGCTCTGTAGCCCAAGCAGGAATGTCTACACTGTTATTTTTTATGCCATAGTGTGAACCCTGTGAGGCAGAGTCTGTAGACGTGGGCTCCGAGGCTTGCTGCCATGGTGGGCTTTTTGTGCAGTGTATATGTACTTCTGAGGATGGAGTAGACTTCCATCATCTCAGCAGTGAATCTGGAGTTTATGGTGCTCCTCGCTCCATTGCCAGGTGTGTGGACTGTCACTAGAGCTGGCTGGAAATGTAATTACCAAATCGCAAATTGTGGGGAATTTTTTTTTTTTTAAAGACTTTGGTCATTTTTACTTTTCCCCCAATCAGCTCTATTGTCACTGACCGAAAATAATGTGGAGGCAGCTTCCTTTGGAGTTACTGGAAGTAGCAATATTGGGGCTAGGAATACGTGAACTGCTCAAGAGACTGTACATAGATCTTAAAGCTAGAAGGAGCCGTAGTGATGATCTAGTTTGACACCTGCATAACACGGGCCGGAGAATATCAATTTGACAGCCTCAGAATTTGAGGCTTTCGCTTTTCATGAAAATGGTGCAGCTTGTCACATTTTGGAGCGGGTGTCACTTAAATATCAGCCAGTTTTCATTCTGAAATTGTGTTTTCTGTAATTTTGACGCTGTAATACTTTTGCTTGACTGCATGGGGTATAATGTGTAAGTAACAGCTCTGCACTAAGCAATTATTTTAGTTAGAGAAGTGAAATTCACCCCTGTGTCAAGGAATCTACATTAGACCCAGGCATGACCTTAAATTCTATTCTGAGAGCTTAAGTCGTTTCTATGGTTTGTTCCGGCTCTCTGCACACCAGTGAATTTCATCCAGTCAGAGTTAAGTAGAAAACCAGTTTTACTGGTGTAAGTTCAGCTTCCAAACCCTCTTCCACTCCTTCCCTTCCCCCCTCTCCCTCCCACTATAACTAGCAAAAATATCTCCAAGAGCTAACTGCCCATGTATTCAGCTAAATAGAACCTAACAGGCTATTTGTTGCCATACCATCTGATGACTCCCAGTCATATTACACCTTCTGGGCAAATCTGTCGTTTTTAGAAAACTTGCTTGGACAAAGATAGATTTTTGAATAAAATGTGAGTGACAGTGATTTGATGCAAAAATCCCAGTTTGCAAAATTTTAGAAAAAGACAACTCTGTGGGCTCAAAACGGAGGACATCTTTATAAAAACTTTTCCTCCACTTTGCCTCATTGGGATCACTGCAATGTTCAGGCTAGCTGGAATCTGAACTAATAATAGCTAATAGTAATAGCAATTTTTTTTTTAAGTACATCAGAAGCAGGAAGCCTGCTAAACAGCCAGTGGGACCACTGGGTGATCGAGATACTAAAGGAGCACTCAAAGACGATAAGGCCATTGTGGAGAAACTAAATGAATTGTTTGCATCAGTCTTCACGGTGAAGGATGTGAGAGATTCCCAAACCTGAGCCATTCTTTTTAGGTGACAAATCTGAGGAACTGCCCCAGGTTGAGATGTCATTAGAGGAGGTTTTGGAACAAATTGATAAACTAAACAGTAATAAGTCACCAGGACCAGATGGTATTCACTCAAGAGTTCTGAAGGAACTCAAATGTGAAATTGTAGGACTACAAACTGTAGTCTGTAACCTCTCATTTAAATCAGCTTCTGTACCAATGACTGGAGGATAAATGCAAAGTAATGCACATTGGAAAATGTAATCCCAACTATACATATGAAATGATGGGGTCTAAATTAGCTGTTACCAGTCAAGAAAGGGATCTTGGAGACATTGTGGATAGTTCTCTGAAAACATCCACTTAATGTGCAGCGGCAGTCAAAAAAGCAAACAGAGTGTTGGGAATCATTAAGAAAGCAATAGATAATAAAACAGAAACATCATATTGCTTCTATATAAATCCATGGTACGCCCACATCTTGAATACTGTGGGCAGATCTGGTCACCCCATCTCAAAAAAAAGATATATTGGAATTGGAAAAGGTTCAGAAAAGGGCAACAAAAACTATTAGGGGTATGGAACGGCTTCTGTATGAAGAGAGATTAATAAGACTGGGACTTCTGAGCTTGGAAAAAAGACAACTAAGGAGGGATATGATAGAGGTCTATAAAATCATGACAGGTGTGGATAAAGTAAATAAGGAAGTGCTGTTTACTCCTTCTCATAACACAAGAACTAGGGGTCACAAAATGAAATTAATAGGCAGCAGGTTTAAAACAAACAAAAGGAAGTATTTTTTCACACAATGCACAGCCAACCTGCGGAACTCCTTGCCAGAGGATGTTTTGAAGGCCAAGACTATAACAGGGTTCAAAAAAGAACTAGATAGATTAATGGAGGATAGGTCTATCAGTGGCTATTAGCCAGGATGGGCAGGGATGGTGTCCCTAGCCTCTGTTTGCCAGAACCTGGGAATGGGTGACAGGGGATGGATGACTTGATGATTACCTGTTCTGTTCATTCCCTGTGGGGCACCTGGCATTGGCCACTGTCGGAAGTCAGGATACTGAGCTATATGGACCTTTGGTCTGACCCAGTATGGCCGTTCTTATGTTCTTGTTCTCTTGTTGTGTACTGTAAAATCAGTCAGGCTTAGTGTCTCCTCATGTGAGCAACAGGTAAGTGGACCAGTAAATATGTGGAGTGTAAATACAATAATTTCTTGCAAATGACAAAAATCTATTTTTTCATAGCAATGAAATACTCCTTACTTGAAAATAATAACCTTGGTTTGTTATAAATCAGTTACATTTAAAACATAATATAGGTAGTTTTGTGGGGGGTTTTAACCCTCCCAATGCCATTGGCAATTAAATGCAACTCCCAGTTCACTGTGTTAAAAGATGCTATTGTGTGGAAACTATAAACAATACACCACAATTCTTTTGGTTTTGTAAATGAATCGGAGTGCCTAGAACTATAAAATCACAGAAATGTAGGACTGGAAGGGACCTCAAGAAGTCATCTAGTCCAACCTGGGCCGTGCCCCCCGTGACATACCCAGGGTACAATCTGGACTGCTGAACAGCTGTATCACCTCAGCTCTCTAGCCTGGGGTGCCTTTTACACTGCTTTGCTGTAGTACCTGTCACTCCTGGTCTCTTCACACAGCCTCCAGCATGTAAGTTACTCCCAGTTATATTGTGAGAGTGCTGCCACCAGCCATACTTGAATTACACAGCAGAGCGACACCAGCAAATTCCCAGTCCCAGATTTTCCCCAGAAATGTGCATCTTGTACTGCTCAGCTCTCCCCTGGACAATACTAGCGCATATAAAGTCAGTCGTGCACAAATCCTGCTATCCCAAATTGGGTTTTCCTGAACCCTTCAAACCCACTGGTTTAGATAAAACAATAAAACAAGTTAATTAACTACAAAGAGAGAAATTTTAAGTGAATACAAGTAATGAGGCATAAAAGTCAGAATAGGTTACAAGAAAAATAAAAGTAAAATGCGACTAATGCCTAACTTAACCCACTAGAGTAAGTTCAAAGGAAAGTCTCTCTCATCACATGTTTCTGCAGCTCTATTGGCTGAACTTCCTTCAGTCAGGATCCCTCCCCTGGTCCAGTGTTGCTTCCTTTGTTCTGCAGGTGTCACGAGTGCCATGGACAGAGAAAGGGAGAGATCATTTGGGGCATCTGCCCTTCCTTCTTATAGTCCTTTCCCTTCTTCGAGAAGCGTCTCCAGCTGAGGTGCAGGAGACAAAGTCTGTGTTGACAAGAACTCCATGCTGTTTCTTTGCTAAAATGTAGATTTTTTGCCCACACCCTCTTTCCCGCCAAAGAATGGCCATTTAACAGGTGATGGCCCATTTGACCTTGTTTACACGTGGCTGAGGCGTCAGCTTGTCCTTGCTCTCTGAGGAACTGCTTTGGCCACTCCCCAGACTTGGAACATGTCTTAGGGCACGTCTTCATTGGCAACGTTGAAGTGCTTGTGTAGTCGCGGCGCAGCGCTGGGAGAGAGCTCTCCCAGCACTCTATAAAAACCACCTCCACGAGGGAGAAAGTTGCAGCGCTATAAAGTGACAGTGTAGACAAGCCCCTAGTAACACCATACAGTGGAATCTTATACTTTTTACATACAGTGTTGCCATACATTTTACCAGGACAATAATGATCAGCAAATCATGAGTCTTCAAATGATTCCTCACAAGGCATATTTTGTACAAAGATGATTACAATAGTGTGCAAGGGGTGAATACAGGAGTACAGACTGTCACCTTCCAACCCCTCCACACATACAGTGAAGCAAGATTAAGTATACCCAGCCTAGACCATCCTTAGCAAGTATTTGTTCAACCTGTTCTTAGCCTCCAGTGACAGGAATTCCACAACCTCCCTTAGCAATCCATTCCAGTATCTAACTATCCTTGTCATTAGAAAGGTTTCCCTAATATGTAATCTAAATCTCCCTTGCTTCAGATTAAGCAGTTTACTTGTCCTACCCTCACTGGACACGGCAAATGATTGATCCACTGTCCTCTTATAACCTTTTACATATTTGAAGATGGTTATGTCCCCTCTCAGACTAAACATGCCCAATTCTTTCAACCTTTCCTCATACATCTTGTTTTCTAATCCTCATATTTTTGTTGCTATCCTTTGGACTCTCTCCAATTTGTTCACGTCTTTCTTAGTGTGGTGCCCAAAACTGGGCACAGTACTCCAGGTGAGGTTTCAACAGTGCTGAGTAGAGAGGAACAATTATCTCCTGTGTATTACAATACAATACTCCTCTTAATACATCCCAGAATGATATTTGCCTTTTCTACAACAGTAAGGAGAAATGCTCCTTTTTATTACTGTAGAAATCAAAATAAATATATTTAAATGCCCGACAGATATATCCACCTCAACTTTCTGCAATGGGAATACAATCCATAATGACTCTGTATTCAAATCTTTCTTTAGAAAAGATAGAAAAAACTGTTCTTTGTGGGAAGATGTCTATATCCATGAAATGTAGAGTTCTCTGTTGCTTGATGTGCTGAGAAAACATGGCCTCATGTCATGGGATATCTTCAAAACACTTGACATTTTTGATTACCTAGCATACAACTCGCTAACCTTTAACTTTCCAAAGCCATAAAAAAGATACCAGTGGGACCTTGATGTTTTTTAAAGTGACACTTAGCATCTAGGTGCTTTTAAAATAAATAGAACTTTTTAGTCCATTTAAATTATGCAAACTTACAAGCAAATTGATTTCTCCAGTCAAACCTATGGAGAATGGAAACCTACATGGAGCCTGAACTATGGAGAATGGAAACCTATATTCAACCTGAACTATGGAGTCACGACTGATGCCCCAAAATAAAGAAAACTGATAGACTTTTTGCAAAGTCTGAGGTAACAATAATACTTTGAATCTCTGAGAGCTCGCCATGTGAAGAAAGTTTACCGTAGCTCCCTGCGAGGGATATGTACTATCCCTACTTTAGAGTGAGACATGGAGGCACATCGAGGCTGCAGTGCTTCCAAGGTCACAGAGCATGTCAATGAGAGAGGGATAGCATGTAGGTATCCTGACTTCCAGGCCTTACACAATATCTCCTGTTGCCTCTGATGGTGTGTGTGTGTGTGTGTGTGTGTGTGTGTGTGTGTGTGTGTGTGTGTGTGTGTGTGTGTGTAAAGCAGTTTTCCCTATGTCTGGGTAAGTGGGAGCACAGCTGTAGATCTCTGCCCTGTTTGAAAGCATTTGTGTGCTGGAGAGTATCACTGGGGTATCTAAAGCACTGTCGATCTGACTGGAAGTAGCCTAAGGAGCTAATTAATTAACTAGCTCATGTGTCTCGGGATAAGGCAAAATCAGTACTGCTCAATTGTTATAAATCTATACCACAAACAGCTAGCGGAGATTCTCCTTCGTCACGTGGACAGGGCCTGATCTTCTGGATCTGGAGGGTTAGGGGTCTATCCCAAAAGGTTACTCTTGCTCTGAGGTCAGGCATGATGACAATGGTGAAGTTTTTAGGTTGCCACAAGTTTGTTACCACGCTTAGCACTTACATCGCAGTTTTCTTGGTAAGTGCTTTACAAACTCGAATTAAATCAGAGCTGTGGGGGATTTTCCCCTCGTTGTTTGCCCCATTACTGCCAAATTCTGCTCCTGTACAATTGAATGGCAAAACTCCTGCTTCAGTGGGACAAGGATTTGGTCCTGAGTGGTTAAGAGGCTTATTCTTCTGTGAAGCAGAATCATTTTTTCTTTATTAAAGTTACTCGCCTGCCCTTGAGAATGGTGGCTGCAGTGAATTAGTTACAAAAAGGCCTTTCATAGTATTGCGTTTAGGGGTAGAAAATTAAATTTAGTCTGCAGCAATACATTCTAGTGTTTAGCAATAATCTGGGATAGTATGATGGAGCTTTCAGGTTTATTAGTTGATGTTGTTTAATATTCTGATTTAAAGCTGTATCTTTGCCAACTCATTTGATGTGCCGGTCTGCAGTCTAGTTCACAGGGATTTTTTTTCAGACTCAGCGTTGCCAGATGTATGCTGCTGTATGAAATATTAATACAGGCCACGGATCCAGGAATTAAGGATGCTTCCACCTGGCTTCATTTAAAATGCCTGGCTCCTGTCTGGGACCGGTGCAGTCTGCATTACCTGGCCCGCACGTGAGGCAGGTGGAAGATTTAATGCGGTCCCATGTGCAGGGAACCATTTAGCATCCATCTGAGCAGCATTATGCATTGCCTGGAAAACCACTGAGAAAATTGCTGTCTGCCCTCTGCTCCTGTGTGCGCATGTGGCTCTGCGCTCCAGTGGTTCTCCACAAAGCAGCACGATCTCCACCAGCTATTCTTTTTGGGGGTTGCAAGGTGACGGGTGAAGGCTTCATGCTGTGAAAAGAGAAAATAGGAGCCGACACAGTGAAGGGCTTTTTTTTCTGTCTGAGACCCAAAGAGCTGGTGTTGAATAATCCGTGTGCAAGGAGATGTCTTGCTACACTGCTTTCCCCCACAAACTCATAGGATATAGGCCAGGATGGAGAGGCTTAATTTTGTTTCCAATAGAAAAGAGGTGATTCAAGATGCAGGTATTTAGAAAAAACAACCTTTCACAGTATGTGATCACCTGCAGAGATGTGCCCACCTGTTACTTCTAGTAATGGCCTGGCTGCTTGGATCACGATGGAATACTGCATGACCTTCATTGGCTGCCTGTTGGCATTGGGGACGAATGTAAGATGTTGGTGTTGCCCTATAAAGCCTTAAATGGCTGGGAATTTAGTAAGAAATTGCCTCTACCCCGGGCATACAGACACCCTGTGGTCAGTGGGGAGCTTTTCAGCTGGAGCCCTTTTGCAATAAAACCTATAGTGCAAACCAACACACAGGTGGGTTTGTGTGATTAGGGGTTGGGCATTGTCGCTACCATACACTGGTGCTCTGTCCTGTTTAACTCAGAGAAATGGTCTGAGTTAAACAGGATGAAGTTTAACAATGACAAATGCAAAGTGCTCCACTTAGGAAGAAAAAATCAGTTTCACAC
>NW_020664409.1:111376205-111395258 GCF_002925995.2 Terrapene triunguis
CCTCTCGAGGTCCCTTCCAGTCCTAGAATCTATGAATCTATGAAAGAGGAGGTTCAGATACTGTTGTCTTTGCAAGAACATAGACCTTAAGCCTTATGGTTTCACATAATCATTAGGGGCCGGTCCAACTTGCATCAGCTGGCTTTGAATTCCAAGGAACTATATACCAGCTAGGGATAGCTGGTGTGCAGTGTGCTCCAGCTACGGTGACCAGATGTCCCGATTTTATAGGGACAGTCCCGATTTTGGGGTCTTTTTCTTATATAGGCTCCTATTATCCCCCACCCCCGACCCGATTTTTCACACTTGCAGTCTGATCACCCTAGCTCCAGCCTCTCTTCCTCCTCTTACATGTCTTCGCCCCCAGCACACTCCTGCACCAGAATCAGCAGGGAGGAAGCCTAGGAGCCCACTGGGGACTTACAGATGGCTTCCACTGCCTCAGTGGTGCAAAGGGAGCCATTATGGCTATCATCCTCCATTTTTTCTCTCATTCAAATTTCAAGACAACTTCAATTACCGCTATTTCAGACCATCACTGTCAAAAATCAGGGCTCAGTCCCTTGCAATAACCTGGAATTCTAACTTTTTCTGGACACTTTTTCTGCTTGGTTAAGTAAATTCCATATTAAAAAAAAAAAAACAAAAAAAGAAAAGGAGAGAGATTCTACCCCAGAAAAGAGCTGTAAAAGTCTGCTGCTGCACTGTGTGTCGATGCCTGCCGCTCAGTTCTCCTTGTCTGGCTGCATGACACCGCGCTGCTTCTTGCTTTATGATTTTACATGGATCCTTTTAGATGCACAGTGAGATCTCTGAAAGGAATAATTAGCAGTGCTGCAGTCTAGGTCATGTAGCATCAGGTGATTGGAAAATGGTTTCTATTCCATTGCCATTTCCCATGAACGGTACCATAGGACAGGTTTTGAGTCTAAGTGACTTGATAATGTTTCTTTAATTGAGAGTTGCTGGTATCAATGGGCAAAAGCAGTATCAAATTATATAATATATACACCGCACCGAATAAGTCAGCCTCTTTCCTGTGGAGGGTACAGTCCCTTTCCCCTCATATGAAAGCTGGTAGGGAATTACAGATTACAAATCTCAGGGGCTGGCATTGATCAAAATCATTTACTGCCAATATTAATTCAATCAAAACATTTGTGAGCCAGATACACTAAGACGGTTTGTAGTTAGGGGAGTAAGTAGGGAAATAAAAAAGAAAACCAGGGACCTGGAGTCTCAGGTGACCTCAACGTCTATCTTTGGTCTGAATTATTCAGTCAATCCTTCTCTGAAGTTTTAGGGAATGCCAGGGAATGTCCAATCCAGAGAGGTCATGATTGCTGGCACAAACTGTCAAGCACCCATGAAGACAGCCGTTAAGCCTTGTAGAATCTGGATGATCAGAATTGCTTGCTGTTGGATGGGAGACAGGATGTCTAGGTTCCATCACCCCTCTGTCACTGGCTCAATGTGACTCTGGCTGCCAGTTTTTCAGAGGTGCCTAGCAGTGCAGTTGCCACTGACTCGATGATGAAAGGAAAGCATCTGTAAAATGGACAAGTGACGCTGACCCTCTTCTGGAAGGTGCTTTGAGGTCTATGGATGAAAAGTTCTTTATAAATGCAAATATTAGTTACTAAACATCTGGATAGTAGGGAGTACAGTAAATAGGGACGCACTTGGGACATGTTATACTGGCAGTTTTAGGACGGGACAATGGGGTTTTGTTAGTTGCTGATGGAGTATTTGGTGCTGTACAAGACAGACATAATTGTGGTCTGTGCCTGAGGAGTTTACAAGCTAACGAGGCAGCATCACACACTGGAAGCCTGAGAGAGGTTCTCCTGTGGAGCGTCTTGGGGGCGCGGGGCATGGCCAGTGTGTGTATCCATCGAGTAAATGGCAGCAGTACCCTAACCTTGTGTAATAAACTCTCTCTCACCAACAGCTGATGGAGATTCTCCTTTTGTTCCAGTAGTAAGTGGAGCTGAGCTTTATCCCCACTCTTTCTGTGAGTTTTGAATGAACAGTTATGCAGCATAATGATAACAAGAAAGTCCTAGGTGGCCCTGGGTGCGTTACATTATAATAGGCAGGGAACCGCATGTTCATAGATAATCTGGATTCTACTGTAATTACCTTCGGGGTGTCGGACAGTTAAATTGTACTACACCTAGTCATGGATACAGCCTCCTGGTTCCAGGGTGGCCTTCTGTGGGACTGGCACAGTCACTCCTAGGAAATCAGGACCTCATTCTCAACTCGGTAATGTTTATAATTTTGTCATGATCGCACACTGGCTTCCAAAGCATTGCGGTCATGGAGAGGAAGGAAGGTCCAGTGGTGAGGGCACTAGCTTAGAACTTGAGACACCCAAGTTGGCATCCCTGCTCCGCCACAGACTCCCTGTGTGACGTGGGCAAGTCACTTAGTCTCTCTATGCCACAGTTCCCCATCTGTACTATCTGTCCTGCCTCTCAGGAGAAATACATTAAAGATTCTGAGGTACTCGGATACTACAGTCCCGGGGGCTGTGAAAGCACCTTCGCGAGACATTGCTGCAGCGAAAGCAGTTGGCACTCTCAGAACTCGTGGTTCTGCTTTGTATTCGTTCCCTAGTAAGGTGCGGATGGGAGAAGGACCCCATTTGGAATTGTCTGCTGCCTCCTCAACAGCCTGTACCTTGGAGTCTGAGCAGGAATGCTGCAATCGGTACAGATCTCCTCCCCGCCTCCGCTTGCTCTCTCGAGCATAACTCCTCCTGGCTTTCTAGGCTGAGCTGGCCTGCGGCTGTTGATTTTTTTTTTTTTAATCGTGGAGATGACAGAGCAAGCCACTGCCTACAGGGTGACATTTAATTCTGCAAAGATTAGTTTAAATCGACGTTCCAACCCTAGCTCAGTTCTGCGGCTTGGTGCATTTTAAACTCTGCTGAAAATAATTTGCCTGCGTTGTTGAAAGGTGTATGATCCCGTGACCTCAGTTGGATGGTGCTGCCTGCACGCACCCCTGTACCAGGTGCAGAGGTGGAAAGGAGGACTTCGTAAAATCAAACAGCTCCCACTACTCCTACAGGGTTTCCCCCTCCACTTCTCTCCCACCCCAGCCCTGTGATTTCTTCTCTGGCCTTGCAGTTATTGCTGTATTGGGGTCCCCTCTGTGATTATTCCCCCACCCCAATTTAGTGCAGGTGTGATGCACCTGTCTTATACTTGGATCATTGCTTGGATTGTTGCCTCCCTCGGACTTTTTCACCCTCTCCTTTCCTCCCCACCCCATTATAGCAGCCGGGGGGATTCCCCCTGGGCCCTCAACACCCTTGACCCTCCTCTGAGTGGTAAATGACTCATTAATGGGGGCAGTCTTTATATGAAGATGGCTCTCTGGGTCAGTGCTCCCTAATGGAATCAGCTAGGCTGGCGCCGCCCCCTCCTTTCCAGCTGCTCTTGCAGGCCTCCAGGATTCTCTTGGCAATGAAAAGCCATCGGCACCTGTAGAAGCAGCTGGAAACATGGAGGAAGAGTCTGTACCATGTGACCTGCCAGCGCGCTGTGGGCCACTAGTAAGCGCTCTGCCAGCCAACAGCTTGGGGACGCCTTCTGCAGTGATTAAAATAGGGGCCTAGGAGTCAGGACTCCAACTCTCTGTTCTTCAGATTTCCCATCTGTACAGCAGGGAAAACTGCCCCCCCCCCCTTGTGGAGTCGTCATGAGGCACAATGTTTGTGAAGTGCTTTGTGATCCTCGGGTGAAATGCAAGGCTGTGGAGGGGCACACGCTGGGTTTAAGGGATTGTTCTCCTGCCATTGAAGTAGTGAGCACCTGAATCCTGAGAGATTTATTAAAACACGCGGACTTGCTAGTCCCCTACATGATTTCAGCCCCTAGCATTTGTCCAAACCCCACTCAGATCCTCATTACACAACTGCTTAAGAAGCAGGTTTTTCTGCTTTGAGTTGCATCTATAATAATAGATTCAGTTTCCATTTGAAATCGCATGCACACCCGTGCACGTCCCCCCGTTCGCTTTAGGTATCAGTGCTTGTTGTAGCTCTATTAAGTGCTGTGTTACAGGAGAGTTTTCATTAATTGTAAGAAGGTTTTATCAAGGACACCCTCATTATGAATTGCTGTGCTTGTTGATTTATGTTTCTGGATGTGAAATACAGCTTGTTTCCCCCAGTGTACAGCTGCTTGCAGACAGTGATAAGCAATTTTATGAATCACCTTTTAATCCGTGTTCTTGTAATTAGATCCTTAGGAGAAGGAAATATCCTCCCTATACATTAGTGCTGTAATGAGACAACGTGGTGGAATTGGTGCACTCCATCTTGGCCTGCAGTTCCCTTATTTCTCCTGCCCTGGCTTTTTCCTGAGTGGCTCAGTTGTCAAGCTGCCAGTTTGGTGTGGACAAGCATCCATCTATTAGGGGATAGACTGCGACCCTTGCACACAGCGGAAGCATGGTCTCTGTTAATTCTCTGTACTGCCTGCCCTGTGATGAATGGAATTCAGTGTTCCAGCTCACTGAGTCTGGTTTGAAGGCCAGATTGTGTCAATACACACCGAGGAAGCTTTGATCAGGCAAAGGCAGAGTGCGGGACAGAGATGAGATGCGTACAGGCAGGTCTTCAGTCTTCCTCTGAAACAAGCAGCATCCCTCTAATCACCAATATGTGTCTGCACTTGCTTGAAAAGCGGGCCCTAAATCCTCTCAATGAACACACCAGCTAAACCGGAACCAGTTGGATCAGTGGTCCAGCTTGTATGCTCAGTCAGCTCTCCCTGGGCCTGTTGGTGTTGAGACAGTAAGGGCCAATGAGCTGCACTTGTAGTAAATTATCCACACACCCATGTTTGTGCAAGTAAAATGTGTAACTGAAAATGGAGCCCACAAATGGAGGCTTACCGCGAGAGGCATGGTCTGAGCGTGGGGCTGGGAAGTTCCAATCTTGGCTCTCCCTAATTCTGTCCGGCTTTGTGCCCAAGTCACTTAACCCTTCTGTCTCCATTGCAAAACGCGGATGCCCAGCTTGCCCACGTTGTAATGTGTCCCTTCCCCTTGGTATCACCAGACTAGGGAGAGGGTTAATTAGCTCATGTTGGAGGCACTGTACACAGTGTGTTAGGTACTGCAGGTGTAGTATTTGCACATGCGGTAGTTTCACGTCTTTTACAAGTGCACCTTGGGCTTCCATGCCTGAAAATGGGGCCTGGTGTGTGGGATACTAATGTGCTGGTTGAATTAGGACAGTATCCATACAGGTGGCCTGGAGCCAGCAGCTTTGCTGAAGAACATTAAGCGCAGTCCAGCTCCCCCAGCATGCAATTATTGCAGTTAGTAACCATGGTGAAAATAAATGAGTGTTCTCTGCAGTAGGATAATTAAGTAATAGGAGAGCATCATGGTTAGTGTCCATGCTGCAGGAGAGAGGTCATTCATCAACCTGGGTTATCAGGATAGCAGGCGAAAAGAGAGAGGGAGAAAAAAGGGATGGGTAGCAGGGCCAGGCTGGCGTGTTGGGTGGGGTTCAGCTGTGAAATTTGTGTAGGTTTGGATTCTCAAACCCTGGGCAGAAGTTTAGGATTGTCTGGATCTGAGGGCTTGGCTACACTTGCGAGTTAGAGCGCATTCAAGCAGCCCCAGGCGCCCTAGCTCACTACCCGTCCACACTGGGAAGGCACGTAGAGCGCTCTGATTCCACGGCTACAGCGCTGCTGGTACTCCACCTCGGCGACTAGAATAACGTTTGATGCGCCCCCGCTGGAGCGCCCCAGCATCAGTGTGAACGAGGTGTTGCATTACTGCGCTCTGATCAGCCTCCGGAAACGTCCCATAATCCTCTTAAGTCAAGTGGCCACTCTTGTCATTGTTTTGGAATCACTGCAGGCATGCCGATATGCCCTTTGAAAGCTCCGTTTCTGACAGCTGGCATGCTTATCAGCTCCAAGACAAAGCAACCATTACTGTGAAATGCTGTGTGTGAGAGAGAGAGGTGGGGGTGTGTGTGGTCTGTTGCTGTCTGAACTTACAAGACAGCATGCTGACATGATCTCAGACCCCCAAAAACCCACTCTCTCTCCCCCCCACATACACACAATACACTCCCTGTCACACTCCACCCCACCCCCCTCATTTGAAAAGCACATTGCAGCCACTTGCATGCTGGGATAGCTACCACAATGCACTGCTCTCTGTGGCCGTTGCAAGAGCTGCTAATGTGGCCACGCCAGTGCGCTTCGAGCTGTCGGTGTGGACTGACTGCAGCGCTTTCCCTACTGCGCTCTACGAAGGCTGGTTTAACTCAAAGCGCTCGACATCTGCAAGTGTAGCCATGCCCTCAGTTTCAGAATGCACTGGTGATGAAGATTGATGATGAAGATTGTTTCACTACCTGAAATCCCCCTCAAAACTCACCACTTACTGTTTGTTCAGTACATGGCAGAATCTCATTAGTGAGTTGTGTTTTACTCCTACAAGTGTATGGGTGTATTTGTATAGAGAATTCCAGTGTGTTGTATATTCTGCTTCCGTGTAACATGGAAATTGAGAGCCTTCCTCTTCCCACAAAGCCACCTCCATTCTTAAGAGAACTCTGGCTGCCAGCATCTCACTACTTACCACTTTTCACAGTCATTTTTAATGTAACGTGGGTGCTTTACAGATAGCCGAGTGTGCCATTATTTTTGCCTCTTCAGATGCTGCTGTAGATGAGGCATTGCGAGCAGAACCAGACCAGCTTTGCTAATGAGCGCTCCCTGCCTGTAGCAATTCTTTGGAAGTCTTGAAGCAAAGCATAATTCTCAACGTGTACAACAATAAGCAGTGCACACGAGAGAGATGCATATGGGGAGATATTTGTCTCTCTCTTTGGGGGCATTTTTCTGCAAAACCCATAATTGGACACATTCCATAGATTTTTCTGAAGGGCAAAAAGGACAAGTGCTGTGAAAAGGTAACAGAGGAGTTTAGAGAGAGAAATTAGCTAGGAAATTGGTATGTGTGTTCTCCCAAATGTACTTGCAGCCTGTATCTCCAGTAGTTTCTATGCCAACAGAAGGACTCGGTGAAGAATTAATAAGATGATACAGGTCTCTAGCACTTCCCACTTGAGGATCTCAAGGCTCTTTACAGACTGTAGCGAGGGGGCGTGGTCTCCCTCCCTGACAGATGGGGAGAGAGCTGCGACTGCCCCCTGGTGGGCGGAACCAGGAGACCCACGGCCACTCCGCCGGACGCAGAGGGGTGGGGCAGGAACAGAAACTGGAACTAGAAAAGGCCGGCCCTCTCGCTCAGTTGGGGCAGAGCTGCCAGAGGAGCGGGATGTCTCTTCCCCGCTGCTGGAGCCCGGATCTGACACAGGCTGCTACAGTGCCAGAGACCCGGAAGGACTGCCGGAGCTGCCAGACACCAGGGACAGCGAGGAGCTGTTGGGGCTGCCGCTTGCCGTTTACCTGAGCGAGACCGATGACCACCCTGGAACCCAGGTACCCCGGTTTGGGAGTGTAGGAAGGAGCCCAGGGAAGCCGAATAGGTTTCGGCTGTGTGACTGATTGCAAGCCGGCTAGCGTGTTGCGGTCGGATTTCCCTGCTGACCCAGTGGTGGATCACTCCGCCACTGTTAGGGCCCTGGGCTGGGACGCATTGGAGCGGGAGGGCCTGCGTCCCCCTACCCCCTGCCATCCCACCTTCAGGGGTGGCAGCCTCCCCACTTTGTGGGCAGGAGGCCTGCATTGATCTGGCACCGGCTGACTCTCACCAGAGAGCTAAACTGTCCAACTGCCGGTCAGAGCCCCTTACGTGAACTGACTGCTGCCCCACCCTGATGGAGGACGCCGGGCGAATAGACTCTCTACTGCTCTGCCTGACTGACTGTAGGTCAGAGCCCCGACTGGATTACTGCCCCACCCTCAGAGGTGAAAGTAAGCTGGTACAGTCTGGACCGGCTTCTCCGGAGGCGATTTAAAGGGCCTGGGGCTCCCCGCAGCGGCAGGAGCACTGGGCCCTTTAAATCCTCGCCTGAGCCCTGCCTCCCTGGGATAGCGGCGGCAGGGCTTCCGCAGGGATTGAAAGGGCCCGGAGCTCCGCGGCGGCTGGAGCCCCGGGCCCTTTAATTCACCCCTGAGCCCCAGGGCTCCCAGCCGCCTCTGCAGCTGGTAGCTCCAGGGTGATTTAAAGGCCCTGGGGCCCCCAGCCACAGCCGGAACCCCAGGGCCTTTAAATCTTGAAAGGCCACGCCTCTTCCGGTTGAGGCCACGCCTCTTCCGGTTGAGGCCACGCCCCCGCTCAGGACTCCTGCGTACCGGTAAGTCCTTTAAGTTACTTTCACCTCTGCCTGCCCTGATTGAGGGCCTGGGCAGATAAACTTGTTGCAGCTCTCCCAACCCCCTAGCCAGAGCCGTTAACTGTGTGTCGCTCCGCCCTGATTGAGGACTCCGGGCCTATAGACTTATCGCTGCTCGGCCTTTCTGCAGGCCTGGGACACTAACTTAGCTGATTTCCCCCTGAACCGAAGTGCCGTAGCAAAGGGGGCATGGTCTCCCGCCCTGATGGACGGGGAGAGAGCCGCGACCACCTTACACAGACATTGATGAATTTGGCCTCAGATCTTTCCTGTGAGGCAGGTAATTGTTACGCCTCTAAAAATTACACAAGCTCCTCATTCTGATGTCCCCTTATGTCAGTTTTAACATGGGGCACTGTCTGAGGGGCAGATGGATTGGAGAACCCTCCCAACCATTGGACTTTTCAGATACACAGATCTATCTAATGGAAAATAATCCTCCTATCTCCGAGCTAACCCAGGAGATCTGTGTGTGGTGCGCTCGTTACACCTGTTTGTGGCAAAGTTCTGCCTATTTGAAGTGTGTTAGATTGGAGGCGATATGGCCGTAAATCACCAAAATGACTTTCACAGCTCCCAGTCTCATAATCTATTACCAGGTATAAATCATAGAATCGTAGGACTGGAAGGGACCTTGAGAGGTCGTCTAGTCCAGTCCCCTGCACTCACGGCAGGACTAAGTATTATCTAGGCCACCAATGTAAGCCCCAATGTGCTCTGAATGCCCTGGACTCCTCCAGTGCTCATGCCAAGTAATGGAATAGTTTTGGAGAACCCCGTGTTTCATCATAAGCTCATGGACTGGATCTGCAGTGAGTCTTCTCAGTTGGCGAGGGGTGTCCCTGAAAACTTGTAGGGTGAAGTGGAGACAGCAAATGGGATTCTCTTACCACCAGGGGGGCTGTCTTTGCGTATGTCATCTGTCTTGGATGGTTTAGAAACAACAAATCCTGCATCTATGATTCTGTGACTGCGCTGCAATTAAAATCCTGTGGCTGGCCCATGCCAGCTGACTTGGGCTTGCGGGGCTCAGGCTAAGGGGCTGTTTAATTGCAGTGTAGACATTTGGGCTCGGGTTGGAGCCCTGGCTCTGACACCCTTTGTGGGACCTGAGCCCGAATGTCTACACTGCAATTAAACAGCCCCTTAGCCTGACCCCCTTAGCCCGAGTCAGCGGGCATGGGCCAGCTGCAGGATTTTAATTACAGTGTAGACATACCCTTTATGACCTTCAAGGCACACTTCAAGGATATGCTTTCTAGCCGAGTTTTATTGAAAGCAGTGCAGAGAGGTTTTTTAAATTGAATTTTATGTGGTGCTATGAGACGGGGAGGTTTTACAGTATTAATGTAATTAAAGGTGCTAACAGGCTCTCTATAGATCTGAATTAATTGCTTCCCAACCTGTTCTTCAGAGCGCTTGCAGTTCCTTTTTCAAGGCAGGGGAGTCAGTAATGGTAAACAAAGATGTGTGTGTTTAAGAGCTTTGAAAGGATCGCATGCCAGGGAAGAGATTCTGTACATCGGCGCAAGTTGGCTGTTGCCAGCTCTTATTCTGTCAGTGTCGCAGCCTGCCTGGCATGTCATTGAAGGCTGCGCCTGGAGCAAGCAGGGAATGATTAGAGGCATTAATTTGAATGGGTGAAACTGAAATGTGACATTTCACATCAAATCTGTAGTTGTGAAGACATTTGGAGTTTGCTTAGCTTTTTCAGTTTAACCCCTGGTAGCTGCACTTTGGAATCAGCGGAGGCCCTGTGGCTCCCCAAAGCTATGGAGACAGCCTGCATGCTGCTTTGAGAAGGAACTGGGGAGTCCTTCACCAGTAGGAGCTGATCTGAGCAGTCGTGGCTCATTGCTGGGAGCATTCACGTCATGGGGAGAGCATTGGGGATCATTGTTTGGAATGGCACTTGAAACCTTCTACCTCCAGGTCACTGGTACTGTCGAAGTGCAGCGTAAGTCAGAAGCAACCAGAAGTCTGTTATAGTCTGATAGCTCTTTGTTGCTTTATGCACAGTGAGTTGTATTGGTGCTCAGACGAGTTCCTAGTGGGACAGGGGTCGCCATCAGTCACCACCAAAACTGTTGCTAAACTCTACTTGTTTTTCGTAGAGAGATGCCAAGGGTTGAATGGGCCATGGAGACTCAACTCTCTTCTCAACCCCTACAAGTAGGGTGGCAGGGCTGAGGCCTATGTGTGGGGCAGCCTGGGGGAAAGTACTGCCTGTTCTGTGTCTTTGCTGTGGATGGAGGGTGACTGTCTCCAGCACTTTCCTTTAGGCGTGTTTCAACAAGAGAATCTCTTTAAAAGAGAAAAGGAGGGGGGCTGGGAAAATAAACATTGAAGGAGTTTGTTCTTTTCTGAAGTAACCATTAAGCATAGAGGGGGACTGATACAGTGGCTGTATGGTCCAGTGGATTAGCTACTGGATTGGGAGCCAGGGGATCTGGATGCTGTTCTGGGATCCGCTACTAACCTGCTGTTTGACCTTGGGCAAGTCACTTCCCCTCTCTATGCTTCTGTTTCCCTTCCTGCCTTGTCTATTTAAATGGTGAGCTCTCTCAAGCCAGGACTGTCTCTCATTTTGTGTTTCTACAGCACCTAGCACACTGAAGCTATCTTGGCTGGACCTTTCAGGCACCACAGTAATACAAACAAGGACATCCTGACACAAATGGGAGGGAGATGAAGAATTGAGGCACTGTTTTATCTGGCCCTCTCAGGGGGTTGTTAACAAGCCCTGGTTAGTCTATGAGCAGAGATGATGGTTTAAATCTGGCCCAGTTTGCTAGCAACCAGAAAGTCTCTGAGCCTGATTTCCAGAGGTGGCTGTTAAAATCAATAGGAGCTGCAGATGCTCAGAACTGCAAACCAGACCCTGTATCATCTGACTGCAGTTTGGAGAAGGATAGAAACTAGGGCTGTCGAGTGATTTAAAAAAATTAATCATGACTAATCGCATGATTAAAAAAATTAATTGTGATCAATCGTGCAATTAATTGCACTGTTAAACAATAATAGAATACTGTTTATATAAATATTTTTGGATGTTTTCCACGTTTTCAAATATATTGATTTCAATTACAGCACAGAATACAATACAGTGCTCATTTTATATTTATTTTTTATTATAAATATTTGCACTGTAAAAAGAAAGAAATAGTATTTTTCAATTCACCTAATACAAGTACTGTAGTGTAATCTCTTTATCATGAAAGTTGAACTTACAAATGTAGAATTATGTACAAAAAATAACTGCATTCAAAAATAAAACAAAATGTAAAACTTTAGCACCTACAAGTCCACTCAGTCCTACTTCTTGTTCAGCCAGTCGTGAATACAAACAAGTTTGATTACATTCGCAGGAGATAATGCTGCCCGCTTCTTGTTTAAAATGTCACCTGAAAGTTAGAATAGGCATTCACATGGCACTGTTGTAGCCAGTGTCACAAGACCTTTACGTGCCAGATGCTCTAAAGCAGGGGTCGGCAACCTTTGGCATGCGGCTCGCCAGGGTAAGCACCCTGGCGGGCCGGGCTGGTTTGTTTACCTGCCGCGTCGGCAGGTTCGGCCGATCGCAGCTCCCACTGGCTGCGGTTCGCTGCTCTGGGCCAATGGGGGCGGTGGGAAGCGGGGCGGGCCGAGGGACATGCTGGCCGCTGCTTTAGACCCCTGCTCTAAAGATTCATATGTCCCTTCATGCTTCAATCACCATTCCAGAGGACATGCGTCCATGCTGATGATGGGTTCTGCTCGATAATGATCCAAAGCAGCAGACTGACACACGTTCATTTTCATCATCTGAGTCAGATCCCACCAACAGAAGGTTGATTTTCTTTTTTGGTGGTTTGGGTTCTGTAGTTTCCGCATCGGAGTGTTGCTCTTTTAAGACTTCTGAAAGCATGCTCCATGCCTCGTCCCTCTCAGATTTTGGAAGGCACTTCGGATTCTTATACTTTGGGTTGCATGCTGTAGCTATATTTAGAAATCTCACATTGGTACCTTCTTTGCGTTTTGTCAAATCTGCAGTGAAAGTGTTCTTAAAATGAACAACATGCTGGGTCATCATCCGAGACTGCTATAACATGAAATATATGGCAGAATGCAGGTAAAACACAGAGCGGGAGACATACAATTCTCCTCCCAAGGAGTTCAGTCACAAATTTAGTTAACACAGTATTTTTTTAACAAGCGTCATCAGCATGGAAGCTTGGCCTCTGGAATGATGGCTGAAGCGTGAAGGGGCATACGAATATTAAGCATATCTGGCACGTAAATACCTTGCAATGCCGGCTACAAAAGTGCCATGGGAACGCCTGTTCTCACTTTCAGGTGACATTATAAATAAGAAGCAGGCAGCATTAACTCCTGTAATTGTAAACAAACTGGTTTCTCTTAGCGTTTGGCTGCACAGGAAGTAGGACTGAGTGGACTTGTAGGCTCTGAAGTTACACTGTTTTGTTTTTGAGTGCAGTTATGTAACAAAAAAAAATCTACGGTACATTTGTAAATTGCACTTTCACGATAAAGAGATTGCACTACGGTACTCGTATGAGATGAATTGAAAAATACTATTTCTTTTGTTCATCATTTTTACAGTGCAAATATTTGTAATAAAAATAATAGAAAGTGAGCACTGGACACTTTGTAATCTGTGTTGTAATTGAAATCAATATTTTTGGAAATGTAGAAAAACATCCAAAATATTTAATAAATGTCAATTGGTATTCTATTGTTTAACAGTGCGATTAAAACTGTGATTAATCGTGATAAAAAATTTTTTATCGTGATTAATTTTTTTGAGTTAATTGCATGAGTTAACTGCGATTAATTGACAGCCCTGATAGGAACAGATTTTGGTTTGTCCCATTCTCAAAAGTCAGGTATCCACATGGAACAACCTGCTGCCTCCTGCTGTTGGAAGTTCCTGTGCTCCACGGGGACATTTGCTGGTCCTTGCCCAAGTCAAAATTGACTGTATTCTAAGGGACTTCTGTTGTTTTTATTTTATTATTTTGACATGGTCAGACTGATGGTCATATCGCTTTATAGAGGGCACTAGGTAGAGTCAAAGATGCCCAGGACCTGGAATATTTATATAATCTTATCTGTTGCGGAAGCCAGAGAGAGCAGTTCTGGGGTTTTGTTCCCCCACCAGCTATGTCCACCACTGTGAAATAGGTTCTCTTTTTATTTTGTGATAAGGGGGAGGTTATTTGATGGGCTGTCTACTGCCCCAAGCACTACCTTAGCACTACCCCAACGTGAAGCAGCAGAACTGGAATCCCAGCCCTGTTGGGATCATCATGTTGCTGATTGATTGATTGATTGATTGATTGGGAGCGGGAACTGTGTCATCCTGCCACCAGCACAGATGGAAACTCCTGCCTTGTTTGTGTATTTTTGAGTGTGTCGTTGTTCCTCCCTTTAGTATCCCTTTCCTGTTGCTCCATGGGCACCCAACAGTGAAGAGGTGAAGGCCTGAGGGCTTGAACAGCTCAGCAGGGACTGTGTGGACAGACCAAGAGTTCTACGACTCCCTGTGGCAGTTAATATTGCGGAGCTGAGGTTATAATTATTTCTGTCCATGAATTATTAATAAAGAAAAACGATGTTCATTTCATTGCAAATTCCAATTAGAGTTGAAATGGATAACTTGAGGACATGCCACTAGAATGTAAATCACAGGCGTTCCAGCTGCAAGTTGGAAATGCATTTTGCTGGATTCTTTATTAATCTGGGAAAACATTACTTACAGTGAACTTAACATGCATTACCAGGGAAGCTGAAGGCAGGTCTAGTTTCATGAAGGTCAAACCTTCTTTCTCAGTGCAATTGCAGGGGCCAGATCTCTTCCCTGCACAAACCTTGTCCAGCATCACTTTGACTTCATCCCAGAGGTGGGAGTTCATGCTCCTGGGGGCTTGGAATTTGGGTTTCGTCAGCAAGAAGATGGAGCTTTTATATTACACCTTCCCAAACCTTCCCCTTCTCTCTTTCTCGTCATCCTCCCCTTGCCTGACTTGCTTTCCTAAAATGGCCTTGTAGCCCCGCTCCCCCCACCCCCCCAGTCAATGAGCTCCCACTAAAGCATCATTTGCTCTTTCTCCATCAGGAAAAATAACTACCAGGATGGTCCCAGCTATTTCCTAGCCTGGAGAGCAAGGAATCAAGTACAAGATCCCAACCCTCTTCAACACAACCACTGCAGCTGGCCCAAGGCAAAGTTTTTTGTGCTGGAAAAAGATTGTTTCTGTGCCTTACGCTCCAATAAAAGGATGCAGCAATTCTCAGTCCTACCTGCTCAGGACAAGGCTCTACACAAGGCCCTCCCACAGCCTGCCCCCCAGATTCCTAATCTGTCAGCTTTTCTTCTTTCTTGTCTCTTTTGCTGCCTCTCTCACCAACAGAAGTTGGTGCAATAAAAGATATGACCTTACCCCCCCTTGTCTCTCGAATGGCCCGGGACCTACACAGCTACAACTACACTGCACACAGGTTTTCTTCTGGAAACAAAAGTCAATAAGAGCTTCTCCCTCCTCCTCATTGTACCAGGACTAACCTGTTGAAATAGAAGGGCTTTTATTGGCAAAACCTATGGTGTCCTGCTGAGATGATCTGATGTCCATGGAGCTATTTGTGTTCCATTGCACTAGGTTACCCATGTTGACTGCAGCGTGGGTAAAATCACTGCATCAGGTGAGAGTGGATAAATGTAACAGCATTAAGTGAATTATTTTTCTTAATTATGAGATGTAAATAAACGAGCCACTAAAATAAGCATCACAAGTTGTTACTCGCCATCTATAAGTAGCATAGACTGCAAGCAGGTAGTATAGAATAACCTTTCTTGCCACTTCCTCTGAAGGACTGGCTGCCATTGGACACAGCATACTGGTCTAGCTAGAGCCAAGTGATCTTGGTTCTGTTTAGCAATTCCATGTTCCTGTTGTCCTCCCATCTTGCTGCATCAATTAGACCATAGGCTCTGCCCCAAAGAGGAGTGGATCTTACTGTTAACTAGCACAGTCCCAAGCACAATGGTACCTCTTGGTGCCATGGTAACGCAAGTAATTGATGTATTCTCTCATGCTATCAAATGTCTGAACTCACCAAAAATTGAATCATATTTTTGGGGGTCCTGGAAACCAGCTGAAGCTATTTAACTGCTTCACTGCCATCTACCAGGGAAGTGCTCCAAGAGAAGGCTGCAGTGGTGGCAACTAGCCAGTAGGCTGAAGGCAGCATGTAATTGACATGAAACTTCGGTTGTTTATTACAGAGATGCAGCCTATGGAGACTACAGGTCCCAGCATACTATGTGTCTATGCTGCTTGGCTCAAGATAGCACATGGCATGCTGGGACCTGTAGTCTCTGGGGTAGTCACTGGCTGCATTATATAACTCTGTGTGCTGTCTTTGTCCCACACACCATGCTTTGGCCATCCTCAGTACAGACTATAGAACAAAATTCCCTCAGTGCCCTTTCTACCTTCTACAATGCCAGCACTCCATCACCATTCCAATCAAACCTTAGTCCTTGGAAGGGAAATTTCCTTGGATGGGGACTGGCAACTGTGTCAGGTTAAAACTCTTAGGATTTAAAACAGAAGAAAAAAATGTCATCCCTGTCAGCCACAGTCCAGTCCTCTGACACTGCACTTCCACCAGATGCAGCACTGGATCACATGGGTTTAGAGTAGCACCAGCAACAAGGCTGAACAGCATCATCCCAGCGCAACACTGTCATTAGCATGTGCACAGCCAATGTCATGTTAAAGGGGAAATGCAGGAGGGTGATTATTTACCGCAAATATGCCTTTGAGCCATCCCCACTGAACACCAGCGAGGTGCTTTTATTCTTTCATTCCCTTGTTAGTGTTTTTCTTTCTCAAGCTGCCCTGTTTGCAGTTGCTTCCCAGCAGCAGGAGTGTCAGATTGGCTTTGCTGCAGTGATAGGCAGAATTGCGTGTGCAGGGCTGTCACATTTCTCTCCCCTGCTTACTTCTGATTCGATTTTGTGTGTGTTAGTGTGGTGTTTGATGTGAATCTTGTGCAGTGAATTGATGCGTCTGAAGTCCGGTTTGCAGTTCAGTCAACAACAGTGCTACTCCTGCATGTTGGAGGAGGCATCAGAAAGTAATGTAGTGCTGGTTCGGGGCAATATGTTGTGTTTTCGTTCCTGTGCAATGCATACTGTGCCATACGTTAGCTCCCTGGGTTGAAATCAAGTGTTACATAAAATCAGAGAAGTGTAGGACTGGAAGGGACCTCGAGAAGTCTCCTAGTCCAGTCCCCTGCACTCATGATGTAACCGGTTGGAAAACTTTCACTAGAATAATTGTAAACTGAATACTATGTAGGTGAGGCAGGGTCGCAGGAAAATGACCTTTAGCATCAGCAGGACTAAACAATTAACATCTTACCATCTGCATCTATGGAGCCCGATTCTGCTCTCATTTACCTCTGTGTAAATCTGCAGTAAATCCACTGACGTCAAGGAGTCTGAGTTCCAAAGCTGTTCTATGCTCTGTATGTACCGTAGGCAGCATTTTTTTAAATGGAAAGAACCCTAAACACAGCCCCAGAAACGGCCACACCTGGTGAAGATGAAAGTGCTGCACTTGTATTCCCTCTCTTATTCTGCATTGTGTCTGGGAACTGCGCTGTTCTATACCTTCTGTTTGCTAGTTTGTCAGCTCGGTCACCTCTCACCAAAACAGTGACCAGACTTGATTCCTTCCGTCCCAGTTCCTTTGCTGCATGCTGTCTGTTACTTACATAACTGGCTGCTCCGCTTACTGTCCAGAGTTGTGCTGCAATGCTGAGTCTGGGAAATAGGGCTACAAGAATGAACTGCGTTGTGTTTGGCTGTGGAATTGATCTCTCATGGTCTGGTTAGACTCTCCGTTTTCAGTTGTTTCTATTTGTTAAATATTGTATTTCGAAATAGTAAAAATTAGCTTTGACCCCCTGTGACAGCTGAATTGACCCTGGAATTTACCTTTCCCATTCTATGTATATAAAATACAAGTGCCAGGATAATGCCAGCTGCCCTGACATGGTAAATATATGGGTTTTTATTGGGGTGCACTCTTGTGAAGGTGTAACTCCGCGAAGAGGAACAGCTGGGTGTGATGGGAAGGAAGCAATAAACTCTCACTGACTCCTGGAGTCTTGTACCCTTGCAAACAAATGGGACAGTGTGGCTGAAATAGCAAAGCCGGTGGCCCCATGCAGTGCCCAATATGAGAAGCCATATTTCTCCAGGGGAAAGGAGGGCTTTAAACATGTCCATAATAGATTTCTCTGCGTTTTGAGTTGTCTATTGGGGTCCATAAACATCAACCAGCCATCCTGATAAACAAGGCTGTTGGTCCTAAATCATTTTTATGTGTGTCTGCGCTTTGTTGTTATGGAGCAGGTGCCCTATGGTGCTGGGGCATAAAACAATCAAGAAACACTTTGTAACCATATCTCTGATCTGTCTTATCATTTAACTTGGGGGCGGGGAGGAAGGACTGCAAAAGCTTTTCCCCACTCCACCCACCTCCTGAAAAGGAACCAATTTGTGCTGACCATAAGCACCCATCCCCCTTTGGCCTTAGGACTCACACTCACAAATCACTGGTCAGGCCCCCAAAAGTCACAATTGGCTCAAAAATACAATCATGTGAGTTGGCAACACTGGGAAGGTGGCAAGATAGTCGTTCAAGAGACGCCTCAAATTTCCTGGAGTCATCTTACAATAAAAAGTAGGGAGTGAGCAATGGGAGAAGAGGATCTCTCACTTTCTCTTCTGAAGACCTTGCTAAGGACCGGGGCTAAGGGCTTTCCTCAGTAAATGAATGCAAAGATTCTCCTTGATGTTTTTAGTTCCTTTGGCTGGGCAGGGCAGGGTCCAGAGGCTGGCTCTGTGCTGTTCAGGGAAATTCTGTGGAAGGAGTGGAAACCCTTTGGGCTCACTTAATTGGCCTGTAACAGTACCGGGAAGGTGGAAGGGGCGGTGTTGCATAGTAAATATGGGGCTCTGGTCTGTGTTTTACTGAGGCCTGGTCTACACTACGAGTAGATTTGTTTTGGATTTTGAACCTGCTACGCTAGACATGCTCAGTAGGAATTTCTCCAGTAAATGAAACTGAAGCCAATGGGAGCTAGGGGTGGTGGTGCCTGCGGGCGAGAGCAGCACATGGGGGCCCCCCCCCCCCCCCCCCCCACGTAGGAGCCGGACCTGCTGGCCGCTTCCGGGGCGCAGCGCGGTGACAGAACAGGCAGGCAGCCTGCCTTAGCCCCGCTGCGCCGCTGACCGGGAGCCGCCCGAGGTAAGCCCGTGCCCCAACCACGAGGCCCACCCCTGAGCCTGCCCAATCCGGAGCTCCCTCCTGCACCCCAAATCCCTATCCCTGGCCCCACCCCAGAGCCCGCAGCCCAGAGCCCTCACGCCCCCTCCCACACCCTGAACCCTTCATCCCCAGCCCCACCTAGAACCCTCACCCCCTCCTGCACCCCAACCCCCACCTCAACCCACAGCCCCCTTCTGCACTCCGAATCCCTTGGGCCCAAGCCTGGAGCCCCCTCCTGCTCCCCAAACTCCTCATCCCCAGTCCCACCCCAGAGCCCGCATCCCCAGCTGGAGCCCTCCCCTTCTCCTGCACCCTGAACCCCTCATTTCTGGCCCCACCCTGGAGCCCGCACCCCCAGTT
>NW_020664409.1:111405258-111482785 GCF_002925995.2 Terrapene triunguis
ATCTGAAGAAGTGGGTTTTTACCCACGAAAGCTTATGCCCAAATAAAACTGTTAGTCTTTAAGGTGCCACCAGACTCCTTGTTGTTTTTATAGCTGGCTAGAGAACCAACAGGATTATCTCAATGCCACCAAAGTGAAACCTGAGCCATTGGGGGTTTTAGGGAACTAAGGTCCAATTAGGAGCTTAAATATCTTTGAGGATCTGGGCCTAAGTCTTCAGATATGATCCTTTGTGGGACAGGCACAGAGTATAGTCAAGCTCTTTCAAATATTCTTGGGGTTTTGTCTGAGTTAAACACCATATTAAAAGTAAATATTTTGTTTAGAGATTCAACACCCTGCCCCTTCAATTAAGAGCTGAGAAAGCTCCCACTCTAGCTCTCTAGTCCTCCAAGGAGACCTCCAATAAAACCAGAAGGACTAGATTTAATATTCCCAGCATATATATTAGTAAAATAAAAACACTACTCAAAAGGGACTTTGGGGGGAAAAAAACTCTCTTCCAGTCCTCCTTAAGCATTCTGAAGATGCAGAAAAGGGTGCACACTCATCTCTCCCTTTGCAGACCACCTTCTAGCCCAAGGACCCATAGGTGTCAGAAGGTCTAGTGCACAAGGTGACACCGTGGCTAGCCAAAGAGGAAAAATAGTCCCGGCTATTGTAGAGTTACAGTTGTCAGCATAAGGATATCTTCAGATAATTGTTCCAAGAAATTACAATATAGTATTTCCATGGAAGCTACAGAACGGGGGAGAGGGGGTGAAATATTTTTCTGATCGCATGTCTAGCACCAATGCACAGAAAATGGTACTGGTCCTGATAGTAGCTAGATTGGTCCTGTCCGTGTTACTAGCCCTTCCAAGATGTGATATCAAGGACTTTAAAGGAGAATCATATCTGTGATTCCCATCTTGCTCTATTTTCCAAAGGGTTTATCCCTCAGATACCTGGGATTATGTCTCCAAGAATATGAAATACTTGTTAGTGCCCTAGTGGTTTGAGATATTGGACCTTTAAAAACTGTCACTGGTTCCTCAGTTTGGCAATTGTCATATGCTTTCATGGGGACCATATAAACAGGTAGCTAATGTGGCTGCTGGTTCAGGACTGATGGGTAAGACCAGGACCAATATAACTTTCATTCCCTGGAGCTACTGTGTTTCTGCAGTAAAACTAGATAACCCTCTAAACTATCGATCCAAGTGCCTCTACTTCCAGCCAGCTGAACCAATAATAAATACAGAGCAATGAAAGTGAATCTTTGCCCAGAGTTGTGTAAGAAACATACAGCCATGTTTTTGCAGGTGGCTGCCTAAGTCTCACTTCCAAACTGCTCGCTCACCCCTGGTGTGTGCCAGCCCAGTTTCACGGCCACAGATTTACCTAGGCCTGTGCAGTCACCTCACTGTCCACATGCAGATGCCTGTTAACGTGCTAGAGGCAGGCATCAACCTTATAAGGTGGAAAAAAGAGTGCATACTGACTGGTTCGTAACTTATGTGGGACCTCTTCAGTGTCTGGATCTTACAGCAATTCTCAAATTTCTGTTAGCAAAGAAAGATTTATATCATAGCATGTCTTCGTCCACAGGTACCCAACTGCCCAGATAACCTGCCTTTCCTTAGCCTACGTCCTGCATGTCTACCATTCAAATCATCGGGATCCCCCAGTTGATTGCACCGATTTCCAGGCCCTGGAGACATCCAGTTAGGTGGTCACATGGAGTGAGTGCCTTGGGAAGGGGCCATCAGCAATGAGAAAAGGACAGGTTAATATGTACTATATGGAAGGTGATGGATGGTCCACTCCTTTCTGGGTCTCACCTGCCCTGTGATGTGCTGAATCTGCCTTTTTGGGTGCTGTTGGTGTTCAGCATAAGTTGGAAGACGCTTTTGCAGCTTAAAGGATCTGGATGTGCCTCTTACAGAGCTGTCTCCTCTCAGGCCGACTGTGATTGGTCCAGTTATAAAGAGAGAAGGGCAAGCTGCCGCTTCTGCTTCCCTCTTTCTTTGCCTCCCCTCCTCGCCAAATGCCAGGATCATGCATGACATATGCCATCGTGTGATGTGTCCTTAACTAGACATTATCCTTGCACCATCCACGCGTGGCTCTCGCTCTCATTTCTGATAGTACAGGCTCTGCTACTAATTCAACAAATCTCTTGCTGCCTTGCAAAGGCAGAAGACAAGATGATAGGGAGCTCTCCCCTAAGATGCAATTCTCCAGCTGGAATCCTACGTTCTGCTAGGAAATAGGGGAGCAAGGAACGAGCTGAGATGAATATTCTAGGTCAGTACTGTTCTGGTTACAGGGCTCGCTGCACCTCTGGCCCCTCTCTCTGAGCCGCCCTCTCTGAGGTGTCAGACCTCATGCCTTCACCTCTCCTGGGGTGCAATTCTCCCACTACCAGACCAGAGCCAGAGAGCTGCTCTCAGTGAGTCTAGTCAGAGAGAGCCACAGAAGTCAGGGCCTGACACTGGTATGCCTCGGCCATGATATTGCAGCAACATCATTCATTGTCATCACCTACGATTGTTGCAATGAAAACATTGCCACGGCTGGATGTGTCTGTGGTTAGTTTGGGGCCCATGGTGTTCTAGAATCTTCTTCCCCCTTTCCCTCCCATCCCAACCCCTGCCTGGCTGCCAGGAGGGGTGGAGGAGGGGCCTGGTGGCTCTAGACTATTTCTCCAGTGTTCCCATGCTACTTTACCTGTGTCTGGAAGCACCTGTGTGATCAGCACTGTGCTTATTGTACCTGGGGCCAGGCAGAATACAAAGAATTCTGATCAGACTTGTGACCTTCTTGAGAACCATAAGTGATTCTTTGAGCTCCATTGTCAAGACTCTAAATGGAAAACCCAAGCAGCCCCCAGTCCTCCTCTGTTGGCTGAGCTGGAGAGAGAGGCCTCCAATCCAAAAAGTTTATGCTTGCATTATTTTCAGAACTGCTGTATCTTGAACTTTCTATGCTTAACCGGCCAGGCAGCCTCGAGCCTTGTTTGCTGTAAGCTCTGCGGCGTGGATAAAGCTAACCTAGAGCGCAGAGGCCCACGCAATTAGATGTTCTCCATGCTTGTGAAGAGATGAAAGTTGCTAAGTGATAAGGACACTGGTGGTGTATCGAGTAACTCACTGTCCACTTGATTTAGTTAAGCAATAAGGATAAACTCGCTGCTTGTTTAAAAACCCATTCTTTTTGTACAGTATATATTAGGGGGACAGAAATATCACTACATAAAAGAAGAGGAGATTGATTAGTCCTGGGTCCCAGTGGGGGAATTGAGCCTCCTGGTATGGAGCATATGTAATCACATCTTCATCATCACATTCAGAAGCTCGTGCAAAGATGGAGGCAGGATGCACATTGGTCCCAGCAGGCGTGGAGAGAGGAGGAGAGGGGTATACGCTCCCAAAACTGCCTCAAAATCCTCCAGCTCCAGCCTCTCTGACAACCCGTCCCCCAGCTCCATATGGTGCCTTTGCCAATGTGATAATTAGATTGCACTGTGCCCTTGTTATTCGGCACATAAATAGCCGCCTCCTTACAGTGCTTAGCTTCCCCTTGACAATGCTACCGTAGCGGGACATCTGGTGTGTGATAGCTGGTGAAATGACAGAGAGCGTTTCCATGTGGGTTTGACAGCTCAGGGCTATTACAGGTCTGTAATAATCTAACTGTAGCTCTGCCTCTCCCATCCCAGGCCCCCGAGCCCTTAACCCGAACAGTTTGATTTTAAGAAGCTGGAATTGCCAAGGATCCTCCATCAGTCTCTAGTAACCTAGAGGCAGCCAATAGGACACAGGCCACTGAGCTGCAGGGACTCTTAGGAGCCAGGCTTCAGTCATGAATTAGCCCTGGCAGGTTTTCAAGCAGCCAGTTCCTCTGACACAAATATATATATGCCCATAAAAGTGATGCATTGATAGCAGATCTGTGCTTATGAGTACTGAAAGATTATGAGCCAGAAAATAGTAAATTTACTAGGAGTTAGACAGTAACCCTCTGGGAGGCTTCCACCACCATTGGTCAGATCTAAAAGGCTAAATTCTCTCCTCAGCCAAAGCCAAAGTTAGCCAGATTTGGGGGTGGGGTGTGTGAGAGAAGGAATAGTGGATAAAGGGGAACCAGTTGACAGTTTATTTGAGAGAGACAAGGTGGGTGAGGTAATATCGTTTATTGGACTGACTTCTGTTGGTGAGAGAGTCAAGTTTTCAAGCTTGACTTCTTCAGGTTGATCACAGCTAAATCAAGGTGGGTCAGATTATTTAGCATAAGTAGTTAATACATATTTCAAGGAACCATTCACGATGAAGTGGCCAGTTAACACCCCTCCAGTCATAAGGGAAAAGGAAGAAAACAAAAGCTGAGGGCGGGGTTTAGGTGGGTTATAGACTGTTAGAAATAAGCTATAAATCCAGTGTCTCTATTCAGTCCGTGATTTTTAGTATCTAGCAAAGTTATTAATTTAAACTCCCAGGCTTGTCTTTTGAAGGTGTTGTGCAGGTTTCCCTTGAGGATGAGGACTCAGAGGTCAGATATAAAACAATCACACTATATTTGACCTTTCTGTCCTCAGCCTTGAAGGCCATCTGCACACCTTCAAAAGACCAGCCTGGGAGTAATGAGAGTTGATGCTAACAGATTTTTGGAAGGGATATAAAACCTCTGGCTGAAAACCTGAACCATATCTCTAATTGCTAAGGCCTAAAATAAGATCTTCATATAGGGCAGATTATCCCACATCTGCCTACGCTAGGAGTCTTGCACCGTCCTCTGAAGAATCTGGTGCTGACCACTGTCAGAGACTGGACACTGGGCTCGACAGACCATGGGTCTGAGCCGCTCTGATAATTCCATATCCCTATGAATCCTCTTCACATCACTAAGGCAGCTGTTTGAGGTGGCCACTGGCCACTTTGCAGCAGCTACTGCAGCCTGAGTGTCCTTCTTCCCTAGCAGGCTTGCATGGCAGTGTTCTCCTTGCTCCGCCCTTTAACCTCTGCTGTGCAGAACACCAAGAGCCCGGGCGGAGGGGAACTCTGTGGCCTGGGGAAGTAGGGTAGGGACCCCTTACCCATCCTCCTCAAATCCTGGCCAGTCTCCCCGCGCACATTTGAGATTGTTGGATACAAGACCCCGTAGAGCTGTCTGGGGGACAGGATGGACCCTACCCTGGAAAGGGCGACTGCTAGAAAAGGGCTATATATCCACCTCAGCATTGAGAATACCCCTCCGAGACTGAAGACCTGAAAGCTCACATTGCTGCTGTAGGGCATCATCTGTTGTTTGTTGATATTGCAGTAGCCCCTGGAGGCCGGGGCCCCGTTATGCCAGACGCGATGCAAAATACGGCCCCTTCCCCAAAGAGCTTAAAATAAAGAAAGAAAATAAAATAAATAAATAGTGCCGTCAAAGCCCAAGAGTATCGACAATAGGTGGATAAAACAAAGAGGGAGGAGATGCAAGGAAACAATGAGCTGATACTTGTCATCATAAAAAACAGTGATCACAACAAATCACGGAGGTTGTGTTCTGCAGGATCAGCCCACATACAGCCTCAGTCCTTGTCTGGTGCTATCCTTCATTGCCCTAGAATCTTTGGCTTTGTGCCGTGTTTTCCAAACGCAGTACAACGTGGGGATCCTCCTGATGTACTGGAGCACGTATTTATAGTGCGTGTAGCTTGTTACGAACTCCCCTAGCTGGAACGGAAGTCTGATGTACAGCTGTAAGCTACAAGGGTGTTTATTAGCCTCCAGAGGTTTGTCCATGTTTGGAAATGATTTAGTCTCATGGTTACTGTTCATGGCTGCTTGTAATTTCCTTCAGGAGATCTTAATTTTTTTATTCTCTCTTGATCAGCTGGTGGGACTGGAGGAAGTTTAATATTGGTTAAAAGTTTAAACAGTTTGGAAGGGAATAAAAACCTCAAACCAATATTAAATGTATATTTGAACTGAGAAGAAAACATAATTATCACTCTGCCTGTTATAAGACAAAGCATACATACTGTAGAAGTAGTCTGAAGCAAAGCAATGAAAAGGCATAAGCCTCAGGAATTTAGGATGATATATGTTGGAAAGAGGAGACCTACAAATACAGTACAATATATGAAATATGTCGTAGATTCCATTAAGTGCTCTTTGTTCTCTCCATCCCTTTCCACAAGGAAAGGAGGAACTCTAAAAAGCAGCCAATTAAAAAATATAAAAGGAAATACTTTTTATGCACCACATGTAGCTAACTGTGGAACTCACTGCTGCAGGGTAATATGGAGGCAAATAGCTGAGTGAATTTCACAGTTCTTTGAATGTTCTTTGTATAGTCCCACTAATGGGATACTCCAGTTGGTTCAGCTAGCAGTAGTCAGAGCGTTCACGTGCCTTTCTCGCCTCTCCCTTCAGTGAACGTTGAACATTCCAGGGCAAGGTTATAAAAGGGGGCATGGCGCTCCAGCCCTCTCAGTTCCTTGCAACTGCAACCAGCTGAACGGATGAGGAACTGTTCTGCGGTGCTCCCTGATCTGTAGCTTATTAGCTGATTAATCATTTTATAGTTAGATTGTTAGCTTATTATAGATTCATAGATTCTAGGACTGGAAGGGACCTCGAGAGGTCATCGAGTCCAGTCCCCTGCCCGCATGGCAGGACCAAATACTGTCTAGACCATCCCTGATAGACATTTATCTAACCTACTCTTAAATTATTTTATATAATAATAATAATTATTATTATTAGATAGTTAATAGTTTAGTATTAGGTTCAGTTAGCTCTAAGTCATTGGTTCGCAGATGGCGGAACTGAAGAATAAAAAATCCCGGTTTTAAAAGGCGTGTGTCAAGTTGGGTAGTGTTTCCAGTGTCCGGCACACATGCCAGAAGTGTATGGCCTGTGTGATACAGTAGGTCAGACTACATGATTGCAATGGCCCCTTATCGAAACAAACAAGGCGGGGCTCATTCTCCGTGATTGTGCATAGAGACAAGGCTTCTTTGGGATTGGTGTACAGAACAAGATGTTCACCCAATGGCAGTTCAACAAAACACACTTGCAGATCACCTGAGCAGGTTAACCTCTCAGATGCACAAATGGCCTTTTGAAAGACCGAGTAATAACACACCTCTTCAGGTTGTGGGGAATCCTATAATAGATCTTTTTGCATCCAGCAGGAACAGGAATTGTCAGAAACTTCGCTCCAGAGTGAGAAAAGACAGGGACTCAATATCAGATGTGTTTCTAATACATTGGGGTCGAGGCCTAATTTTTGCATTTTCCCCATTTCCCCTCATTCAGATAGTGATAAAATTACCCTGGCTTTGTCTTGTTGTATTGTAATGGCACCAACATGGGCTAGACAACAATAGTACCCGGATTTACTTCACCGGTTTAGAGGGTTAATCAAATCTCTACGGTAGTACCGGACTTGTTCACGCAACAAGGGATGTTCTGTCACCCAGATCTTTAGTCTCTCCATGTAAAGGCCTGGGGAATAAGGCTCTGGGATTGTTAGAAAAGTCTTGTTCATTAGAGGTACAAAATGTACTGATAAATTCAAGGGAAGAGTCCACATGAAAATATTATAGTCATAAATGGAAAAAAATTATTGTGGGTTACCATTTATGAGATAAAAAGAACAGGAGTACTTGTGGCACCTTAGAGACTAACAAATTTATTAGAGCATAAGCTTTCGTGGGCTACAATAGGCTATAGCACCCATTCATTATATAGTAGAATATTTATTGTATCTTCAGAGAACAGGTCTTTCCCTATCTTCAGTGAAGGTTCACTTCTCCGCTGTATCAGAATACCATGTACCTGCAGAGAGTAAATCAGTTTTTACTTATGATGTGGTTAAAAAGTTCTTAAAAGGTCTTAATAATCTATATCCTCCAATAATACATTCCATACCATCTTGGAATTTGAAGATAGTCCTTTCACCATTAATGAAACCTCCTTTTGAACCGTTGGGAAACTGGGCATTGTTCCATCTGTCTGTTAAGACAGTGGTTTTTTTATAGCTATCACTGCAGCAAGGTGTAGAAGTGAATAACATGTGTTAATGGCTGATCTGCCATTTGCTATTTTTCATAAAGTAATTCTCTGTAGATGCCCAAGGTTTGACTGAAAGTGGTCTCATTTTTGCATATAAAACGAGTCTATACTTTTGCAAGTGTTTATTTCCAAACCTCACACTCAGGATGGAGAGACTAAAGTATGTACACTGGATGTTAGAAGGGCTTTAGCCTTTTATGTAGACAGTCTCTAAAACCGTGTATTGCATATGAAAAGAGGAATCAGGGGAATGCTGTTCCTGTGGAAACGCTGTCAAGAGGGTTGGATTTTGTGTTAATGAATCCTATCAATTGATGGGCTATGTCTTTTCCCCAGGGACTTAAAACACATTCTGCTCGATTGAAGACAGTCTCGATGGCGTTTTCTAGACACATTATTTGTAATCTAGATCTGAAGCAAAGCAGTCCTGCAGGCCTTATTTCATTAGGACTCCGTGGTCCCATCAGCCTGGACCCGAGTGCTGCTTGTTAATCTAGTCCATCAGTGGGAAAGGGCAGAGGACACTCGAAGGAGAAATGAAGGTTACTTACCTGTCACCGGAGTTCTTCGAGACGGACTCTCCGCCCGCCTTTCCCCTCTGCCGCGGAGTCCGCCTGCGAGCCCAAGGCCTTTGGTCCGTAGAAGGAAGGCGGCTGCAGCGCCACATCCGTTTTATACTCTTCCCTGGGACGCTTTGACATTCTCTGAGGGGAGGGGCGAGGGAGGCGTGTGATGAGTACAACAGCTGCTCGCTAGAGTTGTCCCTGTTCAGGCTGCACCCCAGGAGTGTGAATGTGCAGAGTTCATCTCAAAGCTCCTTGGTTACAGGTGAGGAACCGTCGCTGATATGGGTTGAGAATGGTGTTCCTGTGACAATTCTTATGCTCTTGCTGGTGACAACTGAGTCTGCGCCCACCTTCATCTTGTGGTTACAGTGTTGTTTCAGGTTAGATTATGCTCTAATTTTCTCCCTCATGCAATCGCAGGATGTAAATCAGGCCAGGATCTGGCTTCCATTAAGCCGATGACAGCATGCTGCTGTTCTTTCCGGCAGCAGTAACATCATCTGTTATCCATCACTCTTAGTGCACTAGTTGGGGAATACTTCAATATTTTTGGATACACTCCCATCTCCCTCGTCAGAGATAGTGAACAAAGAACACGCTTGTATTAGATGCCTCACCTGAGATATAGTTAGAGGCCAGCAGCCCTCCAGCAGCCAGATAGTATAAAGAATGGCTGCTTACCTTACAGTAACCGTGGCTGTTTGCGTGTTTGTCCATATGGATCCTGCTTCTGGTGCACATACGTGCAGTCCACCCACGTGGAGCGCACACAGACCACAAGTGGGATTCACATGGCATTATTCTGGGTGCAAACTCCTTGCCAAGAGGCTCCTGTTTCAGAATATCCCTAGGCCATGGGTCTGTGTAACACGAACAAACCCATGCTCTGAGAATTGGGGTGTTCCCAGGTGTAGCTAGAGGCGGAGGACTTGGCTGCTATGCTGAGCTGGTTGCCCTCCATCCTTCACTGTTTACCCTTTTTTCCAGATCATTTATGAATACGTAGAATAGGACAAGGACCAGTACAGCCCCCTGGGGGACACCACTATTTACCTCTCTCCATTCTGAAAACTGACCATTTATTCCTACCCTTTGTTTCCTGTCTTTTAACCAGTTACCGATCCATGAGAGGACCTTCCCTCTTATCCCAGGACTGCTTACTTTGCTTAAGAGCCTTTGGTGAGGGACCTTGTCAAAGGCTTTCTGAAAATCTAAGTACACTATATCCACTGGATCCCCCTTGTCCACATGCTTGTTGACCCTAGGGTGACCAGACAGGAAATGTAAAAAATCGGGACAGGAGATGGGGGATAATAGGAGCCTATATAAGAAAAAGACCCAAAAATCAGGATTGTCCCTATAAAATCGGGACATCTGGTCACCCTAGTTGACCTCCTCAAAGAATTCTAGTAGATTGGTGCGGCATGATTTCCCTTTACAAAAATCATGTTGACTCTTCCCCAACAAATTATGTTCATCTATGTGTTTGACAATTTTGTTATTGACTATAGTTTCAACCAGTTTGCCTAGTACTGAAGTCAGGTTTAGCGGCCTGTAATTGCCGGGGTCACCTCTTGAGCCCTTTTTGAAAATTGGCGTCACATTAGCTATCCTCCAGTCATTTGGTACAGAAGCTGATTTAAATGATAGGTTTCAGATTACAGTTAGTAGTCCTGCAATTTCACATTTGAGTTCCTTCAGAACTCTTGGGTGAATCCCATCTGGTCCTGGTGACTTACTACTGTTTAGTTTATCAGTTTGTTCCAAAACCTCCTCTAATGACACCTCAATCTGGGACAGTTCCTCAGATTCATCACCTAAAAAGAATGGCTCAGGTTTGGGACTCTTCCTCACATCCTCAACCGTGAAGACCGATGCAAAGAATTCATTTAGTTTCTCTGCAATGGCCTTATCGTCCTTGAGTGCACCTTTAGCATCTCGATCGTCCAGTGGCCCCACTGGTTGTTTAGCAGGCTTTCTACTTCTGATGTACTTAAAAAATTTTTTTTTGCTATTACTTTTTGAGTCTTTGGCTAGCTGTTCTTCAAATTCTTTTTGGCCTTCCTAATTATATTTTTACACTTCATTTGCCAGAGTTTAAGCTCCTTTCTATTTTCCTCACTAGGATTTAACTTCCACTTTTTAAAGGATGCCTTTTTGCCTCTCACTGCTTCTCTTACTTCGTTGTTTAGCCACAGTGGCTCTTTTTTTGGTTCTCTTACTGTGTTTTTTAATTTGGGGGATACATTTAAGTTGAGCCTCTATTACGGTGTCTTTAAAAAGTTTCCACGCAGCTTGCAGGGATTTTACTTTTTGTGCTGTACCTTTTAATTTCTGTTTCACTAACCTCCTCATTTTTGTGTAGTTCCCCTTTCTGAAATGAAATGCTACAGTGTTTGGCCGCTGAGGTGTTTTCCCTGCCACAGGGATGTTAAATTTAATTATATTATGGTCACTATTACCAAGCAGTCCAGCTATATTCACCTCTTGGACCTGATCCTGTGCTGCACTTAGGACTAAATCGAGAATTGGCTCTCCCCTTGTGGGTTCAAGGACTGGCTGCTCCAAGAACAGTCATTTCAGGTGTCAAGAAACTTTATCTCTACATCCCGTCCTGAGGTGCCTGTACCCAGTCAGTATGGGGAGAGTTGAAATCCCCCATTATTATTGAGTTTTTTATTTTTATAGCCTCTCTAATTTCCCTGAGCATTTTACAGTCACTATCACCATCCTGGTCAGGTGGTCTGTAATATAGCCCTGCTGCTATATTCTTATTATTTGAGCATGGAATTACTATCCATACAGATTCTATGGTACAGTTTGGTTCATTTAAGATTATTACTTCATTTGATTCTACACTTTCTTTCACATATAATGCCACTCCCCCACCAGCACGACTTGTTCTGTCCTTCTGATATATTTTGTACCCTGGTATTACTGAGTCCCATTGATTATCCTCATCCCACCAAGTTCCTGTGATGCCTATTATAGCGATATCCTCATTTAACACGAGGCACTCTAGTTCACCCATCTTATTATTTAGACTTCTAGCATTGGTATATAAGCACTTTAAAAACTTGTCACTTTGTAGCTGTCTCCCATTACATGATGTAATTGAATGAGACTTTTTTTCATTTGACTGTTTCTCATCAGAGCTGCATGTCCCCCACCCCACTCTGTCCTCCACCCAATCTCCCGACCCTCCTTGGATGCAGAAGACCCTTAACGCAGCTGAATTGCTGTGGTTCTCCTGTGCGAGTGCCAGGCCAGGTGCTGGGATTCATACCCCCCTGCGTGCTGTAGAGCTCAGCTCCTTGGCACCTCTCTGTGCAGCACAGAGGAGGGGATTTTAAGACATGATGGAAAAGTACTCATGGGGTCAGCCACTAGATGGATTCCCTGGCCCAAGCCCTTGTGAAGAGGGCAAACAGGGGCTCCAGCTGCTGCTATAGCCTGTGCCCCAGGGGCTGAGAAGAGGCCGCTCAGCTGCTCTGCATCAAACCTCCAGGTTGGCAGAGAATAGTGCTTCCCCCAACTCCCTCTTCTATCCTCTGTACAAAGCCGGTGTGCTTGCACTTCCTGTGAGGGTTGCAGAAATTGTCCATAGCAAAGGGATACCCAATCAGACAGCATCTGATGGGGACACTTCTGTTCCTGAGGTGCAAGTGGGACCAGTGTAGCACCAGGATCAAATGTGATCCATCAAGTTCTACGGTGAATCAACTTGGTTTCATCCTTCATCTGAAATACAGAGGTGCAGTCCCTGGGGACTGCAGATCCCAGCATGCAATGCAGCCGTTCACGCAGAGTAGACTTCCATTCTGATGAAGAAGCTGCATTGCATGCTGGGACCTGCAGCCTCCGTGGGCAGCACCTCAGTCTGTTTGGTTGTCCGCAAACTCAGGCTGCTGGCCGTGGTATCGTTGCTCTTGATTGGGCAAATCACATTCCGTGGCATGATTATGACCTTTCATTTTCATATGATATGCCTGAGACTTAGCAGGTGAAATTTCAGCCCAGACAATTTTTGAAGAGCAGCTGACCAGACTTGCTGAGAATGGGAAGTGTCTTTGGAAGCCCAGACTGTGCTGCTTGTTGCTAGAGAAGGTGATGATACAGGAGTATCACCCATCCCCTGGCACAGCTGCATTTCTGCTGTGGGTGTCCCTGAGCCTGCTGGCATGTGGCTTGGTGATGGCCCCCAGTTCTCATACCACGTTACTTAAATACCTTGGGACAATAATGATCATGGGATGAAATTAAAAGAAGGAGCCACTTAATGCTAATGCTCTGCCCATCTCCAGTGCCACTCATCCGTGGATCTCAAAGCACTTTAGAGGCATGGAAGAGGCCTCCGTTGGTTGAGTACTATGTCCAGTTTTGGCACAATGGCAAGAGTCCACAGGAGAGCAACAAAACTGATAAAAGGTTTAGAAACCCTGAGCTGGGAGGAAAGGTTGAAGGAATTGGGTGTGTTTACTCGAGAGCATAGGAGACGGAGGAGGGACATGATAAGTCTGTTACAAAGTGGACGGTGATCAATTTTCTTCATGTTCATTGAGGGTAGGACACGAAGGAATCATCTTAATTTGCAGCGAGGGAGATTTAGATTAGATATTAGGAAAATCTTTCCAACCCTAAGGATAGTTAAGCACTGGAACAGGTTATCTTGTTAGGTTGTGAAATTCCCATCATTGGAGGTTTTTAAGAACAGGTTAAGAACATTTATCGGGGGAGTGGGGGGAGGTGAGATGGACTTGGCCCTGCCCCGGCATGCGGGGATGAACTAGATGGTCTCTTGAGTTCCCTTCCAGCCCTACATTGCTATGATGAAGTCTTGCAACAGCCAGAGCAGCAGGGGAATGTTCGCCCTGTTAAACCGATGGGAGACACAAGCCCAGAGGCAAAGTCAGTCTCCTAAAGTCAAAAGGTGAATCTGTGTTAGAGTGAGGAAGAGAACCGCTGATCTCCTGCTGCCTAGGCCATGGATTGTCCTCCTGCCCTGAGAGTGAGCAGTAAGAAGGACTTGCTGACGATGGGAGTGCACAGAGACAGTCTTCCAAGGGAAGTGGGGGAAACCTTGTTACATGGGGCAGTTGAATCTTGTGTGGACAAACCACTAATAATGAGCAGTCGGGCAATCCTGCACAGGCAGGGAGATGGGGCCCAACATGTCTCCACTCTCTAAAATCTCTGGTTCACCTTATCCCTTGGACCTGTTGACTCTCCCTACAAGTACCAAATGTTTTGGGGATAGTTCACTCCTAGGAGTAAAAGAAATGTTGTTTTATTTCAGCCAACAATGGATCAGGCAGCAATTCAAACCCTCCATTCGTGCTCAATGCAGCAAGAGGGATCAAAGCCCTTATGAGTAGTTTTCTGGGTGGTTTTCTCACTACTTCCCCTGCACCCACCTGCTCTCATTTTCTTCCTGCTGCTGTTGGTTTCCCCGTTGCCTCTGCCCCTTTCCATCTCCCTGTGGCTTGTCTTTGCCCTGTTCTCCTCATGCAGAGCACAGAAGAGGGAGGCCTCAGCCGCCATGAGATATTGCACTGGGTGGGGGCCCCAGTAATAGCAGAGCAATATCGCCGTCCTTGATTTCACACCTGAGTGGGCCCCAGTGGAAAACACGGCTGTGAAGTGACAAAGGAAGGACGTTGGATTCTTCCAAATCAGAAGCAACAACTAGTCCTAGGTCTCTGTATCAATCTCAGGGCATCTTTCCAAACTGGCAAAGATTCTGACGAAAAGCAATACGCTTCACTGCACAATGCTGGCTGTAAAATAGCTTAAAGCCTTTCAGTGTTTGCAGAGTCCATATACTTAAAGGTCACTCAGCTGGGAATCCGGCTTTTGAAATACAAGGCCAGCTTCATCCCTGGGGTAACTTTGGGTTAGGGGGAGGAGAGACGCAGCAGCTACTGTTTGTAACTGTTTGGCCGGCCCTGTCTGCCCCAGGAGATGAGGGTCGTTCGTGGATGCTCTTTGCGCAGCTTTGCAGAAGTCCGTCCTGCCCATGGAAAGGCTCCCAGGCTTTGTGAGTCTAGCCATGTGGCTCTCAGTCACACGAGGCTTGTAAGCATGCCGCCCACCTCAGCAGCAGTAAAACCGCGCTCCTGTAGAAGCATGGTGGAGTTTCCCGTCTTGTTCAGAGACCTTCCTGCTGCTTGTGCAGTGAGGCTCTGCCACCAGATGCCCTGCGCAGAGGTGTCACGTTGTGGAGGAGAAAGTAACAGCAGCCTAGGACTTATGGACAGCTCTGCACTGGAGCTTCAGTTTGACAGCTAGATTTGCAGGTCCAGGGTTGTCTCTTTTCTGTGTCGTACGGCCCTCAGCAGGATGGGGCTCTGAACCCAGGGGGGCTCATGGGTGCTACTAGAATAGAAATATTCAATAACAGTCGACTGAAGAGTTTAAATAGCAAAACCTGTGCCTGCGTCTCCACCTGTAAATCTTATTTAGCTAGCACTGAATGCTGCCCGCTGAGGGGCAGATCCTCGGCCGGTATAAATTGTCAGTGCTCGGCTGAAGTCCAATGGACAGTTTACACCAGCTGAAGATTAGCGATAAGAGAGAGGAAAGATAAGAATGCCCGTACTGGCTCAGACCAGTGGTCCATCTAGCCCAGGGGTGGGCAAACTTTTTGGCCCGAGGGCCACATCGGGGTTGCAAAACTGTATGGAGGGCCGGGTAGGGAAGGCTGTGCCGCCCCAAACAGCCTGGCCTCCACCCCCTATCCGGGCCCTCTCATGTCCCGCCCCCTGACTGCCCCCCTCAGAACCGCCGACCCATCCAACCCCCCCTGCTCCTTGTCCCCTGACCGCCCCCCGCACAGGACCCCCCGCCCCTAACTGCCCCCCAGGGATCCCACCCCCTAGCCAACCCCCCTTTCCTCCCTGACTACCCCAACCCCTATCCACACCCCTGACAGGCCCCCTGGGACTCCCATGCCTCTCCAACCCCGGCCCCTGACTGTCTCCCCCCCCCCCGAACCTCCGCCCCATCCAACCGCCCCCTGTCCCCTGACTGCCCCCCGGGACTCACTGTTCCCCGCCCCCTTACCATGGCGGAGCCAGCCGCGCTGCCCAGCAGGAGCAGTGGGTCAGAGCGTGGGCAGCACGGCGCGCTGAGGCTATGGGGGAGAAGGGACAGCAGGGGAGGGACCGGGGGCTAGCCTCCCCAACCGGGACTCAGAGGCCGGGCAGTATGGTCCCGTGGGCCGGATGTGGCCCGCGGGCCGTAGTTTACCCACCTCTGATGTAGCCCAATGTCTTGTTTTCCGACAGCGGCCAGTGCCAGATGTTTAAAAGGGAATGGATAGAACAGGGCAATTATTGAGTGATCCATTGCCTGGGATCCAGTCCCAGCATCAGTCAGAGGCTTAAGGACACCCAGAGCATGAGATTGTGTTCCTGACCATCTTGGCTAATAGCCATTGGTGCCCTTATCCTCCATGAGGATAAGCCACTTTCACCTGAGACAAGGAGCAAAGCAGTTGTAAATGTCACCAAGCTTTATTTGCAGAGGTTGGGAATAGAAGATGGGTAGTTAGGTAACTGTGTGTATTTTAATATGTGTATTACGGTGGTGCCTCAAGGCCCCGGTCAGGAGCGGGGCCTTGTGCTAGGCCCTGTACAAACGACTGCTTGATTGGATGTTAGATAACACAGCGGGGCCTGCAGCAACCAAGACCTGCTCTCAGTGGAGGACCTGGGAAAACTCCTATCTGTCTTCAGAGGTGCAGGATTGGTCCCCTAGAGACCAAGATTTTTCTTCTCCAATCAGGCCAAGGCAAAAGAAGGTTCTGCCATATCCCTGACTCCCAGAGTTGGAGATAGACCCTTGACCTCCCAATTCCCTGGGTAGTGCCTGGGCTCCTGCACTCATTCATTGACCTTGCCCCAAAATAAGGTGCTAGGGGATATGCTGCTTTGAAGTTGTTTCTCCTCTTCAGCTGCTCATTGGTCATGTCAGCATCCCTCCCTTCACCTGTCCCCCGGCCCATTCTCCCATCTCCTAACATGATCTGAACCTACCCCAAAGGTCGAATGAGGTGTAGAACCAAATCCTGCTGAAAGGCCCTCCTGCTTTTGCCTCTCCCTAAAGAGACCCCATTGTGCCAGCGTGTGGCACATCCCCCTGCATGTCTCATGCCCCTGTCTGGCACAGCTGTGACTGCAGGGCCATTGAGTCACGCCAGCTCCAGCTCCTAAGACGATCAATGGCTTTCATGAGCTTCTCTGGAGGACTGGACCCAGGGTGTGGTGATGTACAGGTGGCCAGCCAGCTGCGGGTACAGAACTGCAGTGGAGTTCAGTGGAAAGGGTGCTTGCCTGGGACTTGAGCCCTGGGTTCAGTTCACACTCCGCTACAGACTTTCTGTGGCACCATGGGCAAGTCATTTAGCCTCTCCGTGCCTCCGTTCCCATCGGGAAATCGAGAGAACTCTTCTCGGCCTCCCCAGGGGGCTGCCGGATAAAATCCATGAGAAGCTGAGAGGTGCTCAGATACTACAGTGAGAAGGGCCATATAAATAGATGGAAACGTGGCACTCTCCTCTCTTGCTGTTCCTTCTGTGGTGTTGCTGTGGCCGTCACCGTGGTGTCTGGTCGCTAATAGTAATCATGGCATTTATAGGGAGCTCTTACATTACATGCACTTTACAGACATTAACAAAGACATTCCCCCGGCAGCCCAGTGAGGTGGGCAAGAAACTCCCTGTATTTAGACAGCAAATGTTCTCTCTGCTCCTATGTATGGAACACCTTCCCTGGGGTGCTCGTATCCCTTCTGAACACCACCCCTTCAGCATTGCCCACAGGAAATCAGCCAGGCTCGGCGGAAAGAGGGGGTTGTACCTCTTTATGGACATAACTGCCTTTGCTTTTGTTTATTATTTTGTATCACTGTGTATTAAAAATGTATATATTGGATCGTCTCCCTCTCTAGTCTTCATAATCTGTTCGTCTTCTGGGATCATAAACTGGTTGGAGCAAAGACCATCTGTGTATGTTTATACAACACCTACTACACCAGGGCCCTGGTCAAGGCTACTCTAATATAAATACGAATACACTTTGCAGCTGAGGAAACTGCGGCAGGGGAAGTGACTTGTGCAAGGGAATTGGTTTGGGAGTTGGAATTAGAACTCAGGATTTCTTGATTTCCCAGTCGAGGGCTTAAGCCACTGGACCTCATCTCACTCTGCCCTCTGGGCCAGCTGTTATTTTTAGGAATAGTTACGTTTCCTGGCTTTATGCAAAAATCCCATCATACATGCTAGAATTGCTATCAGGTTTTGGTTTAAATACATTTATCTTTACATCTGGTCTACATTTCCTAGACACAGCTAATTTTAAAGGCACACTGACAAGGCCTCCCATTTCAAATCAGTATAAATCTCTAGTGCTTTACAAACATGAATTAACTTCCGCTCATTCTCTGTCACGGGCTGTATGTCGTAAGGGCAGTATCTGGTCCCCATGGAATAGGTTCCTGGTCCATGACTGGGGTGTCTATGAGCTACAATGATCCAAATAATTGAGGTGTTAACTTCAGCTCTGCTTCCCCCGCCCCTTGCTCAATGATTGTTTGTAAGGCAGAAGGGGGCCCTAGTGTTTTGGAGTGAACATCTCTGTCCTTTCTGCTCCCTGTTCTAGGCCCTGGTTCGGGACAGCACAATCAGTGCATCTTAAGCACATGCTTATGTGATGTCCTGAACAGCAAAGCTTTCCTGACTCTGACCCCTACATGCTAGTTTTGTGGGAAAGACCTTGCTGAATATGGGGTTTTCCCCCCTCTGCCTAGTCACTCTCTGAGTTCACAGCCCTCTGAAGTAGGCAAACATCCATTTCTTTTACCAGTGGGGAAACTGAGTCATGGAATGATTTGACTAAAGTCACACTGGAGATCTGGGGCAATGGTGGAAATAGAATGTGAGTCCCTTGACTCCTCAGGCTTGTGCCCCAACCACAAGACTTTCCTCCTTTCTGAAAGTTGCAGTGTGTTAGCAAACTACTGCTGGTTATACCCAAACCCAGTCCCTCCAACTCTGCGGAACTAACATTAAAAACACCGTAGCCATGGCTTGCCATAGGTCCTCCACACAAACACATCTCTGCATATGTTGTAGAGTGCACACATGCAGGACGCTTTGCCTGGGAGACGTTCAGTGAAAGCAGAACTGGTTTTGTGACCCCCTTCCTGTAATGTTGGTTACTCTGTCACTGTGGAAAGATGAAGTTTTCTCGTGAAGTTCTCTGCCCAGTGGCCTTCTCCATGAGTGCACCACGTTCACATTCCCATCTCCCCTGGATAGCTGTCTTTTGCCAGAACACATTTATTTTGAGCTGTTGGGAGCTAGTGAGTATTTTCACACAGCTGCAGAATGTGTCTCAGATGAGATGTAAAAACCAAGGGCCTGTTCACTTGTGGTTATTAAAGCTCCTACAGCCATTTTCACATGAGTAGGAGTGTCAGCCCCAGCTTCTTGGCCAACTTGGAGTATTGCATTCTGCCTACCTTCCATTTCTAGTGGATATGGGACTTTTTTCGTCACTTCCTGGTCTACCCTATGGTGTAGCATTGCTGTGCTGGGTTAAATAGCTGTTATTTCACCCCAGAGCTGGCTGCATTTCATTGCTGAGTGAAGCGTCACGTGCAAAAAATAGTAATGAAAAGCGCACTGTGTAAACACAAGATGGAATTATTAGCTGCGTGTATAAAGATAACTGAACGGAGACTGATGTTCATAGCTGCCTTAATGCTTTCGCTCCAGTGTTCTTATTAGAATCTGAATACTGGGTTAAATTCTGTACTACTTTATATCCTGTACAACTCGTGGCCTGAGCAGTCTTTGCAGCTTGTACTTTTCAGTCTCTCTGTTCTCTCCGTAATCACCCCCAAGTCATTTTCTGTCAGGTTAGACAGCTTTGTATCAACGCAGATAGTGACAGTGCCCTTTATGTACTGAGGGCTTGTATATACAGGAAAGCTAGTGTGGTATAAGGTAAGGTGTGAATTTAAATCATGTAGTTATACCGGTGTGTAGAAAATCTTCTTTGGATATAAAAGTGTCTTTTTTCAATCTGGCTTAGGTTGCATGAGTAAAAGTTTAGGCTAAACCAAAAAAAGGCACTCTCATAGCAGAATAAGAGTGTCTACACTGAAGGTTATACCGGTATAGCTGTGCCATGCAGAGCCGGGCTAAGGCAGTGACTTCCAAGGCTCTGCTGGGCACTGATGCATTGCATACAGTGTGTAGAGTATGTTTTTGGGGAGGAAGAATGATCTTGTGGTTAAGGAACAGGTCTGGGTTTTGCCACATGATGGTGGGCAAATCACTTCCCTTCTCCCTGCCTCAGTTTCCCCTTCTGTAAAATGGGGATGACAGTTCCCTACAGGGACGTTGCAAGGTTTAGTTTGTTAATGTTTGTAAAGTACTATAGCGAGCCCACAGCAGGGCAGGACAGGGGACACAATCCTCTGCAGAGTAATGTCCAAAGCCTGCCTGTCTGTCTGTCTGGAGGTTTTAAAGAACTAAATCTTTCCAGGCCGCAGTCTGTTGGGTGAATAATCGCCTGCTTGTGCAGCATATTCCTCTTGAATGTGGCTATATTTCTGCCTAGTACAGAGCCAGCCCAATCTTCAGCTTCTGAACTTCCAGAGGGAAAAATCTCATTCACACCTATTTGTATTCAACTCTGAATACAAAGCGCAGCCCCAGTATAGACCCCAACAGTCCCTCCCCTCACAGGGCACATGGACATTTGAAGTGTGGCTTGGTGGAGCATATTCTACTCAGCAGACTCTGGTTACAGGTGAGTGTCTTCCCTTTCCAGCCGTACACTGAGCTGGATAAACCTGTATAGCCTACCAGTGGTCTGAGATGGTGACTTGTCTAGATCCCAGTTACGTGGAGAGGCCTGCGGCAGGTAATGCAATCTGCCATTCCAGTCTGCTTTCCACCCTGCGGGAAGCTCTCCATGGAGTTACAGCCTGTACTGTCCCACTGGCTTCCTTTGCCCATAGTTGTAAGTAAGAGTGAGCACAGATGGCCATAGTGATCGGTGGGGAGGGGGGATGAATGGAGCAATGGCATCGGCTGATCAGTGGCTTCGCTCACCTGCTCTAATACACTCTCTCCCAGTGAGTAACTGATGATCTTGGCTGGTGAAATGTGACTGATGAAGTGTTTTACTTATTATACATGATTCTGTCTGTTAGCTTTACATCTATGTAGGGTTTAGGAATCCCTCTCCTAGGAGCGTCCACATCTTGGTGGGTGCGTTGAGTGCCCTGTTAATTCTGTAATGATTGATTTGCTGTTCACTGTTTGTGAAGGATCTAAGTGGGTCAATGCAGGTAGTAACAATGACTTGTCTGGCTATTGTTTCTCAGTCGGAGGATCTTGGTGCCTGTGCCCAGTTTGAGAGCAGCAGACAGAACAGAAATATGATGCCTAGTGCCAGCTGTGTCTTCCCTACCTTCACCCTACGAAAGCCCTCCTCGGAGACGGACATTGAGAACTGGGCCTCCAAGCACTTCAACAAGCACACCCAAGGGCTCTTCCGGAGGAAGGTCTCCATTGCCAACATGCTGGCCTGGAGCAGCGAGTCCATCAAGAAGCCCATGATCATGACCACCGACCGCAACGTCAAGAAGGAAGCCTGTGAGATATTTAAACTGATTCAGATGTACATGGGGGACCGGCGGGCCAAGGCGGATCAACTCAACGTGGCTTTGGAGATCGCCACCAAAGGCTGGAGCATGCAGGGTCTGAGGGACGAGCTGTACATCCAGCTTTGCCGGCAGACCACTGAGAACTTCCGTTATGAGAGTCTGGCACGGGGCTGGGAGCTAATGGCTATTTGCCTGGCCTTCTTCCCACCCACTCCCAAATTCCATTCCTACCTAGAAGGATATATTTACCGGCACATGGATCCGGTGAATGACACCAAAGGTAAGAGAGAGACCGCTGTTGGTTGGTGTTGTCCCTAAAGAACTTGCAACCCTTTTTCCTTTTGTACTGTGCATTGTGTCCTCCCTGTGAGACGAGTGCAGCACTTGTAAATAACCAGCCAGCCAGAGGAGCTTAGTGAAAGCATCCATAGGCTTTAGCACTGGCCTTTCATCCCTGGGACACTGTGAAATCCAGCATGAAATGAGCTCAATAGCTTCAAATGACAACTAATGGTTTCACCAAGCACCAGCTGGGCTCTTTTACACATGCACACATGCCACATGCACACCCGTGTAACATACAGATCTTTGGGTCGCTATTCATCTCTGCTCAGGGCCCACACAGTCCTGTGCTGGTCCTCAGCGTGTATTTGTTCTAAGGAGAAATGTAAGTAGCCAGACCTGCATTTTGCTTCTCTCTAGTGATGAACATTTCCTAGATTGCTGCTGTGTGAGTTTTACGGCTGTACATGTCCTGTAGATTCGCTAACGCTGGCACGGCACTCTGTCAGTAGAGAGTAGCCGGGGTATCTGGATGGCCCACTTGATTATGGCAAGAAAAATGACTGTGTGAAAAAAAGGCTCCTCTGCACATTCGGAGTCAGATCTGCTGACTTCGGTAACAACATTCATTTTTTACTCCTGTTAGCCCTGCAGAGACAACCCAGCTGTGGGAAAGGGAGCTGGCTTCTCTCCTGGCTTCTGCATCATCATCAGAATGATTAACTCGGTTCCAATAGCAGAATCTTCTTCTCAGTGATGATACAGAAGCTGGAGAGCAGCACCCAGCTTGACTCAGACGTGAGGGGCAGGCTGTGGAGCGGGCAGCTGGAAACTCCAGTTTCTCATAAATTTAGTACGTTTCATCTGGAGTCCGTGAAAGATCTCACAAGGCCATTTTTAAAGGTCCCTTTTCAGAGCTGAACTGCACTTCAAAAGTGACAACTTCCTGTACTCCCCCTCTGCTGAGCAAGTTGCTAGCTAGACACGCAAGCTTCACAATGCTAATCTCACTTTGGTTAGCACAGCATTAAACCTGAATCTACATGCTGCTTGCTCAGGTTTGAAGCCATCAAAGCTATTAGGCCATTGACTTCGCTGGGAGCAGGATTCAGGCCCTAAATGAGAATGATGCAGTGGGATTGGCAGCATTTTGTTCTGGTAGCCCAGTGGGTGTGCACAAGCGTAGTCTGAGCCTGCTTTTTCGTGGGAGCAAATCCTTACAGTGCTCTTGAACTGATCAGTTTGCAGGGATGGGACAGTGTGAAGGCTTCCATGTGCTCTTCGCAGGAGCGAGGGAAAAGCTTGCACCACCCAATCTCATTTTGTGCAGTGTCTGTCATGCCAACTGTCTCCCAAAGTGCACATGCTTCGCGATGGGAAATACACCAAGCCAGCTCCTCCGGCTCCTCCTTGCTTTGCACTGCCTCTCTGCTGCGCCATTGCTGTAAACGTGCTTTAGGGAAGTCTGGGGAGGATCACCCAGGTGTAGGGGCTCCCAGCGGCTTACAGCCTCGCCGGGAAAAGGGCATGACTAGAGAAAAGAGAGCACGGTTGGGGCACATTGATCCTGGGCTGCATTTTCAGCGCCCTGTGACCCCTGTGTAAGTTAGCAGCCTGGATATTGCTCTGTCTCTCAGTGCGGGGGGGGCACAGCCATGCACAAAGCAATGCCAGGATCAGGGGAGTGCGAAGGAGAGCATTTCACACCCCACCCCCTGACCTGGAGAGCCAGATGCAGGAGGCAGAAGAGAGGGTTTCAGGTGAGGGTTGAACACAGAAAGGACAGTGATAAGATACAGGAGAAGGCTCACAGACCAGGGCTAGCCAGGGCGCTGGGAGAAATCAGAGAAATGTTGCCACTAGATGAGCTAAGACGAGGCTGACACTCATGGAAGGTTTGTAAACGTCCCTAGATAGGCAGAGGGCATTTTGTACTGGATCCGGAAGTGAGTGGGGAGCAGCAGAGGCAAAAAACTGAACTGGCTTCAAGACTGAGCTTGATAAGCTTATGGAGGGGATGGTCTGACGGGACTGCCTGCGATGGCGTGTGGCCCATCGGCAACTGCCAGGAGCAAAAATCCCCAAGGGCTGGAGCCGGGACACTAGATGGGGAGGGCTCTGAGTTACTACACAGAATTCTTTCCCAGGTGTCTGGCTGGCTGGTCTCGCCCACTTGCTCAGAGTCTAACTAATCGCCATATTTGGGGTCAGGAAGGAATTTTCCCCTGGGTCAGATTGGCAGAGACCCTGCAGGGGTTTTCACCTTCTTCTGCAGCGTGGGGCACAGGTCACTTGCAGGTTTAAACTAGTGTAAATGGTGGATTCTCTGTAACTTGAAGTCTTCAAACCACGATTTGAGGACGTCAGTAGCTCAGCTAGAGGTTAGGGGTCTATTCCAGGAGCGGGGGGAGGAGGGGGAGGGTCTGTGGCTGCAATGTGCCAGTGGTCAGAGTAGATGATCATGCTGGTCCCTTCTGACGTTAAAGCCTATGAGTCTGTGACCGGAAGGGAGATAAGAATGGGCTTCTCTTGTCTACACAGCAACTAGACATCTGCAGCCAGGCCGTGGCAGCTGACAAAAGCTTAGGCTGCAGGGCAGTTTCACTATCTGGAGCCTGGGCTCTAGGACCCAGTGGGGGGGGCGGGAGGGGTCCCAGAGCTTGGGCTCTAGCCTGAGTCCAGAAGTTTACACAGCCATGAAACAGCCCTGCCGCCTGTGCCGAATCAGCTGGCACGGGCCAGCCGTGGGTTTTTCTTTGCTGTGTAGACGTGCCCTCTGTGCCGGTGAGCTGCATTCTGCGCGGGCTGGCGTTCAGGCCATCGAGAGGGCGAGGAGGAAGTTAGACGGACCTCAGCACATCCCATCTTTCTCTCCAGGCTCTGCTGGTGAGTTGGAAAGAGAAGCAGCTGCCTCTTTAAAAGCTGCCCCTCTGCAAGTTCTATTTCAGCTCTGACCCATTAAGTGTCATTTCCCTATAAATGTCATCTGCAATATGGCAATCCCTGAATCATCTGCTTTCCACCTCCTTGCTGTCCGGCGCTGCAGTTAAAGCTGGTAATTGGTGACTCTAGACACTATTAACGTAAGGCTTTTATTTTCAATCATGAAGCAGTAAACCATATATTAACTCCTGACCGGGGCAAGCCGCAGCTAAAGCTCTCTACCTGACGACCATTCAGGAGAAAATTATTTTTTTAACGAGGTGTGAAAATGCATTAAACTGTTTCCTTTACCTTATAATAAGTCACCAGGAGTCCCTGAGCTGACAACGCTACAAAATCAGAGAGAGAACAAAGATGCCGACACCTTTCCTGGCAGGCTGGAGCTGCAGACAGTCATTAAAATAAGCCACACAGTTGGCTGTGAAGTTTCCTTTATTTCTTGACCCAAGTTTCCCCTGCTGTGTAGTCAGCAGCTTCTCAGGCGACATCCCAGCCTCAGGAGTGAAGAACGCTCTCTGTCCCTTCAGCTCCCATCCAGTACGTGCGCTGCCCCCGGGGACAAACCTTGCTCTGCTTGGCCTCTTGAACAAATGCCTTCAATCTAGTTTCATCAACAGCATAATGTGCTGTTTGGTTGATTCTCTTCATTACAGTTCTGCATTGGAGCCTACTGCCTGGTGTAACCCCTGCTGGCAATTCAAACCAAGGCTGGGGAGCACCCCTCTCTTTTCCCTGCACACTCGCACTTAGGCTCATCTTGTCAGTGGCTGCTTACGGGTTTAGTCTTGCAGAACACAGATATCAACACACCTGTATACAAGTGTGTTAATTATACATAGCCCGGTTCCTCCTCCTCCATGGCCTTCCCAAGTCACCGCTGTCCAGGCGCCTCCTTCATCTCCTGATCTGCTTCAAAATCCCCCCTCCCCCACTTTTTTAAAAAAGGCTCGATTTAGGGTAACTGCAGTAATCCACTCTGCTGGCAGCTCCCTGCTAGGACCCTGGCAGCCTCACAGACTCCCAGGCTCCTGGCATGCTGCCCCACAGGCTCCCGGGCTGGGAGCAGGGTCCAGCCGCCCAGCCTTCTTGCCCTGACTCCCAGCCAGGAGCGGGGTCCAACCGCCCAGCTCTCCAGGGAGTGGGGGGCAGCTGTCCTCTTGCTTCCCAGCTTTCTTGTCAGTTTCATGATTCCTGCCATTGCCAGGACAGCCAGCAGTCGATGTAAGGAACACAGTGCGTATAGGGACACTGCGTCACCCTAACCACACCCACACAAGCCCTACGCCTCTCATGGAGGTGGAGTTATGTCGAGGTAGTGGGACACTTACATCAGCAGGAGCAAGGCTGTAGTGACATAGATCGATGTCAGCTGCCTTATAGTGTAGATCAGGCCTCAATCCAAGCAACGTTACCATCTTAGTGTGTCTCTTCCTTCCAAATCCCGCTCCGTCCCTGCTCAAAATCTAGTCACCTATTGTGCAAGCGCCTTCTCCTGTGTGTCTCCTGCTGCCTAGAACAGCCTTTCTGTATGTCTCCATCCATTTCAAATCATAGCTGAAAACCTCTTTTGTCCTTGTCTCTCCCTCTTAGCTTCTCTCTGCCTTAAATTATGTACAGCAAGACCCCTTAAATCAAGTTGGAACATCACAACATGGGTCTTGTGTTCTCCAAAGGCTGCATATGTGAATTAAAGCTCTAGTGAATCTATCTGATCTACTGGCTTGTCTGGTCCCCATCACCATAAACAATATCTGAGCATCGCCCCCACATACTTAAAAGTAGATACAGCAATAACCATTTCTCCCTTCTCAGCCTGTGGGAGAACTAGCTGGATTAATAGTGTAGCATTTGTGGGGGAGTGTGTGTGTTGTGTATGCTGTGGGGAAACAGAACAGGGGGGTCTTCTTTCCGATAACCAAAGTTCTGGGCCTACAGGCCCCAAAACACATCCAACAGAAGACTGTCATGATGGTGACCTTTGTGCAGAATAGAGAAGGCCTGAAAGCCTGAACAGTACTGCACAATTCAATTCTCTGCCAAACCCCAGGCAAAAGTAGTAACAGAGGAGGGGAGGGGGAGAGGGAATTACAAAGTCTGTTGGAAACTAAAGAAACTGCTTTAGAAATATAATAACCGCAAGGCTTTAGAAATACAATAACCGCAAGGCTTTAGAAATATAATGTAAGTTGCTTGGTATTAAGAAATTGTTTTGCAGAGAGTTAATCATCTTGGCTGCTATAACTATTTGCAATATATTCCAATTCCAGCCATCTGCAAAAATAGCCAATCAAAGGTCCTCTTTAAGCGTCCCCTGGAAACCCCCCCTTAAACCTTTACCGAAATCCCCCGGAAAATGACATATACCAAGTCTTAAGAAATGAACCCAAGCTAGGGCCGAGCACCACCCCTGCGGAAACCACCGAACGCCCCTCTACCCAAATTAACACCCTCTTCTGGAAAAATAAAAAAAAGGGGGGGGGGGGGGGGACTGACCCCAAGGGAGGACTGACCCCAACCCCAGCTTCTTAGCTCGTGATCAGCTCGTGATCAACCCATGTGACTAACCCCAATTTCATAACTCATGACGTATTGTTTGTACCTTGCTTGTGGTTTGATGGAATAAAAGCCCGCCTGCGTGTGGGGCTCGGGGTGTTGGTCTCCGGACTACACCCCAGTGCACTGGTTTGTATGTCAATAAACTGGCCTCAGGCTTGAGTCTTTGAACTAAAATGACTGCGTGGGGGTCTTTGACCACGACAATGCGAAGAAGTTACTAAGGGAAGATGAAATCTAAGAGATGAGGTTTTTTAGATTTAGTTCTCAGTGTGATGAGGCCTGTCATCTCAGCTCATGTGGCATTGAGTTCCACAGTCTAGATCTTACTCCTGGTAAAGTTTGGTCTCATGCAATCACAATCTATAAGTGTCTACACGAGGAGAAAATTTCTGATAGTAGATGGCTCCTTAATCTTTGCATACAAAGTCACAAGATGCAATGGCTGGAAGCCAAAGCTAGACAAACTCAGGCTGGAAATAAGGCAAACATTTTGAACAGAGACAGTAATTAACCATTGAAACAATTTACCAAGGAACGTGATAGTCTCCATCACTTGTAGCCTCTAAATCAAGATTGGGTGTTTCTAAAAAACATGCTCTAGTTCAATCAGAAAATCTGGGCTTGGTGCAGGAATCCCTGGGTGAGGTTCTGAGGCCTGCGCTATGCAGGAGGTCAGATTAGGTGATCCTAGTGGTTCCTTCTGGCCTGAACATCCATGGAACTGTGAGCCTGCCCCACAGGTTGCCTGTTTCATGGTTCCAGTGGAACATAGTTCTGGCTGAGGACGGGAGGGGATCTCTCAGGTAGCTGGGGTCATTTCCACGGAGAAGTTTGAGTATCAGGACAGGGACCTTGTATTGGGCTGTATTCAGAAGGGAGCCAGTGCAGGGAGCAGAGCCCCACGGGGCTGTGTTCATGGCTCCAAGTGTTGCTCCAAGTGATGCATTTTGTACTTCGTGGAGCTTTTCCAGGGCACAGGGCTTCATTCTTACATCTTGGTTACAGTAAGCGAACCTGGCAGCCATGCATGGCCAGCTCTGAGTCTGCTACAAGCCGGCATACACTTCTGGCAAGGTGCAGATGGAAACTGGGAGTGTTTTGCTGCCATGACTCTTTGGGCACCCAGTGAAGATGCCCAAAGACCAAAAAGGCTACAGATTGATTTAATATGCAGGAAGAGGCCCTGGAGAGCGGAGAGGTTACAGGGAAGGCAAGTTCTTGAAAGTGCTTCTCTCTTCCTACCAGTATCACTTGGTCTTGCCTGGGTCCGACTGCTCTGTGCCCGCGGTGATGCTCTGAGTTGGACACACAAGCTGGGAGATGGTGCTGGCTACATTCGATGTAGGGGAGCAGCAGAGCTGGGTGTTGTCTGTGTCCTGCTGGCCCTTCAGCCCTTGTCGGCTCCCTAGAGATGCGAATAACGTGGGGGTTCTTGGATTTTGGAGGTGGAGGAGCAATTCCCCATAACAACCTCCTGGGTTTGGTTGGAGAGGAGGGGCCTGAGCCACTTTGGGGTATTTCTGGTCACCCTGGCAACCTCTCGAGGGCCGGACAGGAGTATCTGGTGATCAGTGGTATTAGGTGCAGCAGAGGGGTCCAGCAAGGTGATGTGGATGGACTTGTCCTCTCTTTGGGCACCAGGAGGCCATCCCCTAGAGCCACAAGTGCTGTCTGTACCTGTGGTGGGTTGAAAGGGACCTAGAATAATGGCAGCTACCAGATGGTGTTGGAGACTGTGGGTTTGAAGCTAGATACTGGGCAGTGGTTTGCAAGGCCTTGAAGACAAGGGTAGCTGCCACCTGCTCCACTTTTATACAGGTTAATTGTGGCCCTTGGGCCCCAGGCAAATTGCCAGAATAGGCCTCGTTTAGGCAAAGCTTGGACACCCTCTGTGTGGTCCCTGTATCTTGTGTTTGTATAGTGCGTGGTGGATTGCTTCCAGCTCTGCCTCTTTGGGCTGGCGTGCATGCAGCAGCTGGCACTTTATCATTGGGTTCATCATCAGTTCTGAAGCAGCACAGTTTAGTGCAGATGCCTGTTTTCGGTGATGCATAGGAGCCGTCCCCATGCACCTATGGCAGCTGGGAACACCATTAAAGCTCAAACAGGCTTTCAAGTGGCTGTCTTCTGCCATCTCCCCCGGTGCCTTTGCCTGTGAACTGCCAGCCTGCAAAGTGATATGATGGCAAAAAAGGCCCATGTCATTTTGTGACTATACATGCAAAGGCCTCAAGTCCTGGGGCAGGGAGGGGCTAACCCCACTGTACCTGGCTGTGGGAGCCTGAACCAGGAATGCTGGGTTTCATTCTGGGCATCTCATTGTTGGAAAGATATTGGCAAAGTGGAGGGAGTTCGGAGAAGAGCAACAAAAATGCTGCCCAGGTAGAAGGAGCTGGATTTAAAGAGCAAACAACGTGGAGCTTGGCTGAGTGGTGATGAAGGGAGGGGACCGGAATGGGCTCCAAATACTAGTGAGGCATAAGCACCAGGGAGGTGCTTGTATGTGGGGGTCAGGGATGTGGGGAGCAAAGATTAGAAGGGAGAAGTGGGGGATAATGTTTTGGGAAAACTACCTAACCATGAAACTCATTGGTTCTCGGATCATCGTCCCAAAGAAGTAAAACTAGTGTCTCAAAGCCTTGGAAAGAACAACTCTACCCTGCTTCCCAGGATGGGACCAGGTGGCACCTCCCTCCGCTTCCCTGCGCGCGGGAGTCATGTGGGGAGCAGAGAGATGCTGCAGTGATGAGGGCAGGGTAGGGACCTGATCAGAATCGAGAGACTTGCAGAAGGCCGTGCAATGGGCTGTCCTGGTAGAACGTGACCAGAGCACTGGGCACCCAGTGTGGAATAGCCGCCAGCATTACTTGTTAGTGGGGGTGCTAGTGATCGGGGTCCACGTTCAAACAGCTTGACTAGCGCTGCTAGCAGAGCCTCCTGTAGCCAGCTGCCAAACAGCCGGAGTGTGGAGCATCCAAGGACAGAGCAGCTTGCCGTGGGCAGAGACCATCACTGCGGCATTGTTCCTGCAAAGTTACAGCCTCTCTTTCTGCAGAGACAAACCCCTTCCCTTGTTTGCCGACTCCACTGCCGCCTGTTCTCCTGGAGTTCACATGTGGGTGGCAGGCAGTGGAGCGCAGGGCTGGACACAGAGGGCTTCTTGTTCTCGTTGGATTCAATTCCTTACCCAGACGAGCCCATGGAGGGTAGGGTGAGATCATGTTCTCTGGCCTTGTGGCTGCTGCTTGTTGTGGTGGCACTTTTACGGCCTGGGTTTCTGCGTGGGTGACAGCGTGTATGACAGGTGCTCTGTGCTGCCTCACCCTGGGCTCTGAGCACGGACAGGGAGAATAGCAGCCACTGTGCAAACTGCAGAATGAGAGAGTGCAGCCCCTCTCACCTCCTCCCCGAGAGCTGCAATGACGCCCACTCTTCGGGAAGTTGCAGATTTGTTACTGTACCTCTCGGATCAGTATTGTGCCCATTAAACCATCCTGCCAGCAACCTGCTGGCTTCCACTCACTGAGTCACCAGAATTCTGGGTGCGCGCGTGTGTCCTCTGGTATCCGCAGCCCTCCCAAGCTTTCCCCAGCGTGAGCCACGTGGGCATTTGCCGTGGGCCCAATGGCTGCACCAGGGCACATCACAGCCACTCTTTTCTTTAATGCAGAGCTGTGGCTTGTGGATACTAAAGGTCCCAATATCCAGTGCTCCATTTTGATCCAAGATGGATCAGTACCTGCTGGGACCTGCCATTCTGGGGGCAGTTTCAGGCGGAACTGTAGATTTGACACAGAGGCCATGCTGATGCTGTTGTCTCTTGGTTCCTCTGTCTCCCCTTGTTGTTTTAAATCCTGTTTCAAACCCTCACCTGCTGTCTCCCCTTCATGCTGCTGCTGCTGATTTGATGTCTCTCTCTTCCTTTTCCTGAGGCTCACTCTGCTGTTCTGGGTCAGGGACCCCCAATTGGTGGCTGTGTGTTGATTTTTATTGCTGTGCCCTGCTACCCCTGGACTCCCGTGCTTCATATCAAAGGCACTAGATAAATCGCAGTGTCATGCTAGAGACCGACTGTCTTGCTGCTGATGTGATATTCCGAACCCCTATCAGAATGACTGAAGGGAAGACAAGCGGATAAGCAATGACTTGTACATTATACTACCACCCTGTGAGGGGGCTTGTCTTCCTCCCCCTCTAACTCTAGACTTCTGTAAGGCATTTGGCTTGGTACCACACAACATTCTGATTGCAAATCTAGAATGATATCAAATGAACGTGGTGCACATTACATGGATTAAAAGCTGGCTAAACTGTTAGGTCTCAAAATGAAATTGTAAATGGGGAATCATCATCAAGCAAGTGTGTTTCTAGTGCAGTGGGTCCCTACACTGTTTACAATTTTTATCAGTGACCTGAAAGAAAACAAAATCGGATAAAGTTTGCAGATGACATAAAAATGTGGGGGAGTGGTAGCTAATGGAGAGGACAGGTCACTGTGTTAGTGATCTGGATTGCTTGGGGAGCGTTTTGCTATGGCTAAATGTAACTGTATACCTCTGGGACCAAAGAGTGGAGGCCATACTTACAGCATGGTGGACTCTGTTCTGGGAAGCAGCGACTCTGAAAAAGATTTGGGGATGATGGTGGATAATCAGCTGAACATGAACTCCCAGTGCAACATTGCAGCCAAAAGGGCTAGTGTGATCCTTGGATGCATAAACAGGGAATTTCGACTAGGAGCGGAGACGTTATTTTACCTCTGAATTTGGCACTGCTGTGACTGCTGCTGGAACCCTGTGCCCACAATCCAAGAAAGATGTTGAAAAAATTGGAGAGGGTTTAAGAGCAGAACCACGAGAATGATGAAAGGATTAGAAAACCTGCCTTACAGTGATAGACGCCAGGAGCTCAATCTATTAGTTTAACAAAAAGAAGGTTAAGGGGTGATTTGATCACAGTCTATAAGTACCTATGTGGGGAACAAATATTTGATAGTGACTTCTTCAGTTTAGCAGAGGAGGCTCTAACACATTCCAATGGCTGGAAGTTAAAGCTAGACAAATTCAGTTTAGAAAGAAGTCATAATTTTTTAACCGTGAAGGTAATTGGCCATTGGATCAATTTACCCCAAGGGTCGTGGTGGATTCTCCATCACTGGCCATTTTAAAATCCAGATGGGCTGTTTCACCAACAGCTCTGCTCTCGGAATGATTTGGGGCAGGGCTCTGGCCTGTGTTACGCAGGAGTTCAGGCTAGATAATCACAATGGTCCCTTCTGGCTTTGGAATCTCTGAGTCTACCTAAGGGACCATTTAAGGTATGGTGGCCCTTAAAGACCAATTCCCTTGGCTGTAAACAGACTGAAAATGAAGGTAGTTGTTGATAGTCATCCCGTCCCCCTGTCTCCCTTAGACACCCTATAGCCAAGCTCACGGTACATACAGAGTAATCAGAGCATGGGATTAGGAGTGAAGAGACCCATATTTTATTCCTGGCTCTGCACCTAACTTTATGTGCAAATGCAGTATAGTCCTGTCCAGTAATATATATAACAGGTGCTTCAAAAGGGCCAGTTTATCAAAGCTAAAAACAATCATGAACAAAATTGAATGGGAGATAAATAAAAACATAAAAATGTGAAGGACACTGGAGTGCTGTTTAAGAATGCTTTACTAGGCACCCCAAAACCCACAATTCTGCAATCACTTAAAGTTTCGTTAGTTAGAACCCCTCCCCCCAAACATCCTGGTTAACGGGGTCATGAAAGTCGCAAGTAAAAAAAATTTTAATAGAAAAATGGAGAAGTTGATTGCAATGAAAACAAAGTGGCATTTAGGAAATGCAGACAATTGATAAGACAAGCTAAAGGTATCAGTGAACAATCTATGGCTAACAAGGTTAAGGACAATAAGAGGGAATTCTTTAAATATATCAGGAACAAACAACTACCTTACATTAGCACAGCTCCAGTATAATGATAGTAAAATTATCAATCAAGATGCTGAAAAGGCAGAAAAATAATCAACAAATATTTCTGTATCTGAAAGGAAGCAGACTGATGTACTCATATCTTATATTGATAAGGAAATATTTTCTATTCTTTAAATAATTAGGGAAGATATGAAAGAGCAGCTATTAAACATTTTTAAATCGGCAAGACCAAGGTTATTAAAAGAGTTGGCTGAGGAGCTCTCTGAACCATTAACGTTAATTTTTAACACATTTTGGAACACTGGAGAGGTTCGAGAGGACTGGAAAAGCTAATACTGATCCCTGGCAAAATCTTGAAAAGGCTGACACGAGGCACAGTCAGTAAGGAATTAAGGAATGGTAGCATAATTAATGCCAAACAATATGGTTTTACAGAAAACAGATCATGTCAAACAAACTTGACACTTTTGATGCGAGTACCAGTCTGATTAATAAAGGTAGCTGTGTTGATGTTAGCCTTCTGTAAGGCATTCGACTTAGTCCCATGTGACATTCCGATTTTATAAAAAGTAGCATTATATAAAATCAGTGTCGCCCATATTAAATGGATTGGGAACTGGCTAACAGAGATCTCCACAAGTGATTGTAATGAGAAATCATCATCCTATGGGGATGATCTGTTCTCGGCCCACTACTGTGCAATATCTTCATCAATGACCTGAAAGAGAGTATAAAATCTTTGCTGATAAAGCTTGCAGGTGACACACAAATGTGTCAAGTGGAAAATAATGATGGGGACAGGTCAGTTATACAGAGCGAGCTGGATCATTTGGCAAAGTGAGCTCATTTGAACATGAGTTTTATCACAACCAAATGCAAAGACGTGTAGGAAAAAAGGTTAGGTCATACTTATAAGAGGGTTTTGCAGAATTTTGTTTTTATTTATCATTTCAGCGGATAATATCGATGTTTATTTTTATGCATTTTCCCCATTTTTAATCTATTTAAATTTTCACAGTTGTGGGGAATTATGTGGAGAGTCAGACAATAATTATTTAATGACAGTAGATTTTGAGATTCGCTTTATTACCATTAAAACATTAATTGTCAAAATCACATTAAAATATACAAAGTAAATATAGTTAAATAAAACTCTACGTTCTTAAGCAGTATTTTTCTCATGTTGCCTATCTGTAAATTTCAATTATCATCAATGGAAATATTTTTGTGTGTGTCTGTATGGTGAAATTGATGTTTAGTGATATTTACCCATAAAAATCGAATCCTCCTAAGTTTACTTATAGGAGGGGAGACAGTATCCTGGAGTGATGTGACACTGGAAAGGATTTAGGAGAAAAGGTAGATAACCAGTTGAACATGAGATCCCAGTGTGAGGCTGTGGCTAAGAGGGCAAATGTAATCCTTCGATTTAGAAGCAGGGGAATATTGAATAGGAATAGGGAGATGGTATTACCTCGATATATGGCATTAGTGAGACTATTACTGGAATAATGTGTCCAATTCTGGAGTCCACACTACAAGAAAGATTTGAGATCTGGAAAATCTGCCTTATAGTGAGAGACGAAAGAAGCTCAGTCTATTTAGTCAGTTTTTCCAAGAGAAAAGAGTAAGAGATGACTTGATCATGGTCTAAAAATACCTACACGGAGAAGAGATTTCTGATAGTAGATGTCTCTTTAATCTAGCAGAAAAAGCTTAATGAGATCCAATGGTTGGGCGCTGAAGCTAGACAGATGTAGGCTAGAAATAAAGCACAAATTTTGAACAGTGAAGGTGATTAACCATTGGAACAACTTACTTGGGGGCGAGGTGGATTCTCCGTCACTTGAAGTCTTTAAATCGAGACCAGTTGTCTTTCTAAAAGTTGGGCTATCACTCAGAGTTACGGGCTTGAGGCAGACATTACTGGGTGAGGTGTTATGCAGGAGGTCAGACTAGATAGATGATCTTAATACGGTCCCTTCTGGCCTTAAAATCTTTGTGTTTTCTCACCTATAAAATGGGGGTAACGATATGGAGCTAGGTCACCGGGGAGCCAAGAGATGAAGAGTTTGCAGAGCATTTTAGACCCTTTGCGAGAAGGTGCTATAGATACACCAAGGGGGGAGGGATAGGTCAGTGGTTTGAGCATTGGCCTGCTAAACCCAGGGTTGTGAGTTCAATCCTTGAGGGGGCCACTTAAGGATCTGGGGCAAAATCAGTACTTGGCCCTGCTAGTGAAGGCAGGGGCTGGACTCGATGACCTTTCAAGGTCCCTTCCAGTTCTAGGAGGTAATTTATTTACTGTACTGTGAATAGCGCATTCTCATAAAGCAGTCCCTTGGGCCGGTTGTTCGTTCTAGTTTCTCTTTCCTGACCTCCCTCCAATTTACAGGCACCTCTTTGGCACTGAGATGCTATTCTGGTGCTAAACATAGGATTCTGGGTGCTGAATCACTAGTGCCTACAGATAAGGACTCTCCTCTCCCTTGCTTCCTGTCCTGACGCCTCTGCGCAGTACAAGAGAGACTGGCTTGGACCAGAAGGGGCAATATGTGATGTCTGTAACTATCCCCAAATTATTGCTTCTAAGCCTAGGGAGCATTTAATTGCTCTTTCCCTAGAAATGTTCCTTGCCATCATTATTGCAGACATTAATTGAACAAGAAGAACATTCCTGGAGTTAGAAAGCAGTAAATGGCTTTTGAAACTGATGAAACCCTGAGCACAGCTGATAAATCTGAGACCCGGTTTGCAAGCATCCTCTGACTCACTGTGATTGTTACTGGAGTTTGAGCAAAGAGGCCTGGGCAGTTTTAACCTTCGCCATTGCCTCATTAAGCCATTAGTTATGGTGTCAGACACAGACATCCAGCGGGGTTGGGAGATGATCAGAGGGGGAAAATGGGGTGATCCTCATGGCTCCAAACTTCCTCCCAGGGAGCAGAGCTACGGTAGTTCTGCGCTTCGTAATACACGGAGCTGCAGTTCATCCTGCTCCGAGGGAAGAGGATTCAGAGGCCGTTCAGTGATTTGTAAAGTGAAGTTATTGCAACTTGAGGTGGATCAGCGTTTTGACACCGTCTGCCACTGGGATTGAGGAGATCTGATTGCTCTCTATAAATATATCAGAGGGATAAATACCAGGGAGGGAGAGGAATTATTTAAGTTCAGTACCAATGTGGACACAAGAACAAATGGATATAAACTGACCATCAGGAAGTTTAGACTTGAAATTAGACGAAGGTTTGTAACCATCAGAGGAGTGAAGTTCTGGAACAGCCTTCCAAGGGGAGCAGTGGGGGCAAAAGACATATATGGCTTCAAGACTAAGCTTGATAAGTTTATGGAGGGGATGGTATGATGGGATAGCCTCATTTTGGCAATTAATTGATCTTTGACTATTATCGGTAAATATGCCGAATGGCCTGTGATGGGATGTTAGATGGGGTGGGATCTGAGTTACTACAGAGAATTCTTTCCTGGGTGTCTGGTTGGTGAGTCTTGCCCACATGCTCAGGGTTTAATTGATCACCATATTTGGGGTCGGGAAGGAATTTTCCTCCAGGGCAGATTGGCAGAGGCCCTGGGGGGGTTTCGCCTCCCTCTGCAGCGTGGGGCATGGGTCACTTGCTGGAAGATTCTCTGCACCTTGAAGTCTTTAAACCATGATTTGAGGACTTCAGTAACTCAGACATAGGTTAGGGGATTGTTACAGGAGTGGGTGGGTGAGATTCTGTGGCCTGCGTTGTGCAGGAGGTCGGACTAGAGTCGACGATCATAATGGTCTCTTCTGACCTTAGTCTGTGAGTCTATGAAAAGAGGCAGAGGCAAAAGAGGAGCCGGCGAAAGTTCAGGCGCGCACACAGCCGTTGTCAGGTTGGGTGAGTCCATCTAGGCAGGTATCCCGTCTGCTGCAGGGAGCAGTACTCAGTGCCGTACACTGGGGGGTGGGAAGGGTCCTCACCCCCGAGCATGCGATTTGATTACCATTATCTTCGACGTAGGTACACTTGGACGCCTTCGAAATACAGCCCCATGCTACCTGAGTACAGTTTGCAACATTTCATTAAGAGAAAATGCTTCCCAAGCTGGGCCCCTGCCTTGTTGGAGGAGATTGTATGTGAGCTAGAGATTATTTTATAGGATGCATCTACATAGCAGCTGGGAAGCTGTCATTCCCAGCCCGGGGAGACACTAACACCCTAAAAATAGCAGTGTGGCTGTGGCTGCGTTGTCAACGCCTCAGGCTGGCCACCCTAGGATCTCTGATGGGGCTGTGCTCGTGTGGCTAGACCTAGCCACCGTGGCCACACTGGTATTTTTAGCACACTAGGCTGAGCAGCGCTAGTGTGTGTACGTCTACCGGAGCTGGGAATTACGTCTCCGGCTGCAGTACAGACATCACCTTAGAGGGCTCTGTATTAATAAGAACTGCAGCTGCAATTACAAATGTGAGAATAAAATATCACAAGTTCCATCAAATCTCATGGCTTCAGGGCATGAGCTTATGGCCAGCTGGGGACAGGAAGAAATACCTCCACCACGGGACTGTATTGTACAGTTGGCCAGGTGCCCTAGGGGGGAGGGAGGAGGAAACTCACCCTGTTTTGAAGAACTTGGTATAAGCCATTGCTCTGAAGGCAGCACACTGAACTAGACGCCCTGATCCGATCCAGCTGCTGCTTATTTAATAATGTGATCAGGGCCGGATTTAGGGGCAGACAACCCAGGCAGCCTCCTGGCTGCTGGGCTTGGGGAGCGCTGGGCTCGGGGAGCTGTTTTTGTTGTTAGTGACAAAAGGGAAAATAGAACGTTTGAAGTAAAATGTTCCAGGTATTCTGAATGTGGCTTCATTTTTCACTAGCCTCCTCGAGTGTTCTGGACCTTTCTAGAATCTTGTGGAACCTTCCAGATTTTCTGAGAACTACATTTAACTTGAACCTCCTAGAATGTTGACAGCCAGGCCCTCTTGGGTATATAAGGAGTAGGACGTTACCTGTCAGTCAGTGAGATATAAGAACAAAGTGAAGCGAGCGCCCAGCTCTAATATTGTGAATCTTGTTTTATTGATAATACATTTCAGTTATTCTTAAAATTTAAAAGTTTCTATAAGCTTAGAGGGGGAAAAAATTATTTGCTTATATATGGCATGAATAAATAAAGATTTACAGATCTTAGCATGCAAAGTATTGTCTTATATGACAGGGATAAGTTATGCATGCAAATTGCACATCAAAGTTGCAAAATGGGCTACAAATGCAATAAAAAATAAGGCATTCAAAAGCTTAGCAAATGGAGAGGGGGGCGGCATTTGGTGTAGGGCTGGCCCTGAATGTAGCTGATATTAATAGGAGACACATGACTAACTGGCTTCTTCATACTTCTAAGCTGCAGGGTGTTCCCCAGAAACTGGCTCCCCCACAGCTAAAAACTGCAGACTGAAATGCATGCTGTGAGGAGCAGAACATGGCAAACACCAGGGAATTTAATAGGCAGTGCTCATGTTTGAACTGAAGGGGTTTGCTTAAATAGGAGGAATCAAAATTTCATGGTAGAGGCCAGATCGGAATGTTAGCCAGGAGCCCAGGGACCATACCTATGTGATTGACATCACATGGCTCTTTGAAACAGAGCTGGGGCCTGTGGAGACACAGCCCTTGGCTGCAGACAAACGAGAGTAGAACCTCAAAGATACGAACACCAGAGTTACGGACTGACCGGTCAACTGGACACCAAATGAAACCGGAAGTAACAATCAGGCAGCAGCAGAGACCAAAAAAAAAAAAAAAAAGTGCAAATACTGTACTGCGCTTGTATTGCATCTTAAAGGTAGGCACATCTGGGCTATCTGTCCCCACCCACACGCACGGGGCAGCCACTCACAGCAAGATACTGGGGCTGCCAGCCCACGGCAGCCGGAGCCAGCCAGCAGAGCAGGAGCACTGCTTTCACCCCTTCCCCTCCACCCCACCAGGAGGGGGATGTGCTGTTTTTACCTCCCCCTTCTCCGGGAGGGGGACACGCTGTTTTCACACACACACCCCTACCAGGAGGGGGACAAGCTTGCAAACTCATGCCGGGGCAGAGTCGGGAGCTCAGCTGCTGCTGAAGCCTGGCCTAGAGTCTCAGCTGCTGGATCTGGAGCCCGAACTGCACTTCGTTCAGCGTTATGGACAACTTCCATTCCCGAGGTGTCCGTAACTCTGAGGTTCTGCTGTATACTGCTAGTTTAGTGCATGTGATCCTGTCTCCCTCTAGTGGCTGTCTCCAGAGACTGTGACAGCCTGCGGCTTACTGCCCACTGGGGGAGTTGCTCCTTCAGTTCAAGCGGGTAGGATATTGTGCTTTGGTGTTGAAAGTCCCAGGTTCAGTCTCCACTGACGATCCCGTTGTCTACATGTATGAGGCCTCAGTTCACTACCCAAAGCTCAGTCACACACGCCGCTTGGATCATGATGGAGCATTGCGTGTCAGTGCAGGCTGCAGTCCCTCATGAACCATGACTCGGCCAGGGGCTGCATTGTGGCACTCGGCTGCATTCGACCTCTACGTGCACTGCCCACTGGCCTTCCCTGGCTGAAACTGCAATAGTGTGTGGCAGGTTCTTCCCCAGTGCTCCATGCATCGTGGACCCCTCCCCTCCTCTGCAGGGCTGTGCCGAGCAAGTGCCTTTGAAGAGGCCACTAGTTTGTGGTCTCAGGGCAGGCTCTAGATGAGACATGCTCCAGCATGAACGTTTGTGTACCCCCTAGTGTCTGCTCCTCCTCCAGGGAGTGCACTGGCCCACGCTTCCCTGGCCCGGGGCCTGTGACGGATGGAGAGCAACGTACCCCTGTCATGTCGTACTTTGCAGACAGGGAAGCTGAGGCAAAGAAGCAAAGTCAGTTGCCTGAGCCCATGCAGTGAGTTAGTGGCAGAACCAGGCCTGAGCTCAGGAGTTGCTGGCGGCTCCCGGTCCTGGGCAGAGACCATTAGACCCGGCTGCCTCTGTCACCAGCTTCAGCAACAGCCCATGGCCTGCTGTGTAAATGCCAGGCCATTGCCCCTGAAGCCTGGTTTCCAGCACATGTCATTGGGCTAGTCCAGGTGCTGCTCTCCCAGTGAGCCTGGCGTCCGTGGGCCTGGTTATCATTAGGGCATCTGATAACTGGCTTTAACTGATAAACACCAATAAAACACCCTGATACCAAAAGGGGGGGGGAATAAAGGGGTATTTATCCAGTAAACGGTGGAAAAACACCGGAAATGGTTATTTGTATCTACAGGCTTGTCTATACCGAGCAGTAAGACTATGGGGGTGTGATTTCTAAAGCGCACGAATGTGTTGCATATTAGTTGGTCCCCGTAGACACTGTTGGTGAACACAAAAGGTTCCCGAGTGCGCTTGGATGCAGTGCTGTGTGAAACAGAGCTACGTTAAAGTGCACTAGGGAACGTTACAAAGAGATTACGGTATGTACAAAGGGAGAGCCCCCCCCAAACCCCTGATCTTTGGACATCTGCGCAAAACTCAAAATCTGCTAAAAATAAACCTGAAAAAATGAAATGAATCAACTCCGGAAAACAGCAGCCCTAGTAATAAGGGTGCACTGTCAGTGACTCTCAGGCGAAGGCATACGTATGGCCCTGTTGCTAATCCCATGATACCTTCATGGGAGCAGAGCCTGTCCATTAGGCTAAGGCTGCGATGGAGGCAGTGACTGGGATGGTGGGGGACAGAAATGCCGGCTCCTGAGAGCCAAAGTACAGTTCTTTATCAGCCTAGATCTGCCACCCATTGGTGCAGCCTGGTATCTGATCCCAGGGCACAAAGGACCGTGGCTGCATGACCGCCCCAGAGCCTGCTGGCTGACTGACACAGTGGCGCATGGATCGCAGCCCCACAGCGGATGCGTGTTCTGCTGACACAGTTGGAGGTGAGATGCTACAGTTACAGCCTTGTGTGCAGGGGAGAGATGGGATTGGGAGTGGGGCGGAAACAGGTAAATTGTAGCCCTAGAACAAAGGGAATTGGTGGGATGGGAGAAGCTTGAGACTTTGTCTAGGATCAACCTTCAGCTTGGAGATAGGCCTGGCTAGAGCCCCTGCTCAGATCATGGGCGCACTCTTTACCCTCCCTCTCTCCCCTGGTTCTAGCACTCTGGATAGCGCCACATGTGAGCTAAAATAAGCCCGTGCTAGCCTGGTGGAAGGATGGTGTTGTGGTTAAGGCACAAGTCCAGATGTCAGGACTCCTGAGTTCTGTTCCCAGCTCTGTCCCTGACTCAAATTGTGACTCAGGGCAGGGCCCTGCCTCTCCCAGTCCCTCGCTTTCCAGTCCAGGGGAGCCGTGAGGCTCAGTTTGTTAATGGACTGAGGATTTGAGAAGCTCAGGCAGAAGGTGTTACAGGGAACCAGTGTGTCATGGCCTTCCCTGGATTCTGCCAGGCTCCCTGCTTCTGTTAAATTCTGGGCCCCAAGCATCTTCCCCCTCCTTGTTCGTGCTGCTACCTGGCTGATGCCTGCTTCACTTGACACACAACCCTTGTCCGGCTTAGCCACACACCTGAGCAGAACACGAGATCCATGCCTTGTCCATCATCCAGCTCCAAGGAGACTCAGCGGGTCGCTGTGCGTGCTGACCAGGCCAGTGAGTGTGCCGGAGAGTAGAGCAGTCCAGTGCGTGGCAGTCTTTCTCTCGTGTTTCCTAGGCCCAAACTTTAGGTGCCAATGATTTCACACTGGATCCAGCAGTGGAGGCCCAAGCAGGTGTTCTAGCGGTTTGTGCTGCTGCAGGCAGGGTGCTGTGCCGCTGGGTGTGGGGACTCATTGGTCGCTCCATGGCCAGCGGGGGTGTTGGTGGTTTGAACTCTGCAATTCACTAAAGACGGTGAGGCACACAGATACTGCGGGAGTGGGGGCCAGAGAGAGAAGGGCCAAATTGGACACGGTGCCCATCACCACCGCGTAAAGGCAGCTGCTTATTGAGAACTCCAGTGGAGTAATACAGGAATGCTCATTTCTGTGTAGTCAGTCAGCAAGGAGAGGCTGTCCTACTACCTGCGATGGAGCTGCTAGCAGCTGGCACCCAGGCAGGTTCAGTGAGAACCATCCCTGCTCACCAGCTGTGCAAGGGATCCCTCAGCTTGTCCCCCCCAGGAGTCTATAGTTCCCCCCCCCTCCCCACTGCTGTCTTTGGAGTGCCCCGGTTCCGTTCCACCAGCCTGAGCTGATTTCCTGCAGCGCTGGAAACGAGATGCTCACGCGGCTGCAGTCCAACAGGCAGGGTCTTGCGGTGCTGCAGTCGGCCATGGGACTGCGGTGAAACGTAACAGCTTAAGCCTGGACCCTGGGCTGAGGAGGAGTTAGACATTGAAGTGAAGCGTGGCTGCTCAGCTGCTGAGCATGGGTGCTGATGGGCACCCTCACCCAGCCAAGCCTTACGCCTCATTTGCCCCTTGCCTAAGCAGGCAAGGGCTGCAGTGGGATTTCTGGGCTCGTGGGCTGCCCCCACCGTATGACCAAGGGCGTGTGCCGGGGGCAGAATATTTCCTTCTCTTCTGTGTCCAGGAGCCACCATCCTCTGCTGGAGGCTGTTCGGCAGGTACATAGCACTTTCCACCTTCACTGAGCAGTAGGCCTCTTCCCATCACGTCATGTCCATTCCCCTGCCCGTACGGGGAGTGCTCCCCCATGGGCTAGGCTAGGGGTTTCTCCAGTTTTAATTAAAAGCAAAGGAACTCCCAGCCCTTGCCTTAGGAGACCTTTCTCTGTTTGCTTCCATTACTCCTCACTATGACCCTCCTTCTGGTGTGTTACCGTTGCTTAGCCGCACTGTGGAGTTAGCTCTTTTAATCTCTCCTCATGAATCAGTCCCTCCAGCCCCCTGATCGCTTTCCTTGTTCTCTGATTTGTCAATGCCGTTCAAAGCCCTTTGCAAAGAGTTACTCTTGCAAGCCCTTTGGTAGCTGGTCAGTATCATTATCCCCATTTTTCAGATGGGGAAACTGAGGCTCGGAGAGAGGAAGGGACTTGGCCAAAGCCAAAGGGAATTGGCATCAGAGCCTGGGTTGGAACACAGGAGTTCCTGCCTCCCTGCTCTGTGCTCACAGCGTTAGACGAAGCTGCCTCTCGCAATGCCCCCTCCCCTGCACCCAACTTGAGCAACAATCCCAGCCTGGTGATCAAGAGTCCTGAGTCACGGTCTCTGGCACAGAGACTGGCTAGCCCCAGTGATTTTCAAAGAGTCTCTTGTCCTTGTGAGGTTTGTGTCACTGGGCTCTGCTGAGGTGTAGTTCTTGTGCTCCTGCCCCCACTCTGCTCTGAGCAGGACGTGTTGGTGGGGATGGAGTGCAAATAGCCCCAGGAAAGTAAAAATAGCCTCCCAAGCATAGACCGCTCCCCTTGCTGTACTGAGAGCTCCATCAGCTGACTTCAGGGACACAAATCCATGTCCACTGCTCTCCACAGAGCCAGCCCAGCTCTGAGAGGGAGACCGGAGTCTATCCCAGCTCATGCGCCACCAGCAGAATTGCTAGCTACAGAAATCAACTGTGCATTGGACCGTCCATCCCTGAGGAACGCCAATGGGATTGGTCACATGGAGCAAATGGAGTTTGGAGACAATGGGGTTATGCAGGTGTAGCTCAGAGCAGCCTTACCACGGATGATGCATGAGCCAAAACGAACCCAGCTTGCTCTCAGGCCCTACAGGCTGTGTGCGGCCATAGCGCAAGAGTTGATAAACCCCCCAGTGCAACGTGGACACTTTTAACCTGTGTAATAAGGTCAGGCCCAGACATGTGGCAGCAGGGGTGGGCTGCCATATTCCCCTGGATGCACGAAGGCTAGGGTTGGCGTGGGCTCGGTAGATCTATGCTCCTGGGCACATTGTGGGCGGGGTATTTAAAGGCCTCGTGGCACACACAGGACTGGATCTCTCATGGTGAATCTCCACGCTATTAAGTGTGCCGTGCATAGTGCTAACACTAGATATTGGTGAGTGCACAGTACCACAGGAGTCAGAGTCGGCCACCAGACCTTCATGTGTGGGTCTCTGAGGCTGTTCTCCACTTTAAAATTGTAACTTTTATATACATCAAAATACACGCATGCACACACGCACACACGCGCACGCACACGCACACACACACACTCTCACTCTTCCTAGGCTGACCTGTAATAGGCAAATGAAGCTCATTTCATTAAGTTGCCTTGGTCAATGCTGGATTGTGGCACTGCCTGTCCCACTTACGAAAGCCAGTGTCTAACATCAACCTCTGTTTTCCTTCTGATCCCAGGAGGAAAAGGCTGGTCCCAGGACCAACATCTTATTATTGTTTTATTACGGTTCCTTTATTTTTTCCCCATGTCATTTTATGTTAACAGGAGCCATGTTTTCAAATCCGCCGGCGTTAGATCTCTCTGATGCAATGTTAAACCAAGGTCCTGTCCCTTTCTGGTCGTTGAACAGCCCATGGAACTTTTCTGCACGGGCGGGGGGCTCAACCCTGGTGTCCCGACCAAATCCCAGATTGGGTGGTTACGTTCTTCCAGCCTCAGTTCCCCTGCAGTTTCAACAGGAGGAGTTCATCTTTTCTTAAACTTTTGAAAACTTATTGTGTGGCGGTGTCAGTGAGGAGTGGCTGCTGCTTTCCACCCCAGAGAGCGCTGCAGTTCAGCAATTCCTTCCTGTTCTGAAGGAACCTGAGAGACTTGATATCAAGCGCTCCAGAAATATAAGATTGTAAGAAGCAGCATTTGTGCACTGAGTTCAGGAGCAGGTTAGGGTTTTAGTGGCAGATGGTGTCAGAGACGTGAGTAGGGTTACCATCCGTCCGTATTTCCCCGGACACGTCCGGCTTTTGCGTCTCTAAATAGCCGTCCGGGAGGAATCGGTAATAAGGTTAAAATGTCCGAGGGGGTTTTCTCCCTCGCCTCCCTCCCTCCCTTCCATGCAGAGTGCGGCTGCTGATTGGGTGGCTGGGCCGATTGAGCCGCTCCCATTGGCCTCCAGCAGCCAGAGCCCTCCCCTGCTCCCCCGCCCCTGTCTGCAGCCCTGTGTAACTCACAAACCGACCCACCGGGCAGCGTGTTTTGCCTACACGTGGAGCCAGAATGGTAAGGGGAGTCCGGGGGGGCAGTCAGGGAGCGGGGGAGTGTTGGATGGGTCCCCGGCCTCCACCTGCCACCCCCCCTCCGCGCGTCCCCCCCCGCCGTGGGGTCCCCCCTCCCTGCCTACCTCTCCCTTGCCTGCTTGTACTGCCAGAGCCGGCAGCAACTGCTGTCTGCTGCCCCCGGGTCCTAGCGTCCCCCATCCACTAATGGGAAGACAGGCTGCCCTTACCCTGCCCTTCCACCCTAGCCCCGAGCCTCTCCAACGCCTCAAACCCCTCATCCCCAGCCCCAGCCCTCATCTCCCCGCACCCTAATTCTCTGCCCCAGCTCTGAGCCCCCTGCTGCATCATGAACCCCTCATCCCCAGCCCCAGCCCTCATCCCCCCGCACCCTAATCCTCTGTCCCAGCCCTGAGCCCCCTGCTGCATCATGAACCCCTCAGCCCCAGCCAGAGCCCTCATCCCACCACACCCTAATCCTCTGCCCCAGCCCTGAACCCCCTCCTGCATCATGAACCCCTCATCCTCAGACCCACAGCCCTCACCCCTGCATCCCCTCCTATCCCCAAACTCCCTCCCAACCCCCCTCCCCCTTTCCACACACCCCCGCCTGCCTTCAAACTCCCTCCCAAAGCCTGCACCCCCTCCCTTTGCACTGCCTCCCACCCCCAAACTCCATCCCAGAGCCTGCACCCCTCACACCCTCCTGCACACCCACCCCCTGCCCCAGCCCAGAGCCTGCACCCAGCACCCAAACTCTATCCCAGAGCCTGCACCCTGTACCCCTCCTGCACCCTAATCCCCAGCCCAGGACCTGCACCCCAGACCTCCTCCCCCCACCCAACCCCCCTCCCAGAGCCTTAGGCAGGTGGGGGGGGGGGGGGTTTTCTGGGCACCACCAAAATTTCTACAACCCTGCCACCCATGCGAGTGGATAAGGGTCGGGGCAGTCAGGGGACAAGAAGCAGGGGCAGTTGAGGTTCTGAGGGGGGCAGTCAGGGGGTGGGAAGTGGGAGGGAGTGGATGGGGGAGGGGCTAGGGCAGGGCTTCCCCCCCCCCCAGTGTCTTCTTTTTTGATTGTGGAAATATGGTAACCCTAGAGGTGAAGGGACTTGCCCAAAATCACACTGTGATCCAGTGGCAGGGCTGGGAATAGGTCCCGGAGCTGCTGGGTTCCAGCTCTGCGTCTGGACCAAGTGCAGCAGCTGTTTAACCACACACCCAACAAATGCAGCATGACAGTTTGAGGCAGGGAGTGAGACGGCAGGGGGAACTGAGGCCAGCAGAACATAACTACCTGAGCAAGACAGACGGACCGAAATGTTCGAACTCGAGGGTCTGAAGTTAGACACTACACAGAAGTTGGTCCTAGGCCTGGATTCTGCTCACAGCCTGGCACAGTGGAGGGAGAGCAGAACCTGGCTGGCGTGGCTTCATGTGACTCTGCTGGACATTACCGAAAACTGACAAGACAGTTCGCTGATGTGTCCATCTGCCCTCCCCGTTCCAAAGGGACCCAAACCAAGGGCAGGCTCTTCCGAGAATGCCTCCCTGTGTTGCTGGCTTTGAAAACAGGGCTCTCTGCGCGTTGAGCCATTTTCTTTTTTGTGTTCCATTCTGTTGTCCTCATCGGTTTGTTTGTTTCTCAGTGACTCAGCACATTAAAGAGCTCCTGGAAAGGAACAGTAAGAAGAAATCCAAATTGAGAAAGAAACCCAAGCCCTATATCGAAGAGCATGATGGTAGGGTCCATGTCACCGTTCATTTAGCGCCTTCCTGTCTTAGACATAGTAGCAAACCTGCTTTTTTTTCCAGCCTCTTACCCTCCCCTCCACCTCCACTTTGGTTCTGTCCATCCTCTTAACTGTTCATTTGGGCTGTGCCTGCGCTAGGGATGAGACGTGTTTGTGAGGCTCCCGGGGCCTGCCTCTACTGTGACTTGGACACTGGTGTGGATGGGGGCCAAATGAGGATCGAGGTGCCTTTGGAGAGCGTGACTGGCCGTGGAGCTGCTCTTTGCACTGGGTGTCGAGCCCAGTTTGGCTCTACTGTGGGGAGTCCTGTCTGACATCCAGCATCAACCCCTGTCCATCCCTAGTGCAGACAGGGCCCGTGCTTCGCTCAGTAGCATTTACAGCATTTGGGCAGGGTTGGCAGTGGTGGGAAATGCCCTGGTAACCAAAGGGGCCTGCAGAAGCAATGGTGGCTGCGATGGAGGCAGTGAATGGGAAGGGGATGAAACACCGTGAATCAGCAGCAGCATTAATGAGTCCCCAGTGTGGGCTGAGCTGGCTTTTCATCATCCGCCTGGGCGCTGAGTCACTGAGCAGGCTGAGCAGTGGTAAATTGCCTGCAGGTTTTTACAGCTATGATGTTGCTGGGATCTTTACCTTGCACCTGTTTGAATAGGTTTCGTTATTTATTGCAATGTACCAATTAGTAGAGGGGGGTGGGAGTGTAATTAACCAGAGCCAGTTAAAGAAATGACTTCGATTTCCTTGTTTGCTGATAGATTAACCTGATCTAGGGTTGGTCGGCTTTTATACTGCAAACCTGCATGGAGGGATGGGGGAAGGGAGGCACCAGGAAAGTGCTGCGCGCTCTCTGTGGCCTGACAAGACATGGAGAGGTTTTTTTAAAAGGGGGAACCTACCTGATGTTTTAATGCTGAGAAATGGGTGTTTAAAAGGTAAGTGTTTGGGACAGATAAATGATCTCTATCAAATATCCTCTGAGCCAGCGTGTGCAGCTGATGAAGCAGTAAAGGGGGGGCGGGAGCGTGAGGGAGAGAGAGAGCTAACTAGCTATTTCATTATAACATTCACTCCAGTGGAATCTAAAGACAGCTCCTGTCTGTCTTGCTTTAACGACAAGAGCAGGTCAGAGGGGGAGCATCACTACCAGCCACACTCCTTTCCAACCCAGAGAACTCGCCCTCTTGAGTTCTGATCTTCCCCTTCTGTGTAGGGCTAACTGCCACGCCCCGGCCCATCTCTCCAGCAGGCCGGCAGTAATGCCAGAGACAGGCTAGCTGCATGGGAGATACCGGTGCCTGCACCAACACAACATCCTGCATCTTGCCACAGGTGTTACAGACAGGGCAATCTTCACAGTGAGGGGCTGGGGTCATTCGGTGATGGGGCTTCTGAGTGGGTGTGGTTCATCTCATGGGCCTCTGAGCCTTTCCCAGCATGGCACGCTTTGACCCTTTGACAAAGTCCTGCCACAACCGGACCCATTGTCTGGGCTGCCTTAACCAGTTGTGAGCAAACGGTAACTCTTGTGCAGCAGCAGGACCTGTTCTTCACTACCCTGCACATGTATGGAGCCATTAGAAACCAATGGGGGACCTGCCGTGCTAGGAAAATGCTCTGTTGTGTAAAATTCCAGCACCCAGCCATTGGCCAAAGGTCAGCAGTCAGCCTGAAGGATGGCCCTTCAGCTCAGTGTTAACCCAGCTCAGTGCGTGCAAGGCGTTGGCAGTCACTGGGGTCTGAAAACCAAAGGCTAGTTTAAATTTCGTCACTGCTTCCCCAGCACCACTTTGAAAAGGAACCAAGTGAGTGCACTGAGCAGTGAGACCGATAAGCCATGAGCACACTGAATATCCAGAGTTCTTACACCTCTGCCCCAGAGCATTCCAAGGGGCGCTAAAAACGTGGCCGTGTGTGTGTGATATGCAATACTAAAATAGCTGCATTGTAGAACGTCTGACTTCCCATGCAGTGCCACCATTCTTAATCATAGTTATATTACCGTGGCACCCAGAGGTCTCACTCAGGATTGGGTCCCTTGTAGATGCTGTACAACACATATGAAGACGTGGCTTCGGGCTGACGTCTGGGGCAAAGAAACATGATGTGCTGAGGCTGTGGGCGGAAATGCATACAGTCCAACAGGTGTAGATGTTTGATTTTTTATCTTAGAAGAAGATGAAGTGCATGCTGGCTGTCCCCATCTGCCCCTCAAACTGGCTTTAACTGCCTGATTTCTTAAAGGCCTCATGGCAGAGGCAGGGCTTATGGGAGGGATCGAAGAAGGATAGTGTAGGTGCCTTAAGAATCAGGGAGATTGTACTGGGCATGGAGGATGGCGGGTTGTATCATGCTGTAATGTTCTGTGGGCATCCCCTCCGATTCCTGAGAGGGACTTTGGACCAGCCGTAGCGGTAGCTGTCTCCAGCCAATCCATCCCATGCTTTACAATGGGCCCTGTGTGGATCCCCATGCAATGCAGACATGGCCAACTCAAACTGATAGTCATGTCCTCACTATCTCGGCTCAGTGCTCTGATCTGAGGAGCTCCCAGTGACCAAGGATGTGACCTGAACACTAGAATACATATCATACTCTTTGCAGCATTTGATACTGGGATATTGGACTAGATGGACCACTGGCCTGATCTGGTGTGACAACTCCTATGTTACACACACACACACACGCACACATAGTGCAACACACACCATATGTTTGGTAGGAACAGATGTCTGGGTTGGGTTTTTTGCCAGGATGAGGTGCTTTATCCCAAAGTGCCCGCTCGTCCCCTCCCCATCTAGCCTATCTCTGTAACATGGCGGGAGACAAGGCAAAAAATAACTCAGCGCTATTCAGGCTGGTCAGGTCTGTCCTTCTGTATGGTTGGGTGCTCTCCTGCTGCCATGAGCTCCTTTCCCATGGTGACAGTGGACAGAAACTGGATTTTTAAAAAGATATTATCAACCTCCACACTTTTAACGCATCTCCCTTCTCTAGCGTCTTTCAGGGGGTCTTAGAATCACAGACCCACAGGGCTAGAAGGGACCACAAGGGTCATCTAGTCTAATCCGCTGCCAAGATGCAGGATTTGTTGTGTCGTCCCAAACAGATGGCTCTCCAGGCTCCTTTTGAAAACCTCCAGTGAAGGAGCTTCCATGACCTCCCTAGGCGTCTGTTCTGCTGTCCTACTGTTCTTACCGTCAGGAAGTTTTTCCTAATATTTCATCTAAATCTGCCATGCTGTAGTTTGAACCCAGGGCCTCTTGTCCTGCCCTCTGGGGCAAGAGAGAACAACTTTTCTCCATCGTTTTTATGGTGGCCTTTCAAGTATTTGTCCCTCCTTAATCTCCTCTCTTCCAAACTAAACATACCGAGTTCCTTCAGCCTTTGCTTATCTGGCTTGTGTTCCAGCCCTTTGATTGTCTTTGTCGCTCGCCTCTGGATCCTTTCCAGTTTCTCTACATCCTTTCTATACGGCGGTGACCAAAACTGGACACAGAACTCCAGCTAAAGACTAACCTAACTAATCTTGGAGCACTTCCCCTACATGAACCAACCCTCACAGTACCCACGTGAGATGGCAAAGCTCCATTGTACAGAAGGGGAAATTGGAGCACTGAGAGGTTAAGTGATGGCAAGCCTACAGCAGAGCGAGGAGTGGAACCCACACATCCTGAGCTTTTATCACTAGCCCATGCTGATCCCCTTAGGAGGCTGCAGGGGAATGAGTTATCGTGTAATAATTCATGCAATAGTGGAGCTCAGCCTTTAGCTTTGTGCCTGACACGTCACCTTCAGTTCACGTGAATTATTGCACAGTAACTTTTGTCCTGTCCATCCTGTGGCTCAAATAACTTAGCTGGAACTGACAATGGTGACATTTAAAAATGGGACATAACTCCCCAAACGAGATGGGCCTTTGTTCTGCAGGAGACATTTGTGTCTGGGAGATGCAGCCACCTGTTACCAGCATGCAAAGTGAAATTCACCCTGGTGAAGTGTACCAGCTCGGGGACCCCTAGATACACCACTTAAGTCCCACTTCAGCTCTGACTTAAGTCGTAACTAAACCTTGTGGGGCTTAAATACAGCCAGCCTGCTTGGATAAAGGAGGAGCACTGCATGCTGGGATCTAGCTCCACCAGCCACATTTCCACTGAGGACAGTCTCATGCTGTGCTGTAGAACTTCATGCACTGTGGGTGCACTCTTATCGCACCTCTCCACGTTCACATTTGTCTTGCTTGCTGATTGACACCTCGAAGGCACTCATCACCGTCGTAGCTAAGCACCTCACACACATTAATAAATTAGCCTTGTAACCCACCCCCCCGAGGTAGGGAAGTGTTAGTATCCCCAATTTACAGATACGTAAACTGAGGCACAGAGGAAGGAAGTAACTGATTCAAAGTCACCCAGTGAATCAGTTGCAAAGGACGGAATAGAATCCAGTTCATCTGACTCCTAGCTCTTTGTTATAAGGCTTTGTTTCAATGCAGCACTTCAATGTGTGCTTAAAGTTAAGCATGTGCTTAAGTGCTTTGCTGAATCAGGGAATTTTTAACCACAAGGGACCATCCAGAAGAGAGTATCTGCATCTTACACAGGTCTAGTCCTCTTGTCGAGGGTTTACAGAATAAGCAATACCTTAAACCTTGCCTGTTCTTGGAAGACATGGGCCATGTGAGTTGCCCCATGGACTTCAACAGAGCTGCTTGAGGGAGTAAAGTACCCAAGTGTTGGCAGGATCAGTACGGTCATGGGACCTTCTTCTGGGACAGTCTCAGTTTTTCCTGTGATGTCCTAGGTCAGCTGAAGTGTTCTGGTTTTTCATTTGATGAATCAAAACGTTTGAGGTTCTATATAACTACAAAATGTGTTACCAGATGTGGTGCTAGCCCAGGCAGGATCTACTGAACGATGAGTGGTGTTTGGAGCAAAGGGAAAAGTCGAATGAGCATAGACACTCTCCCCAAGCAGCTGTTTTGCTCGAAGTGAATGTTAAGGACACTTGTTAAGTGTGTCATTGTAAACTAAGTCGGACACAAGGCATTGAAAAAATCCTGCACTCCGAGAAGTGTGCCCGCCTTGCGGTAGAGTGAGAAGCTGGGGGCAGTGACACTAGCTCACTCTTTTTAAGTGAAATTTTGTCTTTTGTACAAGTATTGCACAAGCTTAAAAAACATTTAAAGACTGGGCCCCTGTCTGGTTTTTGGCCAAATACTCCTGGCAAAAAATAGGCTACATACCTCACTTTTCTCTTTCTCATATTTGATATTTCTGGGCTAAAATTCCATTCTGCATTCAGCACCTTTCTCCCCCGCAGTGCTGTAGTGGGAAGCACAAGTCCAACCTGTTCTTCCCGGCTATGTTTAGCTCTCAGATGGAAGACGGTTTGGCAAAAGGGCTGATCGTGTTTCCCCTGTGCCAGGTGCATTGATTACAGTTGAACTGGTTAAACGGCCAGACTCTTGCAGAACACTCAGGTTTCCATCTGAGCAGTTTAGGCCCCAGATAGAATCGAATCCCCTTTGTTCTGTTTGCTCCTGTAACGGTAGAGCTGCTTAGCACGTCCGTAGCACCGTATAGCATCGGAGCTCTTCACAGACACATGCTGGCCCGTTTTGTTTCTTTACGTTGTCTGGAAAAGCAGCCTGAAAGGGTTTCTCCTGTTTGGTCTTTATCTTTGAAATACCCTGTGTTTGCTGGAGGTCTGTCACTGGCCCGTTAAGTGGAGTCAGGCTCAGCCTTGCCTGTCAGTAGCAGTTGTCCCCCAGCAGATCCTGATCTGGTGGCTTAATTAGCACTGGTGAGTCTGGCTGCGGAAGGGCCAGAGAGGAGGCTCAGTCGGGAAGAGGCCCAGGAGAGAGGCGCTTAGAAGAGCCTGCTGAAGGGGGCGTACTAGAGCAGATTAGGGTCCAGACGTAGGGCCGGGGAGAAGCAGCCAGAGAGCCCAGGGAGGGGAGGCAGTGGGGAAATCTGCTGGGAAGAAGGGCCTCTCGGGGAAAAACCCTGCCAAAGGAGCAAAGAAGAGCTCTGCAGGGCCTGGGAGTGGGGGCAAAGAGCAGGGAACTTCAGCCTAGCCCAAGGGGGCAGAAGAAGAATTGATTCAGAGGCTTATTTGGGTTTGCAGTTGGACTTTTGATACCCTGGAAGGGGACTGAACTTAAAAGGCGACCTGGCCAGTGGGCTGGGCCTCGGAAGAAGTCTGACAGCCGTCACAGGGCCAAAGAAATGGTCATAAGGTGGCACCGGGGACAAGAACGCCTGCAACACCAGGCTGTGATGCCAGAGGGTGTTACAGTGATGAGTGGAGCAGTGTATAAGGGGTCCTTGGAGAACTGGAGAGAGTAGGTGTTTTTGCAGCCCTTAATTGTGCAGGAGGAGTGGCGGCAAACACCCAAACTAGGTTTAAGATGCTCTTATTCAGTTTATGCCTGGGGTTGTATGCTGGGATTGCCTGCAATAGCAGGGGACTGGATGTAATGACCCAGGGTGTCCTTTCCAGTCCGGTGTTCCTGTGACGTTCTTTTCTCATTTCGGGCATTCTGAGGTCTTTGCACTCACAGGACACGTTTGAGTCCCCGCTGTTGGTTGAACTCTGATCTTGTGCGTGGGGAAGCCCAGCTGTGCAAGCCACTCCCACAGCCTGAGGCCCCTTGGATAAACCCAGCCTCAGTAAATCTAAGGAGCCTTGTAAACATCCTCAGTGCTGGCACCCAGACCCTTCCCCTGAGTAGTAAACTCCCCTCTCTCCTCTGATGGGCCACTCCACTGCCCAAGAGGAGATGAGAGGGAGGCAGATGGTAAGATACAGTATTGCCCCCAATCCATGTCTGTTCTTCCCCTCTCCCAACAAGGTTGGCCGCAGCAGCTTCTGACAGGTCCGCGAAACATTTTCCCCCCATCCTTCCCCCCTCTCCCCCATCCAACCAATTGGAACCCCATCCTGAGATGGCTGGGGGGCTGTGGGACAGGATTGAGGAGCATCAGCAAAGCCGTGCTTGGAGGCAAGGACTAGAATAACAAGGGGACTGTAGGCCAGGAGTGAGGTGGTGATGTGGTTGGCACAATAGGAAAGAGAGGTAATTTTATCACGGGAGTTTTGGTATGACAAAGAGAAGAAGAAGAGAACATTGTGGCCGGTGGGAGAAATGCAGGAGATGTTTAAGGCATGGACCAAGGTTTAGCAGTCAGGATGGAGATGAAAGGACATACCTTGGAGATGAAATAGGGGAGGAAGAAACAGGAGGCACAGGTTGTGGGGGCAGACAGGAAAGAAGGGAAAATGAACCCAAAGTTGACATCCTGGGTGTCTGGTGAGGATGGTGGTGTCCTCAACAGGGATGTAGAGATGCAGAGAGAAGGTTGGTGGGAAGATCAGCTCAGTTTTAAACACACTGAGCTTTATGTGGTTTCAAGACATCCAGGAGGCTGTTTCTGAGAGTGAGTGCAACCGGATGGGTGAGGAAAGGTCAAGGCTGGAGAGTCATCAACATAGAGGGAATAGCTGGGCTCATGGGACTGAATTAGACCCCGCAGCAAGGGAGTTAGATGATAAGAGCAGGGGACCACGGATGGAGCCCTGGGGGACTGTGATGACATGGAATGGAGGAGTGCAAGGGAGAAGATACAGAAGGTTACTGGAGAGTATGCGTCTGTGAGAGTTTTCAGTGAAGAGCTGAAGAGTGGGGAGGGTTTGTGTGTGGTTGGAGGGGAGAGTTTGGTCATGTTGGGCCGGATCGGGGTGGGAATTCCAAGTACAAGGGAGCAATGTGTCAGGAGGGGGACACCAAACAGTAAGTGGCTGTGTGTTGTGAACAGGATGTAGAGTGCTCAGTCGGGAGTACAAGGGAAGGAGCCAAGGGCAGAGAGACAGGCAAGAGCTGGCTTGGGTAGGGCCGTGAAGGCAAGGACCAGCTGAGACCATTCCAGCTAGCTCAGTACTTCGTCCCCCTCTGCACTCTTGTAATTACCCCATGCTTTGCATTGCTGCTGTGTAGTGAGTGGGATCCAGCCTCGTCCCCTTTCTGTGGGAGACGTTAAACTCCTAGTTTGTAATTAGTTTCCTTGTGCTTAAAGCACAATCTGAATGTAGCATTTCAACGAGTCTCATTGTTCCGCCCTTGCTATATCACAGCGACAGCCTCTAAATTTAAGAATGTCTTGCGTCCCCAGCACATGCTGCTTTTAGAGTTGACATTATGGGTGCAGGAGTGCGTGGGAGTCCCGGCTTTGTGCAGATGTGGGTGGGTGGGGAGGAAGCTGATGCAGTTTATGTAACACAAGGGCTTTGACTTTGTATTTGGGCAAGGATCACAGTACATGCTGCAGAGCAGAGGGCTGGGAGTCAGGCCTCCTGGCTTCCATTTGCAGCTCTGTCCCAGCTTTGCTGGGCCACTTTGGGAGAGTTGCTTTTCTTCCCTGTGCCTCGGTTTCCACATCTGTAACATGGAGATGATGATCCTGACCCATCTCCGAGAGGGTTGTGAGGCTGAATTTGTAGTGTTTGTAAAGCGTTTTGAAATTCACAGGTGGAAGGGGCAGAACATATTTGTGTTATTGCTTTTGCTGGTGTAATACATTCCCATCCTGTCATGTGTGGTGTGCGGATGCCATGCTGATGGTGTGCAGAATGATGCAGTGGGACACTGGGGATATGGGAGGGGCAGTGGCTCCTTAAGTGAGAGCATTGGTGACCAAGGGGCTGGGCATGGACAAGGGACTCAGCCAGGGCTCTCCTGTGTGTTCTTACCATGGAGTTTCCTACAAATGTAGCCAGTCAGGACAGAAGAACAGGCAGCAGCCCATGTTGTGGTATGTGTGCTGTCTCCCACAGTGAGCATAGGAGATGCCTCTGATCTCTTCAATGATGTGTCCGGCCTTTGATCTGCGATGTTACCCAAAAACCAGCCCCACTATTTAAGGAAGGGTAGGAATGGTCAGCAAGCTTAGCCCCCCATGCCCTTGGGCAGCATTGACCGAGGCGATCGATCGCAAGCATGCACATCACTGCTTTGGCAGTTGTGCAGTTTCCATAGCTACATACCTCATTGGTACAGTAACTTGCTTTACAGAAACAGACCATGCAGCATTCCCTGCAAATCCACCAGCAAGCTCTGGTTGTCGGGCTGCTACTGATGTTGGTTCTAGGCATTGCGGAGGGGGAGATGTGGAATTTTGTTACTGACGCACTTATTAATATCTGAGCAGGTCCCAATGCGGCTGCCAAGGAGCACAGCAGATTTCCCACCTGCACCCAAAACAGGGAGAGCTGTTTGCCATACCCAATGCCTGACAGATCTTGGGCAATGCTTGGTTGGGAGATTCCTAGAGAAAACCCTGCAAAGGCGCTGCTTTCTCCACTCTGAGTTACACCACTGCCCCAGCATGGAGTCATGGTGGAGGAGGTGCTGTACATTGTGCCTTTCAGACGAGATGCAAGCAGTGGTTATTAGAGATCACGTGGCCCCTTTGTCAGGGTTAGTGTTGGCGTCCTGGCCACATTTCAACTCTAGTTACAAACTGCTTAGCTACAGTTTCCCCTGGGCTTTCCATCAGGCCAGGTCTTGTTCACTTCCTCTCCGACACTCCTGCAGAATGTCGCTGCTTACTGTTACACAACTGCTGCAATCCACCCCGGAGGCGGCTCCACTTTAGTGGAGGGTGAAGCAGTCCCTGTGTAGAGTTTGCATATCAGCTTGCAGAGCTCTGGGAGATCTCTCTGGATGAGGCGTTGTAGGGCCATGCAGTTGTAATCGTTCTTCCATAAACCGAGCTCTCCCTTTCAGCCATGACCTGCAAATGGCCGCAGTTGGATTCCGCGTCCCTCTGCCCGTGAAGGCACCTTGCGTGTGCTCGGTGTAGCTCTTTTCCATGGAGGGAGCGTTGGATTTCTCTGCACCATGGCAGATCTGTTGCTCACCCAGCGGAGTGCACTGAGAATTGCTCTCACGTTCCCCAGAGCTCTGTTAAAGTTCACCAAGCTTGCCACGCTTAGCTGCAGCTCTGGGTTGGGCTGGGGGCAAGAAGGAGGGTCTCTGAAGGCTTCCAGGGGTCTTAATGCTCAGCTAGCAGGAGCTCTGCACGCCCTTTGGAAATGTTATGAGCTAATGTAACTCATTGGTCTGTGTGTGTAGGATGTGTCTCCCCACTGTGTAGATGTAGGGCTGTTACAGCCCTTGGCTAGGGAGTCCAGCTCTGTAGCTCAGGCTGTAGAGACTCCTGCCTGTAGCTCTGGAAGACCCTGAGTCAATCCCTGGTGTCAGCCAAGATGCAGCCGTCCTACTAGCATATTAAGACCCTGAGCAGAAAATGCTCTCTTTGATCAGGGTGACTTCACCCGAAGGGCTTGGCAATCATAGCAACTTATAACTAAATAACAGTAAGCACTTCTTCTATAGCTTGTTATACCTACAAAGCGGACATTAGTCAGCCTTATGGGAGAGGAGGTTATCCGTATTTTACAGAGGGGGAAACTGAGGCACAGAGCAGGGCTGGGACCCCGAAAGCTGTGGCTGATCAGTGTCAACTGGAAGAAACTGCAGTTACCCTTATGCTTAATATGGAGGGAGCAGGCTACAGAACATGTGGATCCCCAGCATGCAAATACCCTTCCACACAGCTCAGTGGGGCGCATTGCATGCTGGGACTTGAAGTCTCTGCAGGCTGCATCTTCTTATTGAGGAAGCCCCCAGACTTGCACTTTGGTCCTGTTCTAGATGCAGAGAGCTTCCTTGGAAAACTGTTCCAGTGATTAATTCCCTTCACTGTTAAAAATGCGCGCCTTATTTCCAGGCTGAATTTGTCCAGCTTTGACTTCTGACCACTGGATCATGTTAGATCTTCTTTGGCCAAACTGAAGAGCCCATTCTTCAATGTTTGTTCCCCATACAGGTACTCCTAGAAGGTTAATCACCTCTTAACCTTCTCTTTGTGAAGCTAAATAGATTGAGCTCCTTGAGTCTTTCACTATCAGGCAGGTTTTCTAATCCTTTAATCACTCTTGTGGCTCTTCTCTGAACCGTCTCCAAATGATCAGCATCCTTCTTGCACCAGAACTGGACACAGGATTCCAGCGGCGGTCACACGGGGGCCACGTTCAGAGTGCCGGTCTCCTACTCGAGATTCCCCTTTTTGTCCACCCAAGGCTCACATTAGCCCTTTTGGCCACAGTGGCGCACTGAGAACTCAAGTCCAGCTGCTTACCCACCATGGCGAAAGCTGATTTTGTCATGGATATTTTTAGTGAAAGTCAGGGGCAGGACACGGGCAAGAAACAAAAAATCACGGAAGCCGTGACCTGTCCCCGACTTTTACTAAAAACATCCCTGACAAAATGGGGAGGGAGGAGAGTCCAGCACCCTGCCCCTCCCCCACCTGCAGCAGCTCGGAGCTGCAGGGTCCCCATTGCCTTGACGAGCTGGGGTGGGGGGTGTCCCCTGCCACAGCTGGTTGGGGAGCTGTGGGGGGCCCCTTCCAGCAGCCGCTGAGCAGCTCCGGGGTCCCTCTGCCACCGGTGGCTGGGCAGCTCGGGGGTCCACGCCGGCACCGGTGGCTGGTCAGTTGCGGGGGGGTCCCCCGTGGCCTGCGGAGGTTGGGCTGCTGCAGGGGTCCTGTCCTGCTGGCTTCAGCAGATGTTACTGAGCATGCTCAGTTCGTGTGAGCATGCTCAGTACACACCAAGTAGCACATTCAGTCAGCAGTTTTTCACACTACAGAGCGGCTGGTCCCCTGGGGCCCCCCAATGTCACGGATTCCATGACTTCTGCGACCTCCATGACATAATCAGAGCCTTAACCATGACTGACAGATCTTTTTCGGAGTCACTGCTCCCCAGGATAGAGTCCCCCGTCCTGTAGCTATGGCCGATGGTCTTTGTTCCTGGATGTGTATGTTTACATTTAGCCGTATTCAAATACATATTGTTTGCTTGGGCCCAGCTTACTAAGGGATCGAGATTGCTCCGTGTCAGTGACCTGTCCGCCTCATTATTTCCCTCTCCTCCACTTTCTGCGTCAGCTGCAAACTTTATTAGTGACAGTTTTATGTTTTCTTCCAGGTCATTGATAAAAATGTTAAATAGCAGAGGGCCAAGAACCGATCCCTGCAGGGCCCCACTGGAAACACACCCACTCAACAATCATCCCCCATTTACAATTCCATGTTGAGACCTATCAATTGACCAGTTTTTAATTCATTCAGTGTGTGCCATGTTCATTTTATATTGTTCTAGTTTTTTAGTTAAAATGTCTTCCGGTACCAAGTCAAATGCCTTATAAAAGTCTATGTATATTACATCAGCGCTGTTACCTTTATCAACCAAACTTGTAATCTCATTACAAAAAGCTATCAAGTTAGTTTGATAGGATATTTCTGCCATTAACCCATGTTGATTGACATTAATTATATTATCCTCCTTTAATTCTTCATTAATTGAGTCCCATATCAGCTGCTCCATTACCTTGCCCAGGATTGATGTCAGCCTAGAATTACCCAGGTCATCTCATTTACCGGTTTTAAATATTGGCACAGCATAAGCTTTCTTCCACTCTTCTGAAACGTCCCCTCCAAAATGTATTGAAAATCAACATTCATGCTCCAGCTGGCTCCTGCGTGGACCTATCCGACAGCTCTTTTAAAACTCTTGGATGTCAGTTATGTGGGCCTGCTCATTTAAAAAGAGCAAACGCTGGTAGCTGCTCTTTAATATCCTCCAGATGTACTCATGGAATGGAAAGAGTGTCATTAGATGATGAGATTAACATCTGTTTCCCCCCAAATACAGATCAGGAATATTTATTGAACTCTCTGCGTGCCTGTTCTGCATTATTATTATTAATAATTCTACTATTTCCATCTAGTTGGCGGCTCTCCTCTCTCCATTTGTAGCTGGCAGGAGTCTCTCTGGTTGTCCTGGCCCCTGAGTGCCCTGTGTGTTGCTGGCAGGCTCTGGATTCCATCACGCGGATCCCCTTGTGGGACATAAGCACCAAACATCCCAGCGCAGGAAGCAGGAGACAAGCTGAATGTGAAGGCCCATGGGCCTCTCCAAGGCAGCCAGCATGGAGAATCTCGCCAGTGAAATCTCTATGTGCCAGTGCAGAGTGCGCTCGAGCCTAGCAGTCACCATCTCTCCAGAGCTGCTGGCTTGACTCAGCTCTTCCTGCTGGGGAAAAACTTCCCCAGATCCTCTGCTCCGACATGGCCTCTGACAAGGACAGTGTCCCTGGCTGGGCAAGGAGGATTGAGTCTGTGATGCCAAGTGGCTTTGCCTGTCCGCTGCTGTGGTGACATCCGGGGCTGTGAGCCAGTGGTGAGTGTCTGGGAGTGCGGGGCAGCGATGGTAAAGGAGATCAGAGAGAGCAAAGCCGGCCTGGCTTCTCATCACTGTTAGTACTCAGCCAAGACGGGTAGCCCAGGCTCGCTGCACTCAGGCTCTGACTGGGACACGCACAGAGCCAAACGAGGGCCGGTCCAAGGGGTCTGATGCTTTGAAGCTTCACCCCAGTGCTTCCAGCTAGTCAGGAACTTTCCCCAGTGTGCTGCAGGTGTTGCAGTGGTGTCTCTCCCCACGGCCTGCCTGACTCTCCCTAGGTCGCAGCATGAAAGTGTGTCTCTCCCTTGCGGTGTTTCCCCTCCTCATGCAGCACCTCATTCCCCTTCCCTCTTCCCCTTCCAGCTAGTCTTTTCCCTGCCATCCTCTCCTTCCATTAGTGCTGGGAGAGCCTTGTTGGATCCAAGCCGGTCCCTCCCCCGACATCTCAGGGGCAGGGTAGGACCCTTCCATACTGCGCATATCCCGGTCTAGTTCCAAACTCAGGCAATGCGGCTTCCACCGTTTCCCTCAGACACTCCTCACCCCCCCCCCACCTGCCTTCCTCCTTGTGTTTTCTATCTCTTCCTCCTGTCATTCTCTCTTCTCCTCCCACCTACCCATCCTCCTCTGCTCCTTGTACCTGCATCTTTCCCCCTCCCATTCCTTTTCCTATACCTCCATCTCTCCGGCATCCTCTCCCTCTAGGACCTGTCCTGCCCTCCTCCCTGGCTATTCTGCTCTGAGTGTGGCTGCAGCCGCGGAGTGAAATTGGCTTAGGCCCCAATCTGCGATGTGTCGGTTGAATCGCTGGGAGCCAGGGCAAGTTGGTACAACACAGCCAGGCTGCCTGCGTATGCTGGCAGATGGTGGGGGCCTGGGTGACCAGGCGCCTCTAAACCTGACTTTGAATAAAGGAGCAGTAAAGCATGAATCGTATTATGAGCAAACAAGGGCTGGATCATGCCATGTTGGGACCTCAAAGTGATTGTTACGTTTTAAAACCCTCTCTGGTTTGCTCATCGTGTCCCTCCAACACGGCCATTTCAAACTTTCTCATTGGGCTCTCTAATTAGAGACAAATCACCCTTTGACTCTTCATAGAGCTGGAACCATTCCCCTGAAACGCGCTCTGTTCTGAGTCTGCCAGCGGAGCTGCTCCGACCAGCAAGTGAGTCTTACTGCTTGCAGATCAGGGTCTGGAGGGCTTAGGGGACAATCCCTAATTTGTGAGCCCCTCACCTCACAGATGTGAGGCAGAAACCTCGTGGGCTCCACCTATCAAAGCATGGCCCTTTTACACCAAGACCCCATCTATCCTGGGTCTGCAATGAACATAAGAACGGCCATGCTGGGGCAGACCGATAGTCCACCTAGCCCAGTATCCTGTCTCTCACAGTTGTCAGTGCCAGATGCTTCAGACGGAATGAAAAGAACAGGGCAGTTATTGAGTGATCCATCCCCTGTGGTTTGGTCCCTCGGAGCATGGGGTTGTGTCCATGACCACTTGGCTAATAACATTGATGGACTTATCCTCCATGAACTTATCTAATTTTTTTTAACCCAATTCTATGTTTGGCCTTCACAACATCCCCTGGCAGTGAGTTCCACGGATTGTGTGATGTGTGAAGAAGAACTTCCTTTTGTTTGTGTAAAACCTGCTGAAATGGAGAGAAGAGGCTGTACTTCCTGGGTTCTAGCGCTGTTTGCTTGGCTCTTGTGCATAGAGCCAAATCATGTGAGAACCATGGGGTTTTTTGTTTTGTTTTCTTTCCCCTTGCAGGGTTTGCCCTAAGCATGGATCTGCAGTACCCAGGTTAAACAGACAGTCTAAAAAACTAGGCATTTAAAAAAACAAGTTGTTAGGTCTAGGTCTTAGACCTGTCCCAAATCCTCTGCCAAGTTTTGTGATTTTTACAACCAACTCTCCCATCTTTGTACAACAGGAAAGATGTGGACAGACCAGAGAAGAGCAACAAAAATGATTAAAGATCTAGAAAATATGACCTATGAGGGAAGATTGAAAAAATTGGGTTTGTTTAGTCTGGAGAAGAGAAGACTGAGAGGGGACAGGATAACAGTTTTCAAGTACATAAAAGGTTGTTACAAGGAGGAGGGAGAAAAATTGTTCTCCTTAATCTCCGAGGATAGGACAAGAAGCAATGGGCTCAAATTGCAGCAAGGGAGGTTTAGGTTGGACATTAGGAAAAACTTCGTAACTGTCAGGGTGGTGAAGCACTGGAATCAATTGCCTAGGGAGGTTGTGGAATCTCCATCATTGGAGATGTTTAAGAGCAGGTTGGACAAACACCTGTCAGGGATGGTCTAGATAATACTCAGTCCTGCCATGAGTGCAGGGGACTGGACTAGATGACCTCTCGAGCTCCTTTCCAATCCTATGAGTCTGTTTTTCTCTCCCCTTTTGTTGTGTGAGACCCACAGAGGGAATTGATGCACGGGAAGTAGGCTATACACAATCTCCCTGTAGCACTCTCATGGCCCCCACTACTTCAGGGACGGAGTGCCTCCCAGCTTTGAAGGTGTTTCTCTTCCCAGCACTCCTGTGAAGTAGGCTATTATCCCCATTTCATAGATGGGGTGCTGAGGCACAGAGAGACTGACTCTCACAGAGGCTGTGGGGGAGCAGGGACTGGAATCCTGGTCTCACAAGTCCTAGGTCCAGTGCTTAGGGCACTAGCTATAATTTCTCTCCAAACAGACGGCCCGGGTTGTCTAAAACTAGCTTGGACAAAGAACCAGGAGCCAGGCTGCCCCAGGGGAGATGGACTGTATCAGCTAAAAGCTCTGTCCTGTCTCTAGCTTCTCTGAAGCAGTGTGTTCCTGCGCTGAACAGTGTGGGCTTGCACCAACTGACAGTCCTGTGTGTAATGAGGGGGTGGGATTTGTCTCCGGTGGCATTAAAGCCACCCCGGTGTAGGACGATGTTAACAAGAAACGGAAGAATTTGCGGATGTGCGCCCGAGCCAGGAAACCTAGCAGGCTAAGCCATGCAGATGGATGGGCAAGAAGCCACGTGCTGCTAGCATGTCTCTTTGCAATGAGGAAGTCCCTACTGCCAGTAGACTGCAGAACAAAACACAGAGTGCAGCAGAGGGTTTGTGTGAGAGGGGATCGCAATTGCCCCCTGTAGGTGGGCTCCTTGCTAGGCAGGTGCAGTGTGTGAGAATGTACCAATGAAACCCCATCTCCGCGGTGCCTGTTCCCACCTATCGTCCGCATGCTGCCCCAGGCACTCAGAAACCATGCAGGCATCACGAGATGGCAGACTGGGAGAAAGGGGCTCGAGCAAGCTCAGAGCTCTTAGCCTGCAGACTGAGCCAGGACTGAAGTCTCCCAGCTCACTGGGGCTCCAGCTCTAATCTGTGACTCCTTCCTGGTGGTAACCGGGTGAAAGCTGCTGAGTTTGCACGTTCTTGGGCAGAGGATGGGAAGGGTCAAGGGATGCAAATAAGGTTCAGAGGATCGTGGGCTTGGGGTTCAGAGAGATTGTCATTTGTCCTGAGTGAAGGAGGGAACACAGACTGCAGTGGAGGAAGCCAGTGAGGCAGTGTTCAGGAACAGAGGACAGTGGGTGTCCGGGGTGAGCCAGGGCTGAGAGTTCGAATGGGCTCTAGGCTGGGAGAGGATAAATACAAGAGATTGTGAGGTGCTCAGATATTAAAGTAGTGGGGGCCATATCAGTACTTTAGATAGTGAGAGAGTGAACAACTGAGTCCTTTGACTTACCCCTCCTCCGAGGGTTAATCTGATGAGATGGGCCTGAAGGATGCTTTGAAGGCAAGGTTGATCTAGCAGCATGCACGGTGTGCCATGCATCCCAGCTGTCCAGGGCATAAGCCAGGAATTGATGCCACCTTTAAGATACATTCTGGGCTGACATTGAATTGTCCCCCACCCCACCCCAACAGCCAGTCTGGCATGAAAAGCATCTGTGGCCTCCTCCTTAGGACGGGATTCTAATGAACAGTAGCTTCAGCCAAACTTGTGCCTGTTTGGAATGACACATGCTCTGTGTCTGCTCTCAAAATACTCCCAGAGTCCAAAGAAAACGTGGAGGCCCAAAGCCAGCCCCACAGCAGTCGTTGTGGAGGTGAGGTCACTTCCCTTTGCAGAAGTGCTGTGGCCTGCAGTGGAGCTGGCTCGCAGGCAGTTCTCGTTCGCCTGCTTGTGGTAACTGCACGCGGGAGGAAAGGCCGAGGCTGGGGAGGGCTGGCTCTGCTGTGCAGAGCCTCCATCCTGCCAGGTTCTAGGGGTGTCACATCCCCACTGCGATTTGTACCCAAGCCTACTCTGTCTCCTGCTTGTGCGCTGGTGTTGTGACACATCTGGGGCCACCTGGGATTTCACAGCATCCGCTAGACTACACACTAGGGTCATGGTGGCAGTGGGACTAGAACTTGGGTCCTACTCCATGAGCACAGGTCCTGGCCAGTGGAATGGACAGAGAATCTCCATTAGCTGCTAGCAGTCTCGGATCTGTGACACACAGCTGAATACTGGTTCCCTCCAGTGGAAGGCATTGGTCCCAATGCACCCTGGTCAGGTGATGACAGCACTGAAGCCAGGAGTATCATTCTTTGTGCTGCTTTTAAATACACAGAGTTGCTGCAGCTTGTCTTATGTGACTTGATTACCGGAGACCTTTAAAACACCCTCAACTATTCCAGGAATAAACCCCCAATGGTGTTTGAGGGTTGAGATTGCACGTAGGCTGAGAGCAGCAATTAACTCTTGGCTCTGGCTGGTGGGTTCAGCATGGCGGCTGCTGCTCCCCACTAGTAAATTGCAGGCTCGGCTGTGCTGCGCACAGGCAGGGTGTTGTTAACGTTCTGTAACACAGCCACCGGGCTTGAGCCTGGCTGGCACCGGAATGCCTCCACCGCTCCTCCCCGGAGCAACCTGTCAGTTCCGCGCTGCAAGACCTCCCCTGGGTTTGACTTCAGCAGACTCTGGAGGCTGAGACTACAACAGGTCCCCTCAAATGGCGTCCTCCTCCCCAGGGGTGCATTTCCCTGCCCCTGTTCGGGGACTCCTGACTCTGCCACTGACGGCTGTGTATCTGCATCCACTTGCATGTAATTTTCAGAGGTCCTGGCAGTGGGACTCAGTGGGAGGGGCTGGAGCCCAGTGCCTCTGACAAATCAGCCCATCAGTCGTTCTGTGTTTCCCCGGCTGTAGAAGAGGGGAAATGCTTTGACAGACCCAGAACGGTGCTAGAGAAGGGCAACATTTAGCTGTTCACAGCTTCCAGGAAGATTTCATGTGCTTCACGTGTCACAAAGGTGTAGCACTCTGCTGTCATGCATGGGACATGTCTCCCTCTAGTGGCTGGCCCTGGTGGCTACAACAACCTGCTCAGCTAAGGGATGGACTTTAAACGGGACTAGGAAGCCAGTGAATAACAGCACTGCCATAATGCTCTGCCCATTTTATCCATATATCTTAGGCATTGCCTCATAACCCCCTGTAAGGGATAGCTGTCCCCCACTTTGTAGATGGGGAACTCAAGGTACAGAAAGGGTTAATGTCCAAGGTCACATAGAAGAGCAGGAAATAAAACACAGGTGCCCTTTTCCACTGAGTGGGCCCTGGGCCCTTTAAATCACTGCCCGAGCCCCAAGACTCCCGGCTGCCGCCCCTACTCCGGGGCTCCACTGCGGTAGCGGCGGCCGGAGCCCCGGGCCCTTTAAATTACTGCCCGAGTCCCAGGGCTCCCGGCTGCCACTGCTACCCCAGGGCTCTGGCGGAGATTTAAAGGGCCCGGAGCTCTGGCCGCTGCTGGGAGCCCCGGGCCCTTTAAATCGCTGGCCTGGGGAAGCTGCCCCCTGCCAGTACAGTCTGCTGTGTACCGGCTCTTGCCGGTATGCCATACCGGCTTACTTTCACCTCTGCTACTAGGTCACGCTCCCTTTCAGAGCTATCAGTAGCACCCAGGAGCTTTGCCCCCCAAGCTGCCCTCCCCCATGAGAACACGCTGCCCCTTTGCTGGTGAAGAACACGGGGAACATGTTCCCATTAGAGAGTGTGTGTGTAAGCTGGGGATGGCATTTTGGATTCCATAACGGTAGAGAGCCAGGTCCTAGCCCATAGATGTGCGGATTGGAGCAGGTCTGAGCAGAAAGTGCTGGTGTTTGAATGAGGTTTTCTGCAGCGAGGAGCTGAGTCGACGTCTGTGTTGGGAAGGAGCAGAAGCAGGAGAGCAGAGAGCAATGTCCCCAGAAGGGCATCACGTTCTGAAAGTAGAGATTATGTTGTAGACAGGACCTGAAAGTGTCAAGACAAGGGCAAAGGTGAGGAGAGACGGGGGCCAGACTGTCAGTGGTGACAGACATGCCTCTGCTCTGCATAGAAAGGAGAGCAATGGTTGAAGTCAGGAATGAGACCTCTCGGAGGAAGGAGTATTGTGGAGAAGAGAGGGAGGCAAGGACGGCACCTCAGCAGTGCCACGAAGGGGGGTATAAAATCTCCAGGAGAGAGGACAGAGAGGGAAGATCCCACCCAGGGAAGGAGACTGCAGGCGATTCCAGCTCCTTGCTCAAGAAGGATGGGGTGATCAGTGATATTGAAAGCTTCACTGAGATCCAGCAGGGGCCACGGAGGAGGAATCCCTGATCAGAACCTTGCTGAAGAGCGACAGGTGGGAGATGGGGCCTCGGCTGTCAGGTGAGGAAGGGTTTGTACGTACCGGCTTGTAGCAGTGAGTGCATGGCAGGGAAAGTCCAGGGGTGAGGGAGTGACCGACTCTAAGACAAAGCTCAGGGCGAGGCTGCGAAGGGGGCAGGGAGTAGGAAAGGAAGGCTGCAATGGAGGCGAGTTAAGGGGATGCCGGAGTTCCAGAGGATCAGCTGGCAATGAGGCACTTGGGCTTGGGGCTTCCTGTGTTCTCAGCCTTTCCAGGGCAGATCTGACGAACGGCAATTGCTGCATGAAGGGACGGTGGCGGTAATGGGAGGGAGGCAGTAGTCCAGCACCTTAGAGACACTCGACAAGAGAGGGAGGCTCTCTGGAAGGGTTTTTCCATTTGCCCTCAGTGCTGAGGTGATGAGGCTGCATTGAACATAAGGGCAGCCATGTTGGGTCAGACCAATAGTCCATCTAGCCCGGTATCCTGTCTTCCGACAGTGGCCAATGCCAGGCCCTTCAGAGGGAATGAACAGAACAGGGCAGTTATCGAGTGATCCATCCCCTGTCACCCAGTCTCAGCTTCTGGCAGTCAGAGACTAGGGACACCCAGAGCATGGGGTTGCATCCCTGACCATCTTGGCTAATAGCCATTAATGGATCTATCCGCCATGAACTTATCTAGATCTTTTTTTTACAACATCCCCGGCAATGAGTTCCACAGGTTGACTGTGCATTGTGTTTTAAACCTGCTGCCTATTAATTTCATTGGGTGACTCCTGGTTCTTGTGTTATGGGAAGGCGTAACTAACACTTCCTTATTCACTGTCTCCTCACCAGTCATGATTTTATAGACCTCTAACATATCCCCACTTAATCATCTCTTTTCCAGTTGAAAGGTCCCAGTCTTTCTAATCTCTCCTCATATGGAAGCTGTTCCATGTCCCTAATCATTTTTGTTGCCCTTCTCTGTACTTTGTTGGATTCTAATATATTGTTTTTGAGATGGGGCGACCACATCTGCACGCAGTATTCAAGATGTGGGCGTACTGTGGATTTATATATGGGCATTAAGATATTTTCTGTCTTATTATCTATCCCTTTCCTAATGGTTCCTAACATTCTGTTCGCTTTTTTGACTGCCGCTGCATATTGAGTAGCTGTTTTCATAGAACTATCCAGGATCTCTTTCCTGAGGGGTAACAGCTAATTTAGACCCCATCATTTTGTATGTATAGTTGGGATTATGCTTTCCAACGTGCATTATTTTGCATTTCTCAACCCTGAATTTGATCTGCCATTTTGTTGCCCCGTCACCCAGTTTTGTGAGATCCCTTTGGAACTCTTCACAGACTGCTTTGGACTTAACAGTCTTGAGTAGTTTAATATCATCTGCAAACTTTGCCACCTCACTGTTTATCCCTTTTTTCCAGATCATTTATGAATATGTTGAACAGCCCTGGTCCCAGTACAGACCCTTGGGGGACCCCGCTATTTACCACTTTCCACTGTGAAAACTGACCATTTATTCTTAGCCTTTGTTTCCTGTCTTTTAACCAGTTACTGATCCTTGCGAGGACCCTCCCTCTTATCCCATGACATGCATGGGCCCAAGGCTATTTCATGAGGAGCCCAGCAGTTGGGAATTACCTGGGGGAAACTAGCGGCCATGGGTGATTCCTGTTCAGTGCAGAAGGCTTGCCAGCAATTGTCCACCCGCCATGGAGCAGTCGCCCCAGTTGTTGGGGTGATGGAGTGTGCATGCTGGTTTGCCCAATGGCTATGTAAACCCAGTGCAGCTCTGGAATGAGGTTCTGTGGAAATGTGCAGGGACGGTCTCCAAACAAACGGGCGTCCCTAGGAGGCTCGGTACTGGGTCTGCTGGATCTGGTGAAGCCCAAAGGTGTCCTGATGGAATGGATCAGCCTTGAGGTACCCATCCCTCCCTCCATCTCTCTTGCAGGACTGCAGTGATGAGCAGGTGATTAGCCTGCCTTCCCTGAGCAGGACTTCAGTTTTGAACAGCTGTCCCTGCCAGTCAGCTAAGCTAACGCACTGGCAGGGATAGGCCGGTTTTTACTACAGAGCCCTTCACTCTGAAGCCCCATTGCCGGTTACAATGCAGCGATATGCCTGGGAGCGGCTAGCATTTCCCATCTCAGTTGCTGACCTGGATAACTATTGCCATGGTCTCCTGGCTCTGTCTCAGTGGATCCAGATCAGCAGCATTTGGTTGTAGACACAACAGGCCAGATTCTATTCTCCTTTACACCATTCCTTCCCTTAGGAGAGGCCGTTCCACAGCCTGAAGCATCTCCCTTTCAGGAAAATGTCTCTGATGTTCATCCTGCAGTCCTCCTAGTTCTACCCCCTAGTGCCACCCTCTCACTGCCTGGCGTTTGCACCTTTCACCCACATGCAGCCTGTTACCGTGTCCAGCTTGTATGTCACTTGGCCTGAGCTCAGACAGCTCTCAGTCTCTCCCGAATCCATCCCTCCAACCCCTCATCATTCTGGTGTCGTTCTCTGGATTCCTTCCAGTTTGTCAGGATCTTTCCGCTAACATGGTTCCCAGACCTGAACGCCCAGTTACCCTAGAGCCTAAGAAAGAGAGAGACTATCCCTCTCCTGCCTCCAGGATGGGAGAGGTCTGTGAGTGCAGCCCCCAGCCACCTGGCCTTCATATTGCCATGTCTCGCTGCAGGCTGCTGTTGAATGTGCAACCCACTGTCTCCCCGAGCGTGTACACTCACTCACTCTCCAGTCCTGGTCCCTCCGTTTCTGCCTCCGGTTGGGCATATGCCCAGGAGATTATTTTTCCCGGGGTGGGTGAGCCACATTTTGCATTTCCTCGTGGGTGTCGTGGGGAGGTGGAGCCGATGTGCCTGTGGAGGTGGAGTTTAGAGACTCTCTGAACAGAGAGATCGCTTAGCTGATTGGCATGTGAATCGCAGGGGACTCTGTCCCATACCGCCCACTGCTGCCTGACAGCCTGCAATTAGCCTCCGTCAGTAGGGCAAGGACAGTTGTAGCGAGTGCCGCTGCCCCAGGAGGGGCTGCCCTGTGAGTTTCACTTCACTCCAGCTAGCTGCAGACTTTGCCACATGGCGCCAGGTCCCAGTCATTCCCAGCCCCCTCCTGCTCCCTGCGGGAGAGAGCTGGCTGCTGCCCAGTTTAGTGGTCACAGTTCAGCTGCAGAGACACCTGTTGCTGACCTGTCTGCTTCTCCCAACAGCAGTTCTGATGCAATCCGAGGGGGCAGCAGTGGGTCACGGAGACTTCCTGGGAGCCAAAGGCATTGGCTGAAAGGAAGCGATAAAAAGCTTTGGAAACTAGAAGGTACGTCTGCACTGCAATAGAACGCCCATGGCTGGCCCGTGTCGGCTGACTCGGGTCGGGCTGTGGGGCTCTAAAATTGCCGTGTAGATGTTCGGGCTGGAGCTTTGTGGGGTCCCAGAGCCCCGGCTCCAGCCGAAATGTCTACACTTCAGATTTATAGTCCTGCAGCCCGAACCCAGCAAGGCTGAGTCAGCTGACGTGGGCCAGCTGCAGGTGTTTCGCTGCAGTGTAGACACACCCTGAGAGAGCGGGTCAGGGGTGTTTGGCCTGGGTAACTCCTGAGCTCAACATGTGGCCAGGCCACGAAGAAAGACACAGCACGTCCTGGAGAGGATGCAGTGCTGGGCACTTGTGGGGACAGTGAATGTGGTGCTGAGTCTGGGCAGAGCTTGCTTAATGTTCAGTGAACTCCTAAAACATCCAAGCCTGTTCGGAGATGTCCCTGGTACGTTCCCAGCCTAGCGGTGGAGTCATACCCCCTCCTCCCTGAACTGCCTGCTCCACAGCCGGCTTAGGGTCAGCACTAGAATCCGGGCGTTGGGGGTTCGGCACCCTCAGGGAACTCAATCCCGTCAACTGCATGCCCTTGGGTTAGACATGGGGTGTAGTGCCCGGCCCAGGGGGGATCCAGGAACCCTTGCTCACCAGGCACTGGGAATTCACTCAGTGTCTGCAGTGACCCCTCCTTGGCTGCTTGCGGGGCTCTGACCCCTGTAGTCCCACTCGAAGGTGACAGAAGGAGGCCATGGCAGGGAAACCCAGAGGAAGGCAGGAGGTCCCAAGAGCAGCTGATTGAGCACAGCAAGCTGGCGCATCGGTTGTGTGTGCAGAAGGCGATTGCTGGACAAGCCGATTGCTCCATCTGTAACGGTCTGTGGTCACACGTGTACTGGCAGGACTGCGAAGTGTCCCATGGCTCGCAGGACGGCTGTGATATCCTGCGTGCAGCTGGGCGGCAAGAACGGCTACCGTTGCTGCTTGTGGCCACCCAAGGTTGTGGGGTCTGCTGTTCCACTGGCCAGCGGGGGAAGGAGCAGGCGGTGACACGCAGAGAAGAGCTGAGGGGCCTGGCAATGCCAGCCTCTCCAACCCGCTCTCCCTTCAGCTTCCCCGAAGAAAGCAGCCCCCAGTCCCACACCTTAACCCCGGATCTCCCACGCAGCTCCCCCAGGCACAGCTGCTACGTTTTGTGCAGCTCCACGTCCTGCCTCCACTCTGCTTGGGGCAGGGTGTGTTGACTGTTAGCTGAAATTTAGGGGCCTATGCGAACTGGCTTATGTAATTAGTGTTTCATGTCTCACAATGATCTGAATCAAACTTGGCAGCTACCTACAGTCGTCAGTGGGGAGGAAATACGAAATCTGGGGCCGTTAGCAGCAAAATGCAGGCCTCCCTCCGGAGTGCCGGAGGTTGGGCTTAGGACTGGTGGAGAAGGGTGAGCACGCACTATTGACTCACCAGAGGAGAAAGAAACGATGCCAGGTCTGGCCCTCCAAAAATCTGCATTTTAAAGCATGCCTCTGTGCGGCTCTGTTTGTGTCTGCAGGTAAATGATCATTTCCAGACACACTGTGCCTCCTGGGGCAGCAGCTGCCAGGTCGCTACGGGTAAATGTTAGTATTTCCGAATGAGTGTTCTGCACACACTGAAATGTGTCATTGCTGGCTAGACCATGCTTTTGAATGAGCTGTTGCAGCCTGTAGCGTAATAGGCTTTTAAAACAGACAACATACAGGTCAGAGGGAAGAAAGATGGTCATGTGATTAAGGGTGTGACCAGCCTACTCTGCTGTATATTTGCTTTTTTCACGATGGAGAAAGAGCACTAAATAGGTATTGGGTGTTTTTAAGGGTCTTTTTTTCTTGCTGAATGTTTCCGTAAATATACGTGGAGTGTCACATCTGGCTTTGCTGGAGGAGGTGGTAGGGGTCTCGTGTGTTGGATGCTCTCCCCACTCTTGACAGAAGGGTTAGGTTGTTAAAATGTAGCTCCAGCATCTTTTCTCCCAAATGTTTATTGGGCGTTGGAGTTAAATGGGTGTAAACAAAAAGGGTTTGAAACAATTTGACTACAATTCTCTTTCCCTTCCCAGTTGTTGCACCGTTCACTCTCCAGCCTCTTGTGGTGACATAGTTTGGGTCATGATCAGTGTTTAAAGGTTTGTACATGATTAATAGATGTTTTAATAAACGGCTTCTCAATTGTTATAGATTATTGTAGAGTCCAACAGGTCAATAGGTTGCTGCTTATACCCAGAGATTATAACCATCTATAACACATGCCTCCACTCATGTCTACAGTGTGCTTATAAAATCTGGTCAGCAGTTATTAACCCTTTACAAACAGTTGATAAAGTGTGACCATAATTGCACCAGTTCTCGAGTCACCACAAAGTCTGCCTGGGCCTGAATTTCTAGTGTAAAAAACTAAGTTGTGTCAATTCTCCTGCACTTCCTGTGCCATCGGTTTAAATCTGCCCTTGGAGGTGGTTCACCTGCCCGGCATTTAGCACAACCTGACATAACAGTGGTGTGCGTCCGGCGTGGGAGTGAGCGGGGAGAGCACCCCCTAGCACAAGGGACGAGTCGCATGGTTCAGGGAGGAGGACTGAGACAAGCAGAGATTTACATCATAGTGTAGTGGGTGCAGAGTGAAATGAGACAATCTCCCAGTGCCGTCATCCAGGCCGCTGCAGTGCTCAGTTCAACAGCCCTGCAGAGGGAGCAGAGCTAACCTGGCCCCCGAGCTTTGTTCTGAAGTTCTATATGCCCAGAGATTCAGCCCAGCCCTGTCACGGAGCCGTTTTTTCTGACCATGACTGTTTCTTTGGTTGGGATCCTGCCCTCAGACGCCAGGGCAGCTCTTCGTTGCTGCCGTAATGAAAGGCAAATCCCTTTGAAAGGCAAATCCTCTAGGTAAGCATTACGCGAACTTGGGCTCATTGGGTTCCCGCCTAGCTAAAAAAAGCCATCTGTTCCCAGTGGGGACTCTGCGTGCCAGGAATCCTACCTGTAAATCAGATTAAATGGCTAATTACAGGCTACTGGGGCATTTTACACAAGCGCCGTGGGGGGGAATTCTTGGTTTCCTTTTACAAGGCACGCGGAAAGATTATTGGACGGCCGTGTGTGGTGGTGCCTTCCAGGAGAGAGTGATCCCCTTCTAAAAACAGCCAGGACACCTCCTGCTCTCTGCCCTCGTGTTCATTGAGGAGCCTGGGAGAGCGGCGGGTGTTAACTGCAGCCTCTCCAGGAGACCGTAACTTAATTCCACTGCGCCTTCTCGGCCGGAATTGTTGTGTGCTGTGAAACCGTTGCCGTTCTCGTTGTTAAGGTGAACGGTTTGTAGCCATTGCAGGGATATTGATGGCGTAATCAGTGGGGAAAGCCGGTGGGAACTGAGAATGTTCGGCACTGCAGGGTCAGCCCCGGGTCTGCATAGCCCTTTGAGCTCCTCGGATTACTAATGCTTTAGTGGGGCAAAGTATGTTCTTGTTAGCCATGTCCAGGGTGCGCCAACCTCGCCTGGCCAAGGGCTGTATTGGCAAATAGCCAACTGCCTGCGGCTGCATCTGATTTGCATAAAATGGACTGAGGCCTCCTTTATCTTTAGGAGGGAGCACAGCCAGTGAGGGCTACAGATCACAGCATGCAGTGCTCCAGCAGTTTGGTGGAGCATTCAAAGCTGGGACCTGCAGTGTAGGCCGGCTGGACCCTTCTGGCAAAGGGGTGGCGGTAGCTCTGAGTTCTGTTGCAGCATTGTGAGCTGCTTTCTGCACTCCTCTCCCCTGTCCAGCCTGGGGGATCCAGAGAACAGCTGTCCTCGCTCTGATGTAGGGGAGACAGCGTGTCCAAGGGCTAGGACACAGGACTGGGAGTCAGGGGGATCTAGGTTCCCTTTCCAGCTCTGCCACAGACGCCCCGTGTGACCTTGGTCAAATCACTTCACCTCTCTGTGCTTTAGCTCCTCTCAGCAAAACAAGGATGCGAATAGTGACTCCCCTGTGCAATATGACTGGGTGAAAAGGGCAGTGCTATTATATGTGGTGATGCTGTTTACGTTAATTATATCAAATCTGCCATTAAAAACTAACCACCTCCCAGGCAGAGCATGGGGTAATCCTAGAAAAGCTGCTTCAAGCAGCAGCCTGAGGTGTCTTCAAAGGCTCTGCATTGTATTCTCTATGATTAGGATCTTTCCACAACCATCCAGCTTTCTCCTCCCCCTTCCTCCCAGTCCAGGCATCACCTGGCTCTGGAGCAGTTAGGAAGTGTGGCATTCCTTGCACTCCTGTGCTCTGTACTGTGTGTTTGCTGGACAAGATACACATCTGTAAACATGGCCCTCCCGCAGCGAATGTCATTGAATTACTAGATCCAGTGGAATAGTAAAGCTGGGCTATTAATAGACCCTGTAACTGCCTCCATGCTAAATGATCAGAGCTTTAACCTCGTGCTTTCAGTTCTCTAGGACATCTTGAAAGCTCAGTGCATGGAATTTGCCCCCTTTCAAAACCTTTCCTTATATGAATTAAATAGAAAGCTCCCTCCGGTCCTTCCATCTGCTGGGTGCAGGGTAGGTGTCTTAAGTGAAAGCAGAAAGGCTGCCCCAACTAAATAAGAAACACCGCTAAATGCTTTCCAAATGTTGTGATTTTAAAAAGCATCCCAGAAGTGTTCAGGGGGGAATAAATGCACTCCGACACAGAGGTGAGGGCACATCACAAAGGGAAATACTTTTGTTCACATTGCATAAATCCCCTCTGGAACTCATTGCCACTAGGTATCATAGATGTGAGGAGTCAGCAAAGTATCAGACATTTCTGTGTATAATGGGAACTTCCATATTTAGATTAGAGCGGATAAAATAAAGTTGCGTATCAGGGATCTAAACCCTGTGCTTCGGGTATGAGCCAGCTGCTCAGTGCATGGGATTTAGAGGAAGCTTCACCTATAGATGAATTATTAGAAAATTGTCCAGGGGGTTCAGACCCTTGCACCTTCCTCTAAAGCAGTTGGTGCTAGCTGCTGCCAGCCAGGATCCTGAGCAAGAGGGACCCTGGGCCAATCTAGTTTGGCAACTCCTATGGCTTTGTTTGATGGGGTGATGGGCTGTGCTGAGAATTTTGGCCTGAGCATTCCATGGGATTTTGGCCTGAGCAATCCATGGGAACCCTAGAAATGAGCCAAGGAAACAATCCATGAGGCCACGTCTCGTCCATCCCTAGCCCAGGCCCAGGTTGTTCCCTACTATAATTTCTAGGACGTTTGTCCACGCCAGGCTTCAGTGACCCAAGCCTCTGGGCTTCCACCACCTCCCTGGCAGTACCAGTCCCCGGCCTGCCGAATCTCACTGTTAGGAAAATTTCCCTGATGCTGAGTCTAAATTTTCCTTTTCTTGGTTATTATAGTAGCACCCAGAGGCCCCAGCTTAGATCAGGGACCTGTTGTGCCAGGCGTGGCACAGGGAGAGTGAGATCCAGTCTCTGCCCCAGAGAGCTCACAGTCTATACAGACAGGACAGCCGCCGCAGTGTTAGCCCAGGAGGCCCCGAGGGGTTATGTGTCTTGTTCAAGGATATCCAGAGAGTTGGTTACTGAGGCAGGAACCAAACGTAGCCCCATGAGTTCCAGCCCCATGCCGTAACCACAAGCCCATCCTTCCTCTTAATTACTATCTAACAGTCCTGCTTCTAACCCTCTGCACCACCCTACACAACAGGATCTACACTTTCGATTCAGCTCCCTGTGGAGGCAATGGGCCAGCCACGCCGTGCTGCAATACTGCAACCAGGTCTGGGGTCCACATTTTAAAAAGGATGATGAAAAAATTGGAGAAGGTGCAGAGAAAAGCCACAAAAATGATTTGAGGGCTGGAGAAAATGCCGGACAGGGAGAGACTTAAAGAGCCCAACCCGTTTCCTTTATCAAAAAGGAGATTGAGAGAGGACTTGATTAGTGTGTAAAATACCTTCCCGGGGACGGTCAACCGGTACAACCAGGTTCTTTAATCTAGCTGAGAAAGGCAGAACTAGAACCCAGGGCTGGAAGCTGAAGCCAGATAAATTCAAATTAGAAATAAGGCACAAATTTGTTACAGTCGGGGTGATTTAGCCATTGGGACAAATGGCCTGGTGAAATGGTGGGTTTTCCATCTCTTGATGTCGTGAAATCCAGACTGGCTGCCTTCTGGAGGAGGCGCTTTAGCCACACACAATTGACTGGGTAACAGAGCGAGATCCTGTGGCCTGCGTTAGGAGCTCAGACTACATGATCGAATGGTCCCTTCTGGCCTTAAACACTATGAAGAGTCCAGGTCAGGATCTGGGTTTGATTCTGACTACCCCAAAGCTTATGCCTGTGCCAATCTGTGATTTTGGTCCAAGTCTGTTGTATTCCCCATGGCAGTGAAGATCCAGGACTCAGAGGTGATGAATACAAAGGGGGCTAGCTAGCAAGATTACTAGACACACAGATAGGGTGAGCAGATGTCCTGATTTTATAGGGACAGTCCCGATGTTTGGGTCTTTTTCTTATATAGGCTCCTATTACCCCCCACCCCCTGTCCCGATTTTTCACACTTGCTGTCTGGTCACCCTACACACAGACCCTGCCGTTTTCTCTAGCTCCCAGGCTACTACAGACCGGGCTGCCGGTTATCCTCACACAGGGTCTCCCTAAATCTTGGCCTGGACAACTCCTGGCAGGGGCTGCTCACCACAGTCTCTGGCCCATCTTGAATAGCTAGTTCTTCTCCTCTTTCCTCCTACGCTGGCCCTTCGAGGCACTTACTCCTCCTTGCTGCCCTTCTCCAAACTCTTCCAGTGTAGCAATGAGCCTCCAGCATGGAGGTGCCCAGGAGTGAGCACACTGCTCCAAGGGCAGCCTGCCCTCTGCAGCCTTGTCTCAACAAAGCAATCCTCCTGCCTGCCCTGCCGGGCCCTACTGCCTGCCCCCTGCAGACACTGCTGTTCCCCACTGCCCCTGCCTGTCCGTGTCACATTGGAGATCATTTGCTCTGAGTCCAGCTGTCAGTGGCAAGAAAATACAAAGCACTTGGAAGTGACATGAAAAGAGCAAACTTTCAGAGGGAGCCATGGGCAGAGGAGCACCACTGGCACCGCCGGGAAGGAGACGCAGCATCCGCGGAGGAGGAGCACCACTGGCCCTGGCCGGGAAGGAGTTGCAGCATCCGGGGCGGAGGAGCACCGCTGGCACCGGCCGGGAAGGAGACACAGCATCCGGGGTGGAGGAGCACCACTGGCTCCAGCTTGGAAAGAGACGCAGCATCCGGGGCGGAGAAGCACCACTGGCACGGGCCAGGAAGGAGACGCAGCATCCGGGGTGGAGGAGCACCACTGGCTCTGGC
>NW_020664409.1:111482795-111518245 GCF_002925995.2 Terrapene triunguis
AGCATCTGGGGCGGAGGAGCACCGCTGGCTCTGGCCGGGAAGGAGACACAGCATCCCAGGCGGAGGAGCACCACATCCTGCTGTGGCATTTGGCAACATAGCTCCTGTGGAGCGTGTGAGAAAATGTGGAGAGATTGGGTCCTAACTACCATCCTGATCCAAACCCCCTAGATCTGAGTGGGGCGGGGACGGTAAGTCTGGCTCTGGATCCCAAACCCTAGATGTAGCATATTTAGAATCCAGGCCCAGACCCTAGCGGTGAATTCCTCCACTCCTATTGGGATCATTTTATCCAGACCTCCCTGCCCCCCATCTGAAACAGTTGTGTGCCCATCGGTCTATTTCCCAGAGCTTTGTCGGTGTGATTTTACACCCACCCTTAGGAGGCTACTGCTGAATCTTCTCCAGCAGATATTCTACCTTATGTTCTCAGCCATGGCTCTTCCCGCTCCGCCTCCGGGCAGGAAGTTACAGCCACAGCCCCTCAGAGAGGAGAGCAACCTGGCGCTGTGCTCGCAGATTCCCGAGGCGGCACTGCTAACCCGTGAATGTCTTGACTCCTCCTGCCGATTCACTGAGCAACCTTGTGCGAGTTGTTCCTTCTCTGGGTCTCAGTTCCTTCTTCTCTACCCTGGGGATAACAGCTACTTTCCCGGGTTGTAGTGAGGACACGGGCATGGAATTTGGCAAAGTGACTTGAGTTCCTTGCATGGACGTCGCTGTAGGGGCGCAAAGCATTGTATCAAATCCCTGGACTTCTCATACTTCAGCGTTCTCCTTCTGCTGCCTACCGTGGTCAGTCAGAACTTCACTGCAACAACAGGAAAGAGCTCAGAGACTCCTGCTCCAAAAGCACAGAACTCTGCTACCTGAGCTGACGGAGAATCTCTGTTAACTTTCCAGGGCCTATGACACACAGTTTAGCCTTTCTGATTCCATCCAGCAGAGAGTACTGGTGACACACAGTAACCCCAGCCAGTTCGTTATGCTGCTCTTACTGTTCCACACAAAGAATTACACGAAGAGAACGCTACTGTTGCACTATAAACCCCTTCAACCTCAGGAGATACCAAAATTAAGGCTACCCATTTACCCTTAACTCTGCCCCCTTGTGTGTATGTACTCCAAACCTTCCTTTAATCACATACCATCTGAAACATAATCACAGGAAGATCTTTCTGCAAAGTGTGCAGCTGCCTTTCCTAATCCACACAGGGTGAGTCAAGTGTTCACCAGGAGACTCTTTCTGTGCCAAATTTCAGCTTTCTAGCATCAGCCGTTTCAGCTGCTGAAGCTGGTCTTAAAAAGATCACAATCGGGTAAAGGGTCATTCCCCCTCCCCCCACCTCTTACTCAGAAAGAGCCATACGCTTTTCTCTCAAACTTTCCAGAAAAAAATCACCTTTGAACATAGACCAAAAGATTAAAATTTCAGGCCAAAAGGTGAACATTTCAGCACATGTTGAGTGAATTTAAGCTGGCATAGGGCTGGGGGCAGGGTTTGGAATAAGTCATGAGTGACTGAAAGGGACAGACTAGAATTATGACCCAGTTTCTGATTTTGAAAATATGGACACTTTTGCAGCAACACTTTTGAGGCTTGTGAAATACTGTTACAAAGGACAGCGCTGAGCCGGTGCCCTTGCTGCCAGCCTCTGGCACAGCAGCAGCACTGCCAACGCCAAGCATGCCAGGACCATGTGCTAGGCCCCCCAAATCATGAGACTGGCTTTAAACCAGAGATTTAAAACCCCTAATGTTCTGGGGTCTGTTTACCTGCTGTCTGGTGTTTGAGGCGGGACGTTTTGTGCTTTCAAGCTTATCTACACAATTGTGAGGGCTAAAAACTTTCATTTTTGTAAAAAGCCACAAGATTCTCACTGAACCACTTGAATAAGGAGCTGGGGCTTTAAGAAAAACACCAAAACAATACCAGTCTCTCGATAAAATCATGAGACTTGGCAACACTGGAACAGCGTCATGGGCCGATTTCTCCAAGTGGAGGGTTTTTCCAGTGACTTAGTGAGGTTAGCATGACACGCTGAGCAAGTGTCCTTGTGATGTTCACTTTGAGCAGAAGAACTGTTTGGAGAGTGCGGATGCTCATCGAACTCTTCCTTTCACTCCAGACGCCGTCAGTCACACTGAACGCTCATTCCCCGGACTCTGTTCCTGGTACCCGTACAACAAATGCTGCTCCGCACAGTTCTGAATCAGAAACATTTTGTTTACAAAATAAATACAATAAATGTAACTGATAGAACCAATCCCCCCCATCTTCTCACCTGCTCTGTCTCTCTCACCCCCTCCCTTCCTTCCCTTTCCATTTAGCTGATCCCTGCCTAGTTAACCCCCTCTTCTCCTCCCCCCCCAAATTGTGGAATGCACGTGATCACTCTGCTTGTATGTTACACCCCTTTCCCCCCTCCCCCGCCCTGTATCTGTTTTATCTATTTGGATTGTAAGCAACTCAGGGTGGGATTATCTACTCTGTGTCTTTTCGGAGCCTAGCACAAAGTTTTTGCTGGTCCCTAGGCACTGCCATAATGAACATGGTTAATAATAACAACAACAAAACCAGGATCTTTCAAGTGTCCTTAAAGAACCTCTTGGGATGCTGGGATTGTCTCAGCCTAACCAGCTTCACTTAGCTTCCATGGAAACTCTCAGAGAGACTGAAAACAGAGGGGGTTAGAATGGAAACAGTTTGGCATCCTTAACCAGAACTGTTGCTGCTCTCAGCTGCAACCATAGCAGCTGCTGCTGCTCCGTTTCACAATGCAGGGACAGTCTGGCACTTGGCTCAACTTTGACCCTTAGCTGCAGCTGAGGGTACGTGTTTGCAAGGACACAGAGCGGCAATCAGGGTTTATTGCTTTCTATTACTACATGTCAACCATGTAGACATGATCTAATGAATCAGGACCTGTTCCCTCCTGTGGAGTGATAAATTGGCTCTGGGATCTGTTAGTTAGTTATTTTTAAATCCCTCATGCATTTGCGCATGCAGGGAACGAGTGAGGACAGCTCAGAGACAAACAGGAAGTCAATTTGAAATTACTCCCTTTTTTGTGCAGTGAAGTGAATCTGTCTCATGGTATTGTGTTTTCCCCTCTGGCGGTGGTTAGAGAAGTTCATCTCCCCAGAGGGGACACATTGAAGGCCATTTCTCACTGTCACAGACCAGGGTGGGGGTGGTCAGGCCTAGTGGTCAAAGCCATGGTAGTCATTCCTAGTGATCAGAACTGGAGCCAGAGTCAGGAAGCAAGCATAGAAGCAGGGCTAGGACTGCCTGGAGCGGGGTCGGAGCAAGCTAGGAGCAAGGTGAGCGCAACAAAGGAAGCAGCCCTGGGATAAGAGGGACGGACCTCTCATGGATCAGTAACTGGTTAAAAGACAAGAAACAAAAGGTTTTCACAGTCCCCCAAGGATCTGTCCTGGGACCAGGGCTGTTCTACATGTTCATAAATGATGTGGGGAAAAGGGGGTGAACAGTGAGATGGCAAAATTCGCCGATGAAACAAAATTATTCAGGATTGTTAAGTCCAATGCTGACTGCGAGGAGTTACAAGGGGAACTCAGTAAACTGAGTGACGGGGCAACAAAATGGCAGATGAATTTCAATGTTGATAAGTGCAAAGTAACGCACGTTGGAAAACATCATCCCAACTATACATACAGAATGATGGGGTCTAAATTAGCTGGTAACCACTCCAGAAAGAGATCCTGGAGTCACTGTGGATAGTTCTCTGAAAACATCCACTCAATGTGCACCGGCAGCCAAAAAAGCGAACAGACTATTAGGAACCATTAGGAAAGGGCTAGATAAGACAGAATATATCATACTGCCACTATATAAATCCATGATGTGCCCACATCTGGAATACTGCGTGTAGTTCTGGTCACCCCATCTCAAAAAAGATACATTACACTTATAAAAAGTACAGAGAAGGGCAACAAAAATTATTAGGGGTATGGAACAGCTTCCATAGGGGGAGAGTTTAAAATGATTGGGACTATTCATCTTTGACTAAGGGACAGCTTATGACAGAGGTCTATAAAATCATGAATGGTGAGGAGACAGTGAATAGGGAAGTGCTGTTTACCCCTTCCCATAATACAAGAACCAGGGGTCACCCAATGAAATTAATGGGCAGCAGGTTGAAAGTATACAAACAGAAGAAAGTGTTTCTTCACACAATGCACAGTCAACCTGTGGATCTCACTGCCAGGGGGTGTTGTAAAGACCAAAAGTATAACTGGGTTCAAAAAAGAGGTAGATAAGTTCATTGAGGATAGGCCATCAATGTTTATTAGCCAAGATGGTCAAAGATGCAAAACCAAGCTTTGAGGGGTCCCAAAATTTCTGACTGCCAGCAGCTGGCACTGGACGACAGGGGATGGATCGCTTGAAATTGCCCAGTTCTGTTCATTCCCTCTGAAGCATCTGGCACCGGCCACTGTCAGAAGACAGGATACCGGGCTAGGTGGACCATTGGTCTGACCCACTGTGGCCATTATGTTCTTGAGGTGGGAGCAAGGCAGACACCGTAGAAATTGCAGCTTCAGTCAAGTGCATTGAGCAGCCAAAGAGCAGTTTTGCTGTTGGGCTTCATAGCAGGCTTGCTGACTTCCTTGTCAGTCAAGCAGAGCGGTCAACCAGGTGGCCCTGCCGTGGCCCAGCTGTGCTCACAGGCTGCCAGGAGACTGGACAAGCATATCTGCAAGTCCTTATTCCTGATGCTTACATGAGGATGAGCATCGTGAGCTCCCAGCTAAGGTTACATCCCTCCTGAGGTGAAATGCAGCCTGGGTGCAGAGTGCCAGCCTGGGGCCATAGGACTCTAGCAGGACTTATGTGGTGTCTAGGCCTCGTGCTGGCCCTCAGCCTGGGGGTCAGCTTGGCCTGTAGATCTAAACCAGTAATGCCAAGTTCCCTCTACACTAATGCCGCTCTTAAGGAATGGGTCTCTTGTTACTTGTCCTCCCCCATTACTCACCACATCCTTGTAATCCCGCTTCTTCCAGGACAATTAATCGAGTGGCTAACAATGCCCTGGAGAACATTTCCCCCTCCCCCACCCCAATCATTATCTCAGCATCACCAACATCAAGCATGTGAAAATTGTGACTCTTCCCCTTCCCCCCATCACAAGATTGTCTTAAAAATCATGAGATATTCAACAACAACAAAAATCTGAGGCTCCTTTTTGTTGCCTTTCTGGGTTTTGAGCCTGTAGGGAGTCATGTTTTCAGGCTTTTCTGTGCAATCACGAGGACTAGAAATTTACTTTTTTCCTTTAATGAAAGCTGGGAGTCTTGCTTAATAACCTGACTCCAGGCGCTGGGGCTTTAAGAACACCACCAAGAATTGCAAGACTTCCAGTAATATCATGAGAGTTGATACTATCCAATTTCAGGGCAAGGTTCTGCTCTTGGATCTCCCCTGATTTTTTGCCATCCTTGGAGACTGGGGTGATAGGCGTGGTAAGAACCTAAATAAATCCAGATTGGATGGTTTTCTAAATGATCTCCTCTAAGAATTGTCTGGGGGCAGGTCTCTGGGCTGTAGGGTGACCAGACAGCAAGTGTGAAAAATCAGGACAGGGGGTGGGGGGTAATAGGAGCCCATATAAAAAAAAGCCCCAAATATCGGGACTGTCCCTATAAAATCGGGACATCTGGTCACCCTACTGGGCTGTGTTACAGAGGCGGTCTCACTAGATGATCACCCTGGTCCCTTCTGGCCTTGGAATCTATGAAAAAATAGATACACGTGTGACTGCCATTGGGAGAGTGCACCATCGGAGAGGTGCCATGTGGAGGATCAGGCTGGAACGAAGTAGCATAGGCTGATTGAGTGTTCTTACGCCTTTTGGTAGCTGGGAACTGAACTGCTCCTGCTGACGTTGCTTGCATTCATTATCGCTGTTTCTTCTCCCTCAGTTACTGTTATCAGTCACAGCTCCAGTCTCCACCATTCTGTCCCGTAGTGATTTACTCCCCTTCTCTTGTACTGCTTCTGTGTAAGGCTCACTGTAATGTACTGTACGGCCACTTGTCGCATGGGCAGGTCACAGTTAGACCCACGCTGTGTCCTGTCAGCTCTATGAGGGTGTGGTTTTAAAGTGAACGTGCTCTTTGTCTCCTGCAATCGCTGTTTGGAGGTGGATGCTCAGGAAAGTGCGTCGAATGTCTGTGGCATTAAAACTGCTTTTAAGGAAACGAAGGGCCTGATCTGAAGCCCTTGCTGAGTTGGTTTGCATATATAGGAGCTACTTACGGTGCTTCCAGATTGGAGCTACCTATAGTGAGCTGCGACAGAGTGGCAGTCCCTTAAACTCTGAAAAATGACCCCATAAAAACATCCCCCTGGTGGTCATTGTCATGAAGTGACTCCAGACCGTCTTTGCTCCGGATCTAATACAAAGATCAGTTAAGGAGCTGGTATTCCTGCTGGCTCTGGACTGGCCGCTCTCAGCTGGCAGTTTCCCAAGAGTGGCACAGCAGAAGTGGGCCCCGCGGAGGGGATAGAAAGACCAGGGGAGTGGTCCTACAGCTTGGTGCAGGGAGAGAGTTCCACGTGCTGGTGCTGGCAGGAGAAGCAGACGAGTGGGCAATGGAGCACAGGGCTTTGGGGCGACCCAATGCGATACGGGAGTGGCTAGGCAGTAGAGACAGAGGCGCGAAGGGCCTTGGAGTGGGGCACTGGAAACTTGTCCTGGTTATGCTGGGGAAGCCAGAGAAGGGCCTGAGGGGGGAGATGGGGGGAGACATGGTCAGAGGAACAAGCCAAGCAGATGATGTCAGCAGCAGCATTTTGAATGGGCCCAAGTGGGGGTCGAGGTGGGAGTCGTGGAGGCCAGAGGGGGAGTTGAGGCAGGAGATGCTGAGGGATGGGAGACGTAACCACCCGGGCAGAGAGGAAAGGCCAGATCCTGGCAATGTTGTGAAGGGAGAACCAGCACGATCTGGGCCTGGCCTGGCTGTGGGAGCTGAGCAGTTTCCCGGCCTGAGTGCCAGGGAGGAGGGTGGCGACAGAGAAAGGGGAGAGGTGCCAAGGAGCTCAGTTTGGGGATCAGAGTGTCAAGCTGGGCTCCTGGCTCCTGCATCATCCCCAGTACTGAAGGTTGTGCGAGCCGAGTGCTGCCCTCCGTGCTAGCTCCGCACCGCCATTGTTCGCCGAGGGCTTGTGGGACGGTGAACGAGATCTGACCCTGCAGCTGAACTTGGTTAACCGTTGTTTGAATGAGCCAGAATAGAGTCCAGCTCTCTTGTGCTGGCTCCGCAGGGCGAACCGGCGCGAGAGGCACTAAAAACTTACGCTTGCCTCTTGAGTAAACTGCCCTGACTCTGGATCCATCCCGGGGCAAGTCTGTAGATGGAGGGGCGTCTTTACAGTCGCCTGCTGACGCTAACTGCAATTCAATAGCAAAGTAGAACGGAAGCCCCACACCCACTTATCTCACTGCAGCTCTGGCGATGTGCATTGACCAGGCTTTTCCAGGGATTCGTTCCGATTGGCTGAAACGTCCATCACGTGACCAAAAATAACTTGGAACTGTAGTCTATAAAACCAGGAAGAGTCATGTTAAAAAAATCAATCCATCAAGCAGTAGTTGGGAGTCTAAGGGTGATTTACTAAGCATGCTCAAAAACACCACGCTTCCAGAAACAGAGCGAGCCAACACATGCCCTCTGTTTCTGGGTTTGTAGTTTTATATTAAGCAATAGACAATTATTATTAAAACAGATCGGGCCTGTCTCTTCCCTCCAGGCAATAACCCTTGAGAACGAATGATATTCTCAGCACTGCCTAAGGGATTTAGACACAGTGAGAATTGGGCCTCTTAACCCCGAGACAACTTTGAAAATATCACCCCAAATCTTTCCTCCAGTGGGGAAATCAGGCCCCAAGCCCTTGGCCTTATGCTGCTGGTGGCGTTTCCATCCTCACTCATGGTCAGACAGCCCTTGCCTTCAGAATGAGATACGTAGCTTGGCCTGCCAGATGCCTCCCTTTCCTGGGACAGTCCCACTGCGGGGGTTCATTTCACAGCTGGAGGTAAGCAGCTTTTAGGGCCTGGCGTGCACCAGTCAAGCGCTGGGTGCCTCACTGTGCGGGTGCTGCTCAAACCAGCTTTGTGTGCAATTTTGGATGAAACCCACCCCTGTGCAAAAGGATCAGCAGAAGGCCCAAGCATCACTGAGGTCCTGTATCAGCCCTGAGCGCGTCCCGAGAGGCGCGAAGCATCCAGAGCGGACGTGGGACCTCAGTGGTGCCGAAGCCTTGTGCACTCCCTTCTGAAGCCCCATCCCTGAGCTTTCCCGAGGGCCTCTACAATGGATCACAGGGTTCCTGCTTTTCCTTTTTCCTGGAACGTCTGGCTTGACTCTCTGCTCTCTGTTTTCTCTTGTAGGGGTGGCAATAAGCACTTACGCCAAGTACTGTTACAACAAGCTCCAGAAAGCAGCCTTGACAGGAGCAAAGAAGGTATCGTCTGGTCCCTTTTTGCTTTGTTTCTTTCACGTTGGCTTCCGAGCCAGCTGGTATGAGCAAATGTCCGACTGTCATTGAAGCGTGCCCAGGGGGGTGGGGGCGTGATAGAACCATGTGGGGGTGGATGGAGTGTGTATTATCTTCCCAGTCCAGGCTGTTTGCTCCCGTGTTCTCTGTCTTTCAGCCTGCTGAGTCTATCCAAAGTCTAGAGCAGGGGTAGGCAACCTATGGCATGTGTGCCGAAGGTAGGGTGACCAGATGTCCCGATTTTATAGGGACGGTCCCAATTTTTGGGTCTTTTTCTTATATAGGCTCCTATTACCCTCCCACCCCCATCCTGATTTTTCACATTTGCTGTCTGGTCACCCTAGCCGAAGGCGGCACGCGAGCTGATTTTCAATGGCACTCACACTGCCCGGGTCCTAGCCACCAGTCTGGGGGGGCTCTGCATTTTAATTTAATTTTAAATGAAGCTTCTTAAACATTTTAAAAACCTTATTTACTTTACATACAACAATAGTTTAGTTATATATTATAGACTTCTAGAAAGAGACCTTTTAAAAACGTTAAAATGTATGACTGGCACGCGAAACTTTAACTCAGAGTGAATCAATGAAGACTCGGCACACCGCTTCTGCAAGGTTGCCGATCCCTGGTCTAGAGAGTCCTGCATGTCCTGGAGATGGACTTGGGTAGAAAGCTCAGCTCATTGAGGCGCAATGTTTGTGTTACAGTGAAGGGGGAGAACCAGCAGAGATGGACTCAAATGGAAAACTCTGCAGCCAGGTCTGGATCTGGAATGAGTGACTCTTCGGCTTGGCCCATTATAAAAGACTGGGGCAACATTCCGAACTAGATTTCCAACCAGTGTCTTTGTTCTGCATTTGTACCGCACCTGGCACAGAGGAGTGCTGGCCTGGGCCTGGGCTCCGAGGTGCTGCTGTAACACAAATACCTGGGAGGGGTGACTCGAGAGCCCCCCTGTTGTGCTAGACGCTGTGCAGGCACGTGGGAAGAGCCAGCCCATGCCACCCAAGAGCTAATGTAAATAGAGCAGACCGACGATAGGCGGGAGGTGGAGTGGCGGCGCAGAGAGGGGAAGTGACTTGCCCAAGGTCACCCAGCAGAGCAGTGTGTCGGAGGTGGGAAAAGATGGTGGCTTTGGAGGCTTGATTCAGGCTCAGGCCTGGAGCCCAGAACCCTACCTGAGTCTCCAGTTTCATTTAGGCCAGTGGAAACTGGGGAGCTGGAGTTGCTTTTAGTTGGGCAACTGGAGCGGCACGTTATGCTGGAGTTCAGGGTTCCCCTAGGCCTTTGTGTCCAGTAGACAGCAGCTGTATTGGATACAAAGCACCTGCCTCTCCTGTCACTCCCCTGGCAGTAACTCCACTGACTTAGTTCGAGCAGTGTGTGGGAGCGGAGATTGGGCCCCTAGAGTCCAGCGCTGTGGGGGACCTGATCCTTGAGTAGCCAGTTTTTCCTACCAGCCTGGTGTGAGCACAGCTGGCTTCAGGCCTCTGTGGTTTCCCTGCTGCTCTCTGATCTGGCCCCTTGCCCACCACGTGTCAACTGCAAATGCTGCTTTGCTGTCCAGATGAAAAAACAATCCGGAGTTTATTGCTCCCGCTGTTAGTTTATGGCCCCTGTTGTTTTCATGGGAACCGAAAAGCAGGGCAAGTGCTGAGCAGTGGAGTGAAATTTACAGCCTGCTGTAATAGCTGCTTGGGGAGCCAGTGTTACAACTGGGCCTGTGCAGAGGAACGACCTTCCCAAAGCCAGCCACGCCGCTAGGCAGCTCAAACTCACAGCCAGCGCCCGGGAGGAGCCCAGAGAGCGCATATTGCGAGCGCAGTGCCCAGGGTGCAGACAGCAGCATGCTGGGCCCAGTGGGAGAACCTGCTCGCACACAGGACAGAGGCCTTGCTTAGCTTGGGCCTGGTCTAACACGCATTGAAGTCAGCCAAGTTCCATGGGCATTGGATCGAGCCCTGTGGTATGGGAACCCTGCTCACTGCCTCGTGCAGACAGCTCCATTCCTCTGAGCCCTACCTGAAACCTCTGCAGACCCCGCTCGCTGGGGACAAAACCCACCGGATCCCACAGTGCCCCGGGCCAAAAGGCAGGCGATCATGGCCGGGTCCCTGCTCAGAGATGGGGGCCATGATCCCTAGAGACAGGGCCGGCTCCAGGCACCAGCTTGGCAAGCAGGTGCTTGGGGCGGCCACTCCGGAGAGGGGCGGCAGGTCCAGCTATTCGGCAGCAATTTGGCGGACGGTCCCTCACTCCCGCTCGGTGTCTGGCTGCAGGAGGCCGTGAGGGGTGTGGGTGGGTGACATGGGAGCCCAGGGGGTGTCTGGCCGCAGGAGGCTGTGGCGGGTGGGGGTGGGTGACATGGGAGCCCAGGGAGTGTCTGGCTGCAGGAGGCCGTGAGGGGTGGGGGTGGGTGACGTGGGAGCCCAGGGGGTGTCTGGCTGCAGGAGGCCATGAGGGGTGTGGGTGGGTGACATGGGAGCCCAGGGGGTGGCTGCAGGAGGCCGTGGCGGGTGGGGGATATTGGAGGCAGCGTTGGGGCTTTCCTCTCTCCCTATCGGGGTTTCCATGGCAGGTTTTATTGCCTAAGCACGTCACTTACTGGTTTTCTGTCTGGTAGTCCAACCCCTGGCTCAGCCTGACTGAAACCGTAGTACACAACGCTGCGTTCAGCTGAATTTCACACACAGCCCATCAGCCAGAGCGCTGACCTGTCTCACTCAGTCCACCTGCTGGAGTCCCATGGAGGAGTTCCCGTGGAAGGGACTGTGACCGAGACCTTCGCCCTAGACCGCGTCCCCCAGTGTCCGAGCACTGGCTAGCCAGACCACCTGGGGCTGGTGGGAGCATGTCGTGGTTCAAGTCCAGGGTTGGTGATAGAGAACCCGAGCCCTCCCACTCCTCTGGGTTCTAACGCAGGGCCCTGGGGCAGGCAGTCCAGGTGTGGGGCCTGGGCCACCAGCCTACTCCCGGGTCACTTCCTCTTCAGAGGCACGGCAGAGGCCTGCCGAATGGCCTTCAATGCATTCCCCCAGAAGGGGGCTGGAGGTCCCTCCCCCACGGGCAGATGCTCCGCTTCTCTTCTGCCCTGGCTTGTGGCTCTGTCTTGAGATCAGCTTCAGGGCAGTGCTGGGCTGCTGCGGGCTCCTTGGCACTGACCACTCTGACTGAGCTGTGCTGCCCTTTTAAATGCCCCCTCCATTGAGAGCACGCCCAGCGGGCACGGCTGGGCAGATCCTCCTGTGCCCAGAGCTGCTCCTTAAACCCGCCCTCCCGCCTGACTGTACAGCCCATCACTGGGGTATAATAGCAATCGTGGCCCTTCTGTAGCACCATCCGATGTGCTCAGAGCGCCGCAGTTACGAACTCAGGCTCGGTGATGGGGAAACTGAGGCACAGTGTGGGAAAGTGACTTAACCACATTCCCACAGCGAGTTGGGCGGCACTGGGAATAGGACCTGATCCCCAGTCCTGTGTCCCCACCCCGACACTCCCCCAGAATTCCCTGAGAGGGCTGCACCTTGGGCTCCCATTCTGCATCAGGAAGCTGAATGCATATGGGGAAAGGCCACTCTGGTCCCTTTCCGTCTGTTCCTGTCGCACCCGGCTCCTTTGGTGAGCTTAGTGCCGGTGAACGGTGCCAGATTGACAGCCCTGGAGATGACGGCCTCGTGGCCACTGAGCGGGTACAGCGCAGCCCGTGGATGCCACCCCTCACCCTCTGCCTGCCCCGCATGCCCTAGCCTTGTGCCGCAGCCCCAGCCCCTGGGATGAGAAGAGCCCTCAATCTCTACGGCACGTTCTGTCCTGGGCCTTTCTGCAGAGACTGCCCATAAGGAAGCCAGCTGTGGTGCTGCCAAAACACCATTAGGAATTGGACAGAGGCTCTCAACTAATCACAGGCCACCGAACAGCTGTTGGGTGGTAACAGCTGTCAGCCACTGGACTGGACTTGGTGACCTAGGGGTGAAAGGCTCTGTGTCCCACTGCCTGTCCCCTCCAATGCAGAGGGCATTATCCAAGAGGCTGTTTTATCTCCTGAAGAAGAGTTGAGCTGGACTTGGTGTTTGCTAACCTAAAAAGTAGGGCAGTGCCCAGGAGACACAGATCTCACTGCAGCCTCCCCGAGCCCAGTCATACAAGACAGACTGGAGCTGGAAAGTCCCAGAAGCGTGTCAGAGACGAATGACGAGTGTTTCTTCCAAGTTCTTGTCTACAGAGAGACCAGAGCATGAGTCATAGGGCAGACTCGTTCCCAAGGATTTCAGCACAATGGCAGCATCTCAGGCGGGCGGATGGAGCAGGAGAGGGAAAGAAATCTGGAAAATATTCTCCTCTTCGATTTAAAGGAGAAGAGCCTGGCTGCTTCTCGGGTGGTCTTCCTAGACAATGCAGGGTCAGAGCCAGAGCACCTCCCCACAGAGCGGACAGACAAATGATAAGCCCTGGAGATCCCAAAGGATGGATGTATGGGAATCCGGATCCCAAAGGCAGCAGCAGCAGTATGTGCTCTATCTCTAAGGACACTCATATTCTCATGAAAGGTGGGAGGCAGCACTGAGGAGAAATCCACAGATTCATAGATATAAGACCAGAAAGTAGCACAGTGATCATCTAGTCTGACCTGCATAACACGGGCCATGGGATTTCCTGACTTATTCCTGTTTGAATTAGAGCAGATCTTTGAGAAAAACATCCTATCTTGATTTCCAGCAACGGAACCCTTGAGAGCATGTTCCAGTGATTAATTGGGATGATTTAGTTGGGAATTGGCCCTGCTTTGCGCAGGGGGTTGGACTAGATGACCTCCTGAGGTCCCTTCCAACCCCGAGATTCTATGATTCTATGAATTACTCTCACTTTTAAAAATTTGCCTCCTTATTTCTAAATTTGTCGAGCTTCAACTTCCAGCCATTGGTTCTTCTTAGACCTTTGCCTGCTACATTGAAGAGCCCTCTGTTGTCACATTTCTGTTCCCTATATAGCTACTTATAGTTGTGATGAAGTCACCAAGGGCTTCTCTTTGTGAAGCTAAATAGATTGAGCTCCTTGAGTCTATCACTATAAGGCAGGTTTTCCAATCTTTTAATCATTCTTGTGGCTCTTCTCTGAACCCTCTCCAATTTATCACCATCCTTTTTGAGCTGTGGACACCGGAACTGGACATGGTATTTCAGTAGCGGTTGCTCCAGTGCCAGATACAGGGGTAAAATAACCTCTCTATTCCTCCTCAAGATTCCCCTGTTTTAGGGTTACCATATTTAAAAATTAAAAACAGAGGACACTCCACGGGGCCCTGGCCCCGCCCCTTCCCCTTCCCCGCCCCAACTCCGCCCCTTCCCCAAAGTCCCCGTCCCACCACTTCCCCCTCCCCTGAGCGCCCCGCATTCCCCCTCCTCCCTCCCAGCCACGCGAAACAGCTGCCCAAGCGCTACCGGCTTCACGGTTTGCCGGGCAGCCTCCAGACCCTGCGCCCCTGGCCGGGTGCTTCCCCTCCCGGGCTCCGGCTGCGCTGGGGAAGCGCCCGGCCGGGGGCGCAGGGTCTGGAGGTCTGGGGGCTGCCCGGCAAACCGTGAAGTCGGTAGTGCTCGGGCAGCTCGGCTCTTCAGCTACACAGAGCTGAGGTGTCTGGGGGGAGCAGCAGCCGCTGCCGCGGGGGAATCCGCCTGCAGCTCGCAGCCTGCCGGAGCCGCTCTAAGGTAAGCAAGGGACTAGTATTTTCCCGGACATGTTCGGCTTTTTGGCAATTCCCCCCGGACGGGGATTTGAGGACCAAAAAGCCGGACATGTCCGGGAAAATCCGGACGTATGGTAACCCTACCTGTTTATGCATCCAAAGATCGCATTAGTCATTCTGGCCACAGCATCGCACTGGGGGCTCAAGTCCTGCTGGTTATCCACCATGACCCCCAAGGCCTTTTCAGAGTCGCTGCTTCCCAGGATAGAGTCCCCCATCCTGTAAGTATGGCCACATTCTTAGTTCCTAGATGTATGGATTTACATGTGGCTGTATCGAAACGCGTATTGTTTGCTTGTGCCCAGCTTACCAGCTGATCCCGATTGCTCTGTAGAAATGACCAGTCACATTGTAACAGAATCATCAGAAAAAGAGAAACTTCCCCTTGTCCCTGTGTAAAAATGACTCCAAGAGAGACCAGACCTTTGAGCAGGGATCGAGGGCTCCCTTGGTTCCTACTGGGGCTTCTACAAGGAGCACAGAGAGGCATGTAGACAGGAAGCCCCTTTGCGCTACACAAACAAATGCTGCTGTTTGCTACCTCCATGTAAATCCAAAGAGCTATGTGGACTAGAATGGGATTTACACCCACAGACTGAGAGCAGAATCTGGCCCACTGTATGATTTAGCCCTGACCAACACGGGAGTGTTTGTCACATCCCAGAGGGGTTTGTAAATGACAGTAATTATAAATGAAGGCTGTGCTCAGAGAACTGCTGGAGCATGCGAGGTACTGATGTAACCAGCTGCCGTCACTCCAGTCCTGGGAGAAATAAACAGCCAGGCAGTCACTAACAAGGAGTAATGTGGGGAATTATGGACAGGACAGTTTAGGCTGAAGATCAAGAAAACATCCTGGTGGTTGAGCTCTGCCAGGCTGTGGAGGGAAGTGGTGTAAACCTCGTCACTAGGGATGTGAAGGTAGGTAGGGAGGACATAGCCCTAGACAACACACTGTAGGATACAATCCGGCATTGGACTGGCTGATGTTATAGCCCTCATTCATCTCTAACTTCTCTGGTATTATTCTGGGATGGGGATTTCCCGTCGCCAGCCTGGGGCTGTCTCCCTCCTTCATTCTAATGGTTGTGCCAGCTCCCGTCTGGAAGCACCTATACAACCTCACCAAGGAGGCAGGCTTGAGCAGAGAGGCTCTCTCATCGCCTGACTCTCAATTTGCCCTCCTGATTAAAGCATGTCCTCTTGCTCCAGCCACGCTTTGACAACAGCATTGACAGCTTTTCTAACTTAGCGAGTGCCTATCAGTGTCAGCCCAGCATATTAAACTGTCGCTGCGAATTTGCGTTATCCAAAGAAGGCAGTGGAGACAGAAGGGGTGAGATCTTCTCAGCAACACTTGCTCCCTTCTTCCCAGGGTGAGCTCCCTCACAACCTGGAGTAAGGGAGAGGTGGTGGCATCGAATTCTCCTGGGCAGGTCGGCCTGCTTGGTGCTGACTCCCTGGGGGAGGCAGAGCCCCACACTTCCTGAACTGGTCTTTTGCAGCCACTCATGCTAGAGGATGTCATGGACCTTGGAGTGGGCAGGTCCCCTGCCTACTCTCTGGCCCTCTTCCCATTAGTTCAAGCACAATAGCACAGGCTATTTCTTGCCATGTGATGGGATTTTTCAACCAGTCATGAATCAGGAGTGAGGGAGCCTCACGTGGGATAGCAGAATCGCCAGCCCCTGGTGTTCAAAACTCAGGAGTCAGACCCAGAAAATGGGACTTGTAAAGGCTCAGAAACCTGGAGTGGGGTCCTTTTAGTTGCCTTCAGGTTTCTGAGCCTTTACAAGTCCCATTTTCAATCTGTGCTCTGCAACCTCCAGCGCTACAAAAACAGAAAACCCAGTAATAATGGGGGATTTCAGCTATCCCCATATTGACTGGGAACATGTCACCTCAGGATGGGATATGAAGATAACATTTCTAAACATCATTATTGACTCTTCTTGGAGCAGCTAATCCTGGAACCCACAAGCGGAGAGGCAATTCTTGATTTAGTCCTAAGTGGCTACAGGATCTGGTCCAAGAGGTAACTGTAGCTGAACCTCTCAGTAATAGTAACTGTAATGTAATTAAATTTAACATCCTTGTGGGAGGGAAAATACCAAAGACACCCACCACAGTCGCATTTAACTTCAAAAAGGGGAACTACACAAAAATGAGGGGACTAGTTAAATGGAAATTAAAAGGAACAGTCGTAAGAGTGAAATGCCTGCAAGCTGCATGGAAATTTTTTAAAAACACCAGGATAGAGGCTCAAACTATATGTATACCCCAATTTCAAAAACAAACAAACAAGAGGAACAAAAAAATGCCACTCTCGCTAAACAACAGATTAAAAGAGGCAGCTAGAAACAAAAAGATCTTTTAAAAATTGTAATTCAGATCCTACTGAGGAAAACAGAAAGATGCATAAACTCTGGCAAGTTACGTGTAAAAGTATAATTAGGCAGGCCAGAAAAGAATTTGAAGAGCAACTAGCAAAAGACACTAAAGCTAACAGCAATTTTTTAAAGTACATCAGAAGCAGAAAACCTGCCTAACTATCAGGAGGCCACTGGGTGATCAAGATGCCGAAGGAGCACTGCAGGAGGACAGAGCTGTTGGGGAAAAGCTAAATGAATTCTTTTCATCCGTCTTCACTGTAGAGGATGTGAGAGAGATTCCCACACCTGAGCCATTGTTTTTAGGTGACAGATACGAGGAACTGTCCCAGACTGAGGTGTCAATAGAGGAGTTTTAGAAACAAATTGATAAATTAACAGTAGATGGTATTTATCCAAGAGTTCTGAAAGAACTCCAATATGAAATTGCGGAACTGCTAACTGTGGTATGTAACCTATCGCTTAAATCAGCCTCTGTACCAGTGACTGGAGGATAGTTAATGTGATGCCAATTTTTACAAAAGGCTCCCAGTTATATTGTATGAGTGCTGGAGCCAGCCACTCATGAATTACTCTACAGAGCAAAACCGCCAACTCCCAGTCCCAGACGTTCCCCAGCAATGTGTGTCTTGTACTGCCCAGCTCTCTCCTGGACAACACAAGCTCATATAAAGTCTGTCAATTGATTAATACAAAATGATATGTACAAATCCTGCCATCCCAAATGGAGTTTCCCAAATACTTCAGTCCAAATACACCGGTTTAGATAAATCAGTAAAACAAGTTTATTAATTACAGAAAGAGAGATTTTAAGTGACTACAAGTAATGAGGCATAAAAGTCAGAATTGGTTACAAGAAAACAGAAGTAAAACGCAACTTTGGGGAGTCTAGCCTCTGGCTCTGCCCTTTCTGCCCATGCCCCCGGAGCCCCGAGCCCTCCCACTCCCCCCCCGGAGCCAAAGCACTGAGACTCCCTGTGGCCGGGGCCCCAACCCCCCCCCCCCCCCCCCCCCCCCGCCCCCCGGGGGGGCCCCGCCCCCCCCCCCCCCGCAGCCAGAGGAGCCCTGGGCCAGCTGGAGCCCTGAGCCCCACCCCCCATGGCCAGCTGGAGCCCCCCCAACGTGATGCGCCTCCCCAGACCCCAAGCCACCCCGTGGGAAAAGCTCTTATCTCTTCTCTTCCAGAAGAAGGTGAGTTTTTGATATGCCCCCATGCAGGTTCCGGGGCAACTGAGGGAGATTACTGATGAACCCGGGAAGCTGAGTAACACATACTGCCTCCTCAGTCACCCCGAAACCTGCATAGGGCATAATAATCAGCAAAAACTTCCACGCCAAACCTGCAACTGGCGTTCAGCGGCAGTGGCTGTGCCAGGGAAGGCGGAGGGCCTGTTATACCCACCACCCATGTTTACATACAATGTTGCCACACACATTTTACCAGGACAATAATGATCAGCAAATTATGAGTTTTCAAATGACACCTCACAAGGCATACTTTGTACAAAATGTATCATCCTGTAAAAAGGGTGAATATAAGGGTATGGTCTGTCACACTAATCTATTAGAATTTTTTGAAGCCGTCAACAAACGTAGACAAGAGTGATCTAGTCAATATAGTGTACTTGGACTTTCAGAAAGCCTTTGACAAGGTCCATCACAAAGACTCTTAAACAGAGTAAGCAATTGTGGGATAAGAGGGAAGGTCCTGTCATGGACAGTAAATGATGAAAAGATAGGAGTCAAAGGGTAGAAATAAATGGTCACTTTTCACAGAGGTAAATAAAAGAGAGGTAAATAACAGGGATCTGTATTGGGACCAGGGCTGTTCAACATATTCCTACGTGATCTGAAAAAAGGGATAAACAATGAGGTGGCAAAGTTTGCAAACAATACTAAATTACTCAAGATAGTTGAGTCCAAAGCTGACTGTGATGAGTTACAAAGGGATCTCATTAAATTGGGTGACTGGACAACAAAATGGCAGATAAAACCTAATGTAGAGAAATGCAAAGTAACGCACATAATCCTAACTATACGTATAAAATGATGGGGTCTAAATTAGCTGTTACCACTCAAGAAAGAGAACTTGGCGTCATTGTGGATAGTTCTCTGAAAATAGCTGCTCAATGTTCAGCGTCACTCAAAATAGTGAACAGAAAGTTAGGAACCATTAGGAAAGGGACAGATAATAAGATAAAAAAATCATAATGCCATTATAAAAATCCATGGTATTCCCACACCTTGAATACTGTGTGCAGTTCTGGTCACCCTCTCTCAGAAAAGATATATTAGAATTGGAAAAAGTGCAGAGAAGGACAACAAAAATGACTGAGGGTATGGAACAGCTTCCATATGAGAAGAGATTGAAAAAACTGGGACTGTTTAGCTTTGAAAAGAGATGACCAAGGAGCGATAGAGGTCTGTAAATTCATGAATGGTGAGAAGATAGTGAATAAGGAAGCATTATGTATCCCTTCACATAAACACAAGAACCAGGGGTCATCCAATAAAATTAATAGGCAGTAGGGGTTTTTTTTTTAAAAGAGGAAGGACTACTTCACACAACGCACAGTCAACCTGTGGAACACGTTGCCAGAGGATGTTGTGAAGGCCAAAAGTATTACTGAGTACAAAAAGAATGAGACAAGTTCTTGGAGGATAGGTCCATCAGTGGCTATTAGCCAAGGTGATCAAAGATGCAACGCCATGTTCTGGGTGTCCCTAAGGCTCTGACTGCCCAAAGCCGGGACTGGACGACAGGGGATGGATCACTCAATAAATTGCCCTGTTCTTTCCATTCCCTCTGAAGCATCTGGCACCAGGATACTGGGCTAGCTGGACCATTGGTCTGACCCACTATAGCCATTCTTATGAAATGTGGCAGAGGGTAATCCAGGAACATCAGGACTTCAGAAGCTGTGGATGGGTCTTTCCAGTCCCCTCGTGGAAGGTCCTGCAGAAAGAGAGCATGTGACTGGAATGGAAATAATCAATAGGAAAGTGCCTTTCCTACTATTAGACAAAGTAGTGGAAGCAGGTGCTCTGCCCTTGCTTCCCACGACTGATTTTTCACTTCTTGATTATAGCTTTCAATGAATACATATATTTTTCATGCCTTAAGCACAGGACTAGAGTTATAATTGCTTTTCGAGAGCATCACAGACTGTGAGGTTCCTGAGACAACGGGTGGTTTTAACCCTTTGCGAACAGGACTTGCAGTGAAATTGACTCCAGCGCAGGGGGACCAAACTCAAGACCCAGGCACCACATATGTCCTGCTGCAGTCCACTGAAGCGGGACGTGTGTGGTGCCTGGCTCTTGTATCTGTCCCCCCTCCCTCCTCCTGCACTGGGGTCATTTTCACCCTAGAATCAACCGAGCACAGCTGCAGCTGCTTCCCAAACAAAACCAATTAGATTTTTATTTGTAGCTCGGATTTCAATTCAATTAAACCCCAGCACAGTGATAATCGAAGTTACCAAGCACTGAAATAAAACTTTCCACAATTAAGCATTACAAGGCGCCCGTCAGTTCCTCGTTACTTGCTCATTAGGAAAGTTATTTTCCCCCATCTGGTGCGCTTAGACTATTTACAGCTTCTAAAGGAGCAACTCTTTCTCACCCATTAGGGTAGCAATTCTTATTAAGGATGGAAAGTCCAATAGCGAAGCTGTACGGACTGCAGAGCTGCCTCGTGTAGGGGAAGAACTAACCCCACACCATCATTACATTTGGTTGTGTCTAGAGGCCCACTGTGCTAGGTGCTGTACAAGCATAGTAAAATACAATCCCTGCTCCAAAGACAAGACAGATACAGGGCGGGAGGAAAGGAGTGTTCTTGTTCCTGACTTACTGGTGGACAGCTGAGACTCAGACAGAGCAAAGTGACCTTCCCCAGGCACATAGAGAGCTGGGAACCGAACCCAGGACTCCTGAGTCCCAGCTCACTGTCTTCACTGCAAGCTCGTCCTTCCTCTAATATCTGTCATTAGAGCTCAGTATCCCTCGTTTTCCAACACTAGAGATGCCCAAACGTTGCTTAGCTGAGAGATGCCCTGGCCACTTGCCAGGAGCCAGCGCTTCTGCCTGAGCCTGCGGGCTGCCTTAATTTGCACCCAACTGCTCCCCAACTGTTCTGGCAATCAGGCAGGGCCAGGGTGTAGGGCTTCAGAAAAGCAACTGACAGAATAAAGAAATCCCAATACGCTTAACAAACCTACTGTTAACCTGGGCTACGTAAACGAGCTCCAAGACTAGAAATGCAGGCCGAAAGCTGGCAGCAGGGTGGAGGCTATGCAGCTTGCTGCATTGAGTGCAGCCTGTGTGATGACCTGCCTCATGGGCAGGCGGCGTACGTGTGCATTCCGTGCAAGCAACTCACGGCCCTCAGTGACAGAGTACAGGCGCTGGAGGCCAGAGTGACTGAACTGCAGCAGCAAAGGGGGACACAGAGCTACATAGAGGAGACTTTCAAGGACAGGATAGAGGGGTCCCACCTCCTGTCCGAGAGCCCGTGCACTGTTGAGGAGGATGAAAGTCTCAGGGCAGGAGCACATCAAACTGGAGAGGAGGGAAACAATCCCATAGTTGGGACCCACCTTCCACGTGATGTCAGGAGATCCTCTTGCCCTGAGGATACCCCTCCAGGGCAGGGACTCCAGTTATTAAAAAGAGACAGGAAACAGCAGTGGGGGTTTCGATTATTAGAACGAAAAGCATTATTTACCCTTTCCACAATACAAAAACCAGGGGTCACCTGATGAAATACTGGTTTAAAACAAACAAAAGGAAGTATTTTTTCACACAACATACAATTAACCTGTGGAACTCACTGCCATGGGATGTTGTGAAGGTGAAAAGTGTAACTGGCTTCAAAAAAAGAACTAGATAAGTTCACTGAGGATAGGTCCATGAGTGACTATTAGCCAAGATGGTCAGGGATGTAACCCCATGCTTGGGTTGACCCTAAACTTCTGACTGCCAGAAGCTGGGAGAGGAAGACAGGGGTGGATTGCTCCAAAATTGCCCTGATCTGTACACTCCCCCTGAAGGTCTGCTACTGGCCTCTGTCAGCAGACAGGATACTGGGCTCAGTGGACCGTTGGTCTGACCCAGTATGGCCATTCTTATGCCCCAGTACATTCACACACGGGCTATTTTTCCTCATTCCCCTCCCCTCCCCAAGAGCAGAAGGATACTGCTGTCACCAGCTGTGCTAAGTCATGGCACTTTATACCGCGATACCAATGGGTCCTGCACTCAAAGTATGATAGGGACGAGGGGAAAGGATTATGCTCTTTTGTCCCTAGGGAGGCCCTGTAATCACTTTGGATATGCGTGAATGCTGTGGCATGTACAATCATCTGCAGTACAATATACGCCCTGCAGAGAGGACATGCCCAGTGCTGTCTGTCACAACCTCCTCTGTACTGAAAAACAGCGGATGATCCTTCACAGGAGCGGTGGTGAGCTGGCTAGGAGTGGGTGGGGAACAGCAAGGATTGCTCGTGTCAGAGCACAGCACTGGGTGTGAGCATTGGAGCCCAGTTGTACAGGCTTTCCTGGGATTGGCCGTGGAAGCCTGGGCGGCCGGGCCAGAGGAAGGATAGTCTTGCGGGTGCCCCATGGCATGGGCTGCAGGACACATGGATTCAGTTCTCAGCCCCCTGCTTTTCTGTGTGACCTTGGGTGTGTCACTTAATCTGCGTCTGTCTGTAAAATGGAGACAATAATGCTCACAAGGACGTTCTGAGGCCAAGTTAATGAATATGGTGAGGCCCCCTGGTAGTCCATAGTAGAGGGCAGGAGAAGATCAAGACTGAGCCACATGGAGTTTTCCCAGAGTATGTCTGTAAGGACCTGCTCCCAGAATGCCCTGCTCTAAGTGTTTTTCCTTATTCTTAATATCAGTTCCCAGCCAGAGGCCCAGCAAGGACTCTGCAGGCATCGCATTTTATTCTCCCCACTTCCCAAGTGGTTAAAATCACTTGGCCTTTGGCTTCTTCACATCACTCAGGGAGTGTTATAAACAACTGAACAATCTCACGAGCAGCCGCCCCGTTTCAACTAGAAGATGTCATTGTAGCGTGATGCAGTGACCTGTCTAATGGCAGATGAATAACGAGCAAGGGGCTGGAGGGATGGGGAGAGTCAATCAGGGCTGCATAACGCTCTGCATTGGCAAAACAGAGCTTTCCTACAGCGTCCCAGCTGCGCTGTGAAAACGCCGTCCCGCCAGACCACAGAGAACAGCAGTGTGCCGGGCATTAGTAGCAAACAGGGTTGCCCATAAAATATGACAACCTCATGTGATATTTCAAATGCTAATGAGCTTACATGTATAGCGCACCTGTCGTCACCCAGAGGGGAGCCAAAGTCAGGACAAACTTACCAAGCAGAAACATGTACGCAGATCACTTCAGCCACCACTGAAATGCAGCCACCTCTGGAAAGGAACAAAGCGGCTGCTTGACAGCGCACAGCAAATGTTATACAACATTGTGAGACAAGACTAACGTAGCCCTTTAAAACTGCAGGGGGAATCTAGGTGAGCAGAGTCCCCCTCTGGCCGGGGTTTACATTCCAGTCCTTGTGAGAGGTGCCACAAGTGGTCAGGGCTTCGTTTCTAAAGCGCATCAAAAGGTTGCTTCCAGCAGCACAGCTCCTCTGAGCACTCTGCCGAGGCATTGGTTCAGGGCTCAGCTGGGGAAGAGCACCACCTGCTGATTCACTGCAGCACAGGATCCTTTCCACCTGATAGAGATGGTGAGGGGGAAGACCACTGGCTAGTAACACACAAACGTTTCCTGTAGCAGCCTGTGTTTTGTGGCAGTCTCCCATCCCAGCTCCAACACCCGTGCCCCCGTTTAGCTTAGATCTGACTAGGTTATAGCACGTAGGGATAGAGCTGCATAGAAAATGCATGGCCTTCAAACATATACAGCTGCAAGCAAAGGGAGTGTGCAGCCTCACTATACCCGTACCTCTGATACACGGGTGCCCACGTCATTCTGCCTGCCTTGTAACACTTTCCCCCCATGCAGCATGCAGTTTCTCTGCCTGTACATGTAGCTGCTAGGAACAGGCACAGAGAGTGCTTCTACTTTAGTGTCCATCTAGTGTATTACTACCAAGTTTTCCATGGCTGGGGCAGTGGATTCTTACCCAAGTGCCTAATGGAGAGTGGGGTGCAGAGCAGGGATGGGCTGATACGCCCGTGATTATTACCTGTTGGGGGCAGGCACTGAATGGAATGGCAGAGATAGGATCGACATCCAAGTGATGGGGTTACCATTTGTTGATAAAGTGCCCAGCTTGAGGAGAGGGGTGGCTTGTTGGATCCCCGCCTGCTTTTGAATTCTCATGCTGCAGCAGTTGCTATTGGCAGGAACGCCCGGCTTTCAAATAACTCCTTGCCATAGAGCTCAATGTGCTTTTCAGGTATCCCGGCTTTATGGACAGGGTCATCTAGGCCAGTGGTTTTCAAACTTTTTTTCTGGCGACCCAGTTGAAGAAAATTGTTGATGCCCATGACCCAACGGAGCTGGGGATGAGGGGTTTGGGGTGTGGGAGGGGCTCAGGGCTGGGGCAGAGGGTTGGGGTGCGAGGATGAGGGCTGCAGGGTGGGGCCAGGAATGAGGGGTTCATGGTGTGGGAGGAGGCTCAGGGCTGGGGCAGGAGGTTGGGGGGCAGGAGGGGGGCAGGGCTCTGGGCTGGGGGTGCAGGCTCTGGGGTGGGGCCAGGGATAAGGGATTTGGGGTGCAGGAAGGGGCTCTGGGTTTGGGGAGGCTCAGGGCTGGGGCAGGGGATTGGGGCGCGGGCTTATCTCGGGCCGCTTCCGATAAGTGGCACAGCGGGGGTGCTAAGGCAGGCTTCCTGCCTGTCCTGGCACCGCGGACCGCGCTGCGCCCCGGAAGCGGCCAGCAGCAGGTCTGGCTCCTAGGTGGGGCTCTCGCCCGCAGGCACTGCCCCCCAGTTCCCATTGGCCGGGTGTCGAACAGGTAGGGACTAGCCTTCACTATCCTGGGGGGAGGGATAGCTCAGTGGTTTGAGCATTGGCCTGCTAAACCCAGGGTTGTGAGTTCAAAACTTGAGGGGGCCACTTAGGTGATCTGGGGCAAAATCAGTACTTGGTCCTGCTAGTGAAGGCAGGGGGCTGGATTCAATGACCTTCCCAAGATCCCTTCCAGTTCTAGGAGATAGGATATCTCCATTAATTTTAATTTAATTAGCCGGGCAGCACCGCCGATGGGACTTTTAACGGCCCAGTCAGCAGTGCTGACCAGAGCCGCCGCGATCCAGTGCCTTCCATTCTGCGCCCCAGTCCTGGGTTGCGACCCACAGTTTGAAAACCACTGATCTAGGCCAGTGGGTCTCAACCAGGGGGACATACATCAACTCAGCTAGAGATTTACGCAGTTTTACCACAGGCGACATGAAAAGCACTAGCGAAATCAGGACAAACTCAAATGTCAGACACACACAGACTGTTTATACTGCTCTCTGTACTATACACTGACATGCAAGTACAATATTTATATTCCAATTGATTTATTTTATAATGATATGGTAAAAATAAGAAAGTCGGACATTTTTCAGTACTAGTGTGCAGTGACACGTTTGTATTTTTATGTCTGATTTTGTAAGCAAGTAGTTTTTAAGCGAGGTGAAATTTGGGGTACGCAAGACAAATCAGACTCCTGAAAGGGGGCCAGTGGTCTGGAGAGCCACTGGTCTAGGCACAGAGAGAGGAAGTGACTTGCCCAAGTTCACACAGCAAGTCAGTGGCAGAGTTAGGAACAGGATCTTGGCCTCAGGAGTCCCTGTCTAGTGCCTTCTACTCTTCTCCACACCTGTCTGTACCTAGCAAGGCAGTTGGGTCCTCATATCTCTATGCCTTTGTCACCTTGCCGTTGGGCTGGTGGAATGGGATCCATATGGGGCCACACTTTCCAGCAATCTGGAAATCACAGCTATTGCTAAGAGCATGTGACAGATGAGCTTTGGGACCGGCACTGGTTGTCAGCTGGTATGTGGGGGAGGTCAAGGGGTTGAGGGTGAACTAGCAGTGCCTGATCGGTTTGGGTCCTACCTACCTGAGCTGATGCCCACCGTGGTTCACTAGATCCAGTGACCTTCTGAACAGACTGGAGGATTCCCGTTTGCCCAGGCATATACTGGGAAATTGGGGGGGGGGGGGGGAGTGGGCCATGAAAGGAGGAGGTTCTGGTGGAGGCCAGGCCGATGGGAGGCGGGGGGACGGACACTGTCCAGGAGGCCTGTGTTTCAGATCTCGTGGCTCTGTTCAGTATCTTGGTAATGTGTGTGTGTGTCCAATGCGTGTAACACACCGACGGCATGAGGCAGGCGCAAGTGGAAAAATCCAAATAAATAAATAAAATGCACTAATTGAAAGTCTGCCCTTGCCAATTCTCACTGCTTCCTCCAGTTCCCCAGGATGTGAAAAAACAAGATTAGGGTCTATCCAACCTGAACTTTCCCTTGGCAATTTCAAGCCTTGATAAGAGGCGCATCTGAGGCAGGAAATTGTGTTCCCTGAAAATCCCAGCGTGCCGATGATGAGAGCTGGGCCTCCTGGGTCTGGCCCATAGCCCGGCCCCCACTCTTCAGTTCAGTTTTGATTTGATTTATTCTATGCCCTTCTGAATTACCCCATTTACAAGCAGCATCCATGAAAATCAACCCAGGCAGAAACCTGATGTACATCTGTGAGCTATTAGCAATGGACTGGAGAATGACTGTGCTCATAAAAACGAGTCACAGGGGCCCTGTGTCATGGGCCTATAGCAATAGGGTGCAGAGCATTTCTTCTCCGTGTCGTGGGGTCAAATCCCATCCAGGTGAGAGTGACCAGAAGCTGCCATCTGACATCTGTTGGGTGGAATGAGTTTGGTGGGTCTCATCCAGATCTCAGTGGCAGGAGTCCACATCACAGAAGCCACCATCTCTGTTAGCACCATTAGCTCCCTTGTGGGCAGTGTCAACAGAAAGGTCAATGAATAGGCCACAGAGGCTGAGCTGTCCTTCTGCCCTTTGTGGTGGTCCGTCCAACGCACGGGTGAAGCATACTGGTGCGGTGTGTGTATGGAAGGTCTGTCAGGACTCAGCCCATGCTCTCCCTGCTCAGTCCCCAGAGCTGCTAACGTGGCACCTTTCCCCAGCCCTTTAAATTCCCCTGCAAACATTTATGTGATTGTAGATGTTTGTAGCATTCATTTTGCAGGCCGAGGGCCAGCTCCATCCCACGTGATCTGAGGCACGCTCGGAGCACGAGGAGGTTAGCGCACAGAGTGGAGAGGAGTTTGTGAGCCAGCTGCAGATGTCTGACTAACCTCTCTGCTGAGTGAGCTCCCCTGGGCTGCATTACAATAATCCAACCTTCACGTGACCAATGCCTAGCTGTTGGGTGATAAGATCAGCCGGTGGGAGACAGGGATATAACCTGGCTGCGTGTCCCAGAAGGTAGGATCCTCTTCTTGCCACAGCTGGCATCTGAACTCCAGTGGGTGAGAAGGACCTTGAAAGAGCCCAAGAACAAGGATGTCGAAAGCGGGCAGCTCCATGGTTTCCAATGGGCATTTTCTAGTCATCCAGTCCACGGCAAGATCTCAAAGGACAAGAATAGACAGCTGGCCTCTGTGCGTAGCTAGGTCATGGCCAGCTTTACAAGGCCTGTCTCAGCATGCTGGCCAGGCCTGAAACTCAGCTGGCATTTAAGAAAGGAATCAAATAATGTGCTCGAGTAATTGCAGCATGCCCAGACTCTACCTAGAATAGATGGGTTGGGGCTGTCATTAGGACATTGGGATACGAAACGATTTCATGGCGGAAGCATCACCAGAGCAATTTGCAGGTGCTAATGGCCACGCTAACCTTCCTCGAAGAGGCCCTTTCATTTCCACAAACACCGGCACCATCCATGGTTACCCAGTCGTGTACAATCAGCCCTGAGGGCCACCAGGCCAAGGTGCCTCTAGTGAGACACAAAGCAGTCGTTGCCTTCCAGCGCCCCGCAAGGGCGGACGGTTTTGTGGTTAGACACAGGACTTGGGAAGTCCTGAACGTCTCTCTCAGCTGTTAGGGTAATGCAATGGGAACTCCGACTCGCCATCAGTGGATCGCACTGCCCTGCCTCCCGGGAGGCTTGTGCATGCTGCGAAGAGCTCCGAGGGGAAGTGCTATGGAAGAGCAAAGCACCAATAGCAGCTCGGGCAGCCTGAGCCATTGCCATAACATCTTCGCGGGACGTCCAGTCCTTTCCCGTTCGTTTGTTTCTCCCATGAGAAGTGGCCCCGTTGCTCACACTCGTATGGTGTGACCTCTTTATTTTGCCATCAAAGGTGCTGCAGGCTTGTAAGCGTGTCCATCACTAGAGCAGACAGACCCCAGTTGCAAACGGATATGGCTTCGCTGAGGGCCTGGTCTCTTGTCAGTCCCTGGTCAACTGGCCAGTGTGCTCAATGTCAGTGCCTCTTTGTAGCACTGTTAACTAAGTGGACGGGTCCCGCTCCTGCAGTCCCTTAGCACTGATCCTGCACAGCTCTTCCCAGGCTGTCCAGGTCCCACTGAAATCAGTGTCAACCCAGCTCATTCAGGAGCAATCGAGACTTGGAGGAGTTAACACACTGGGGACTAGGCTGCCTTGCCTCCGTCTCTCCCCCCAGCCTCGGATGATAACTGGGTAACAGCTGCTGCGACTAGAATGACTGGCCACTGACACATGGAGGGGAAAGAATCCAGCTTGGGAGTCATGTGCCAGGCTGGGCCTCCGGGACAGCTTGTAGGACTTCAGAAAATCAATACATTGTGGTTGGCAAACTGAGCAGTGGTTGTTGGAGACCCAGAAAGAGCGGAAGTGTGAGCCCTTGTTTATGAGGCTCTCTGAGGGATCCTTCTCAGCAGAAGGACACTCCAGTTTTCATAAAGACATCCAGCCAGCTCCGCTGCACACGAGGCCTTTGCAATTAGAATGAAATTTGTCATGATTCCGGCCATCAAGGGCTGATTTATGCTAAATATCCTGTTGACCTTTGAAATCAAACACAGAACTGATTCAAGGAACAGCCGCCCTGGCTGGAAACAAAGCGCAGCAGCTGAAAACAAAATGGGTGGCTTTGAACTCAGAATAAACGGCCTGCCGGGGCTTGTCCTTTTGCCTTCAGTTCTGTAGAACAGCTCAGACGCCAGCACACTCCAGCGGCGTCAGAGTCCTGCCCGCACAATGGTACGCTCAGGAAAGCCCCTTAAAGCTGGGAGGACTTTGGCTCTCTGGTTTGATCGCCAAACTAGGGTCCAGCTGCAAAGCCTGGGGGGAGGCTGAGTCTGGATCCCGTGCTTGGGGGGGTCCAGATCTGGGGGGTTACTCCAAGCCCATCTCTAGTGGAGTTTTGATTCACATTCTCTCCCACCCCCCAGAAATAGTCATTGTGCTGAGCAGAGTGGTTGCAGGTTTTCTTTTCACACTAGACCAGCAAACTTGTGCTCTCTGCTGCTGGCCTTGTTCCCCAGGAAGCCTTTCAGGGCATTGCTTTGATCTGCTGTCGACGGGATTCCTGTGACATCAGCAATGCCGGCGTAGCGCCGGGTGTGCGGCTTGGAGGGCGTCTCTAATGATTTTGCCCTGGAGCCAGTTGGACAACTGCTCGCTGAATTTCAGTGCGTTTCCTCTTCCATCAGCACAGCACCATGGCTCGGGTCTGTCATCTCTTCCTGCCTCTCCCAGCCACTCACGTCTTCTTGGGGCGTATGGGGACTTTGGAGCCTCCTGCCAATATTGAGCTATCTCTTGTCTGCTTTTGGAACCGGGTGCCAGGCCTTAGAAAGAGAGCTTTTGAGTCACGTACAGTAAGAGGTTGGCCCAGATAAACGGGTTTGTGGAGCTCACACAGCGTTCAAATACCAGTTCTCTTAACCCGAACAGTCAGTTATCGGTAGGTCAGGTGTGTCCCCACTCAGCTCTGACTGCTGAGCAGGAAGCCATTGCTCTCATGAAGGACCCAGTCCCGCAAGCTGCTGAGTCCACTGACTCCAGCAGGACTTGGTACATCAGCGGGATCAGGCCCAGTCCATCTGGCACCCATCACCGGAACATCTGAGCATCTCCTGATCCTCACAGCCCCCTGAGAGGGAGGGAAGTGCTGTTACCCCCACTGTACACATGGGGAGCTGAGGCCCAGAGGCCCAGGTATTTAGGCTCCTAACTCCCATTGAAATCAACGGGGTTACTCTTTGATTGGGTGACCATATGTCCCATTTTGGCCGGGACAGTCCCATTTTTAAGCCCTGTCCTGGTCATCCTGACTTTTGTTACATTTGTCCCATTTGTTCTTTGCAACTGATCAGTAGGGAAGAGCAAACAAACAAACGCCCAGTTTACCAAAAGAGTTGGGGGCGCAGAGGAACGTTGCGGGGGGAGGGGAGCGATGCAAGGTGCCAAGCAGTGGGGCTCAGGGTTCAGTCCCAGCCGGTGCCGATCTCGGGGTGGTCAGCCCCAGGTGGTGTGGAGGTTGGGGGGTCCAGCCCCAGCCATGGGTGGGAGGGGACTCGGGGGGATCAGCCCCCGAGGGCAGCTCAGGCGAGCCTCAGCCGTCCCAATTTTTCTTTAGGAAATATGGTGACCCTACTCCTAGAGTAAGTTACTACTCAACAGGAGGGAGGCCGTAGTCAGATTGCAGCAATGCGGGAGCCTGAGCCTGCAGCCTCTTCACACTCAGAGCGAGAGATTGGTGGTGATTCCGACAGGGCCTCTTGCACCGTCCTGCCCCCACCTGGATAACTTTTTGTCCTTCTGTTTTATTGTGGTGCTTCGAAGTGTATCTGTGGTGTGCAATACACGCCCGGCTCTCCAGAGCTGCGCGGACTGACACCAGTCCAGCCTGGCTCGATAAGTCAGGAGTCTGTGGGCTTTGGTTCTTTGACTCCCAGTTTACCGGCAGCCTTCAGCTCCCCGGGGCTGGACGCAGATCTCGGCTGCTGTGGAGTTTACACCCTGGGCAGGAGCGGAGCTCAAGCACTTCGCACTCGTTGGGGCTGAAGCTTGCAGACTCCCGGTGACACGCTGGTGATTGCTAGGAGGGCTGGATGATCAGAGGAATCCCCTGCTCTCTGTGAGGAGAAGTTACAGCCAGGTTTGCATTGCACTGCACTGCTAGGGGAGTCTGTTCCCGAAGGGGGCGCAGGCCGTTTGCCCTCTCGCTCTGTTACTGGCTACCAGCAGTGCTGGCTGGGGCTTTCGTCACGGCAAAGTCACAGGATGGCAAAGTCACAGGATGGCAAAGTCTGTGGAAACAGGCTGATTGAAAACCTCAACCAGGGGTAGGCCATGTGCTGTGCCCACAGTGATCTCCTGCGTTTCCATCCTAACCGTAAGTAGCGTTTCCAGCACAGGATTTATAATGGGCCCCTATAAACCACAACCCAGCTCTTTAAATACAGCTCGGCCTAAACCAAGCCCCCAAATCCAGACACCCCGTTCTCTGGGAACAGCTGAACCTGGAGCTGGACCTCTGCAGCTTGGACCCACCTGTTAGAATTTAAACCGGCCTGGGAAGGGGAATTCGATACCCCCATTGGGGTATTAAGGCTCTCCCTGAAAACCCAGGGGCTGTACTCCCTCCTTACCACAGCGTGTCACTGAGCTCCAGCTCCCTGGGGTTATCCGTGCAGTGCCGATGGTGTGCAACTGCCCATCACAAGCGTCCACCCCATTCCCTCGCTCACTTGTCCCTCATCTTCTGGTGCTCGCTGGTTTGTTATTGTAGGGGTGCTCCTAAGCAATTGGCTGTGGGGCACGGGTCACTTGCTGGAGGATTCTCTGCACCTTGAGGTCTTTAAACCACGATTTGAGGACTTCAGTAACAGACATAGGTTAGGGGTTTGTTACAGGACTGGGTGGGTGAGATTCTGTGGCCTGCGTTGTGCAGGAGGTCAGACTAGACAGTCATAATGGTCCCTTCTGACCTTAAAGTCTATGAATGTAGAATCTGAGCGCTGGGCAGCTGACATGGCTTGTGCTGAAGCATTAATTTTGGAGAGAAAGACAAAAAATGAATCACAAGGACTAGAACAAAGATGTGTCAAGTCTGGGGCCTGTCGATCTTGTCGGTGTCCCCTCAAGACAGTGACGCACAGCGCCAGGAAATACAACGCTCAGGCCGATCTCACTCACAGCTTCTGGGGGGCTTTCCCTGCGTGGCTGGCATCCATCGCTGGGCCAGGAGGTGGCATCTAGCGTCTCGCCGTCAAAGAGCCTTCCCATTCCATGGACTCATTGCTCCCCACACGAAGCAGAGGATGGAACATTCTCCTAACCAGAGCACAGGGGAGAGGGCTCCTTTTGGCCAGCTGAGGGCTGCCTGGTTGACTACCCAGGGCCCCGAGGGCTACCCATAGGGTCAGACTCTCCCACCTTCACTCATGGTGCGGAGCAGCATGTTGCACCAGTGGTGCCATTTATTTCAGTGGGGTTACTCCTGGAGCAAGACACTACTCGCCGTGAGGGACAGGGCGGCTGTAGCCCATAGTCAGCACAAAATGGCTCACCTTCAGTACGGCCCATGCAGGCTGCAGGACCCAACATGCAGTGCTTCACCTTGAGCCAAGCAACCTGCCGCTTGACTCAGGTTGGAGTGGTGCATGCTGGGAGCTGTAGTCTCCATGTGCTGCGCCTCTCTGTTTCACATTAGATGAGCCAGGGGTCTTGTTGCTAAGCATTGTGAGCCGCCCCTTATCTTACCATCCTTCTGCTTTTCTCCGGTGAATGTTTCTGTTCCTGATGTTAACGCCGGGTTTGCTTTTAATCTCCCAAGTAGCGTAACTGCAGCGGTTTGCCTCTCAGAGGGAAGATGCCACATGAGTCGTTGATCTTGCTCTTTCATGAAGACCAATGGCTGTAGTTACCGGTTCTCGGCACATGAGAGAATGTGCAGCATAATGCTCAAACCATCTGGAGAAACCTGGAACAGGGAGAGGGGGGAAATCACACGCTGCTGAGCTCGACATAAACATATCGCTAGCCAAGAAAGAGCGTCGCCAACAGCTTTCGAGCAGGGCTGCGGAGGGTGCATGTGAACTCCAAGTGCTCCCTGGAAACCAAACTTAAAGGGTCATTGACACCTCATGGGAAATGTACAACAACAGCTGGACTTTGTGTAACATCTTCTGCGTTAATTGTGTCCCAGTGCCCTTTGCAGAGCTAAGAAATAACCCTTCGCATCTCTCTAACCCCTTCCACTGAGTGTTTCAAAGCCCTTTATGGACAATGAATTGAGGCCCCCAGCCCAACCTCCTCTGGAGGAAGTTCACTATCATTATCACCATTTGACACATGGGGAAACTGAGGCACAGAGCGGGGATGTGACTTACCAAGGTCACACAGCGCATGGGCAGCAGAACTGGAACTGGAAGCCGGGTCCCTTGACTCCCAGTCCTGTGCTTTAGTCATTCGATCGTGCCTCTTCTCCAGCTGCACAAGAAACATAAAGCTTATGACTGACGTTCACCCATGCAGTGGGCCGCACTTACGTCCCATCGGGGCTTCGTTGGTGCCTCATGTGATCACTGTCACGGCAGAGGCTGAGCGGCATTAAAAGGGTCAGGGGGACATGGATTCGGCTCCTTTCTGCATTTCTCTTCCTCCTCCTAGGATCAATAGCCCAGAAAGATGATCATTGTTTGTACGAATTCTGTGCTGCTTGTTCTCTCTGCCCATTCCTAAAGCCCTCTTCACCTGGCCACCTAGAGTGGAGGCTCCTTGGGGCACAGACCATCTGTTTGTTCTGTTTGTACAGAGCCTAGCACAGTGGGGCCCATCATGAGGGTTCCTCGGAGCTACCACTATGCAAGTAATAATAGTCCCCTTCGCCCGCCGGACACTCTAGTATGTCAGGACAGGGGATAAGCAACTAGAGCAGGTGAAATCCTGAGCAACAAAGATCCCATTTTCCTGCAAACACCCTTCATGGAAAGAAAGAAAGAGCGGTTTCCCAAGTCCCCCAGGATGTGTCAGTAGGTGTTTGAAAGCAGGGCTTGGGTGCCTTAGTTCAGGGCTATGTGCACTCTGCTCCCCTCGTGCAATCCCCTTCCGAATCGAATTTACACCTGTTCCTTCTAATGCTGCCTGTGGCCTGCCAAGGTGGATGACTGGACCAGGGCTGCAGGCATGAGGGAGGCACTTCCTTCTAGGATGCTGAGATGTTATTAGCAGGTCAGCAGTCAGGTAGGCCGTGCACTACCACAGAGTTCTCACACTGTGACAAGACTACCAGGGGGGTTAAAAGCTGAGACGTGATGCTCTGAGGGAGAGATTGGGTGGCTTTTGCTGGCGGTAACCAGCACTGCTGGAACCCCTGGGCAGAGATTCACTGTGGTGTCCTTGGGATGATAGAGCAGTGTGTATGTGAACAAGAAGCCGCCTAGATGCTGTGGGGATGGGCCCATTAAAATGCTATAGCTGGATTGGCCAGAATGCTGGATTTCAGAGTAGCAGCCATGTTAGTCTGTATCCGTAAAAGAACAGGAGTACTTGTGGCACCTTAGAGACTAAGGGTACGTCTTCACTACCCGCCGTATCGGCGGGTAGCAATCGATTTATCCGGGATCGATATATCACGTTTCGTTAAAACGCGATATCTCGATCCCTGAACGCGCTCACCGTCGACTCCGGAACTCCACCAGAGCGAGCGGCGGTAGCGCAGTCGACGGGGGAGCCACAGCGTCGATCCCGCGCCGTCTGGACCCCAGGTAATTCGATCCAAGATACGCAACTTCAGCTACACTATTCGCGTAGCTGAAGTTGCGTAACTTGGATCGATCCCCCCCCCCAGTGTAGACCAGCCCTAACAAATGTATTTGAGCATAAGCTTTCGTGGGCTAAAACCCACTTCATCAGATGCATAGAATGGAACATACAGTAAGAAGAAATATATACATTCAGAGAACATGAAAAGGTGGAAGTTGCCATACCAACTCTAAGAGGCTAATTAATTAAGATGAGCTATTATCAGCAGGAGAAAAAAAAATTTTGTAGTGATAATCAAGATGGCCCATTTCAGACAGTTGACAAAAAGGTGTGAGGATACTTAACATGGGGAAATAGAGTCAATTTGTGTAATGACCCAGCCACTCCCAATCTCTGTTCAAGCCCAAGTTAATGGTATCTAGTTTGCAGATTAATTCCAGTTCAGCAGTTTCTCGTTGCAGTCTGTTTTTGAAGCTTTTCTGTTGCAAAATTGCCACCTTTAAGTCTGTTACTGAGTGACCAGAGAGGTTGAAGTGTTCTCCTACTGGTTTTTGAATGTTATGATTCCTGATGTCAGATTTGTGTCCATTTATTCTTTTGCGTAGAGACTGTCCGGTTTGGCCAATGTACATGGCAGAGGGGCATTGCTGGCACATGATGGCATATATCACATTGATAGATGTGCAGGTGAACGAGCCCCTGATGGCGTGGCCGATGTGATTCGGTCCTATGATGGTGTCCCCTGAATAGGTATGCGGACAGAGTTGGCATCGGGCTTTGTTGCAAGGATAGGTTCCTGGGTTTCAGAGTAGCAGCCGTGTTAGTCTGTGTCCGCAAAAAGAACAGGAGTACTTGTGGCACCTTAGAGACTAACAAATTTATTAGAGCATAAGCTTTTGTGAGCTACAGCCCATTTGATTGGATGCATGTAGTGGAAAATACAGTAGGAAGATATATATATATACAGAGAACATGAAACAATGGTTGTTACCATACACACTATAAGGAGAGTGATCAGTTAAGGTGAGCTAT
>NW_020664409.1:111518645-111520665 GCF_002925995.2 Terrapene triunguis
ATAGCTCACCTTAACTGATCACTCTCCTTATAGTGTGTATGGTAACACCCATTGTTTCATGTTCTCTGTGTATATCTATATCTTCCTACTCTATTTTCCACTACATACATCCGAAGAAGTGGGCTGTAGTCCATGAAAGCTTATGCTCAAATAAATTTGTTAGTTTCTAAGGTGCCACAAGTACTCCTGTTCTTGTTCCTGGGTTAGTGTTTTTGTTGTGTGGTGTGTGGTTGCTGGTGAGTATTTGCTTCAGGTTGGGGGGCTGTCTGTAAGCGAGGACTGGCCTGTCTCCCAAGATCTGTGAGAGTGAGGGATCGTCCTTCAGGATAGGTTGTAGATCTTTGATGATGTGCTGGAGAGGTTTTAGTTGGGGGCTGAAGGTGACGGCTAGTGGCGTTCTGTTACTTTCTTTGTTGGGCCTGTCCTGGAGTAGGTGACTTCTGGGTACTCTTCTGGCTCTGTCAATCTCTTTTTTCACTTCAGCAGGTGGGTAGTATAGTTTTAAGAATGCTTGATAGAGATCTTGTAGGTGTTTGTCTCTGTCTGAGGGATTGGAGCAAATGCGGTTGTATCTTAGAGCGTGGCTGTAGACAATGGATGGTGTGGTGTCCTGGATGGAAGCTGGAGGCATGTAGGTAAGTACAGCGGTCAGTAGGTTTCCGGTATAGGGTGGTGTTTATGTGACCATCGCTTATTAGCACAGTAGTGTCCAGGAAATGGACCGCTTGTGTGGACTGGTCTAGGCTGAGGTTGATGGTGGGATGGAAATTGTTGAAATCATGGTGGAATTCCTCAAGGGCTTCTTTTCCATGGGTCCAGATGATGAAGATGTCATCAATGTAGCGCAAGTAGAGTAGGGGCGTTAGGGGACGTGTGTCTGTCAGTGCGTAGATACCAGAGATTGCCAAATACCAAGGACGGATGGATTGTAGAACCAGACTGCTGCACAAAGGACAGATGAGCGGGGAGCTGAGATGCAGAGGGCTCGGGAAGGGAGAGACTGTCACCCAAAGGAAGCTGCTGAGTGTGCTGGCCGGGGAGCATCCTTCTGATGGGAAGAGAGGTCAGGAAGGACCGTACTCTGTGCCGTTGCCCGCTGCTGCCTGGCTGGTGCAGTGCAGTCCGGAGGCGGGTGGTGGGGAATGCTGGCATGCCATGGGTGCTCGTGCGCATTGGGCGTCGAATCCGCTCATGGGGGTGACTGTGGGGAGATGCTGAGTGTCTGCAGCAAGCCCCAGGGCTCCAACAGGCGAGGCAGGTTCTCCTGTTTCCTAGCTCAGTTAGGGAAGAGTTCACATGGGCCGTGACCCCCGACGACACTGCCCTCCCAGGAGCTGTGGCAGGAGAGAGAGACCTGCTGAGCTGGAGCTGGCTTCCTGCAGATCTCCCAGCCTAAGCAGCCACTGTGGGCAGGAGCGCCCGGCCTAACCGTACCCGTGGGAGGAGACCGGCCTACAACACTGGGGGCGGGCGGCCTCTCCCGTCTCTTCTGGCGTCAGAGAGCAGGGAACCGCACCCCTGCTGCCTCCTCTCCAGTCGCGATCCTGAGGAACAGACGTTATAGTTCCATAGGGAGCTGGGGGGACCCCGACTCCCAATCTGCTCAGGCCACTAGACCACACTACCTCCCACAATGGGTGGGCAGGAGAACACCAACCACCTGGTTAGAGATGGCCCCGCAGCCAGCGGGGACCCATCTCCCACCCCCCCAGATTGCTCACAGAGAATCCAGCCTTAGAGCTTTGCAGACTGACCTGTATGGCCCCGTCTGGCCTCCAGGTACGGATCCAGCAGAACACAGGAGGTGGGAGCCCATTGACGTGAGTTCTCCCCGCTCCTGGCCTCCTCTGCTGTTTCTGTAGCCTCCCAGGGCGCGGCTGTACAGCGAGCGGCAGCCGGACGACAGGCGCAGGCTCCCGGGGCTCCCAGGCCACGGCTGTACAGCGAGTGGCAGCCAGCCGACAGGCGCAGGTTCCCGGGGCTCCCAGGGCGCGGCTGTACAGCGAGCGGCAGCCGGGCG
>NW_020664409.1:111520675-111530174 GCF_002925995.2 Terrapene triunguis
CGAGCGGCAGCCGGGCGACAGGCGCAGGCTCCCGGGGCTCCCAGGGCACAGCTGTACAGCGAGTGGCAGCCAGACGACAGGCGCAGTGAACTGTTGGAGAACAGGAAATGCCCCCGGGGGCCCGGCCTGCGGTTTCGTTCCAGGGATGGCAATGCCGCTGCACTGACAGAAAAACTGCAACTGGATCCCCCCGCTTGGTCCCCTCCTAACTGGTCATAGGGCCACAGAGGCCACCATGGTGAAACGGGAGACAAAGGGAACCTAGATCCCCAAACCAGACCTTCGCCCAGGGAGGCTTGGCCAGAAGGATGGGCCGGTGGCTAAAACCTGCACCTGGAAGTCTGGAGAGCCGGCCTCTATTCCCGACTCTGCTGCTGCCCCGGGCATGTCACTGCGCAGCTCTGTGCCTGGGGGTCTCCGAGACGTGGGAATAATAGATCCTCTCTCTCTCAAGCTGTGTGTGAGGCTTAATTGTTTAATGTTTGTGAAGCACTCAGAGACCCTCCGTGCAACTGGTCAGACAGAGAGTCATCGTCAGAACCAGGAGGAGGCCCCTCACTCCCAGTCCTGTGCTCTGACCACTCCCCCTTCACCGAAAGCACCGAAATCGTTTTTCAAAGAGACATTATTAAGGGCACAAGAGGAAACTATCCCACTGCATAGGAAAGACAGGAAGTCTGGCAAGAGACCACCCTGGCTTAGCCAGCAGATCTTCAATCATCTAAAAATCAAAAAAAAGTCCTAGTTTTGACTATACTTTTGTATCGTTGTATGAAAAGGTTTCAGTGATGCGGCCCTCAGGCCAATGTCCTAGTCCTCATGTGGCCCTCGCGGTGATTTGAGTTTGAGATCCCTGGTCTAAACCCAGAGCAGGGCGGAGCTCGGGGAGTTGGAGACTCCATAAATCTCTGAGTCGGCTTAGTGTTTATAGGCCAAAGTGATGACACTTGGGTGATTAAAGTGAGGCCTCTCCCTCTGTGCCTAGGTAGCTGATTAGAAGCGGCCTAGTAGTCAGAGGTTTGCATTGAACTTCAGTGGAAGTTCTGGGTGCTCAAAACGTTTGAAAATCAGGCACTAGGTGCAGGGCCGTCCCTAGCAATTCTGGGGCCCTACGCAGCCCCCCCACGGGAGGGGGGGCCCAGGCCTCTGCGGGAGGGAGCGGGGGGGCTGGCCTCAGGCCTCCGCAGGGGGGTGGGGTTGGCTTGGGGGGCAGGGGGAACCACCCCCCAGCACTCACCGGCGGCGCAGCTGGGGCTGGTCACTGCACTTCCCGCCGCCAGCGAGTGCAGGCCCAGCCCTGCTGCAGTCCTCAGGAGAGTGTGGGTGGGGCTGGGGCGGAGCAGGGGCTGGAGGAGCACGCAGCTGCGCAGGGCTCCAGGAAATGTGGTGCCCCAAATTTCCTGGTGCCGTCCACAGCTGTGTACTTTGCATATGGGTAAGGACGGCCCTGACTAGGTGTCTAAAGTCAGGTACCCCAAATTAGAGTCTAAGTCTGAAAGTGTGGGCCTTAACCGCTCTGTGCCTCGGTTTCCCCAGCTCTGGGATTAATGATCCTTCCCCTCCTCTGTAAAGCGCTGTGGGATGTATGGAGAGAGTGCTATAGCAGCGCCATGGGCTTTTATTGCTGATGTTACTGTACCTGTTTTTAGGAGAACACAGAGCCACACCTCTAGTTAGTGTGGCACAAGGCTTTCCATTCCCAGGGGCCGTGCGCATCGGACTGAAGACTTTTCCCTGTCTGACGACAAGAGGCCTTGGACGCTATCCGGCAGCAATTTTTATTTATTTATTATTTATTTACTTATGTATGTCAAATTTGAGCCAAAATGGTTCTGCGGTTTTTAAGACTAAGGAGGGTTGGAGAAAACACGCTTGCTCCCAAGATGTGACTGGTTTGAACGCACGGGTGGGAAATGGCAGGACCGTGGAATTTGGCAGCTCTCTCGGGCCAGGCCGGGCGTTGGGACAGAGTGTGAATTGGTTGTGACTTGCTAAAGTTCTTCGCCTTTTAAAAACCTTCCGTATGCCTGGGCCCTGGGCTTTGCAACGTGATCTCTTAGCAGTTGATCAAGGGTCTGCTTGGGTGTAGTTTAGGAGCGTTTGTGAGCTGCGCTGTGTTCCTTTGTGATTGGTGTACGTGCGGAGGGAAGAAGACAAATGGTCGTTGACAGTGGATAGTGACCTCTTGGTGCTTACTGTCCGAGGCGAGTCCTGTGTGAGTAACGGCTGTGCATGTATCTCTGGGCCTTTATGTTTGTCTTGGTTCCATCTCTTGCAGGGCCTGAAGAAGCCGAATATTGAGGAGATCCGGCATGCAAAGAACGCAGTGTTCAGCCCCTCCATGTTCGGGAGCTCCCTGCAGGAGATCATGAACATGCAGAAGGAGAGGTACCCGGATCGGCAGCTCCCCTGGGTGCAAACCAGACTGTCTGAGGAAGTGCTGGCGCTGAATGGAGACCAGACCGAGGGCATCTTCAGGTAATGCTGCCTTGTGACTTGGACCCTTCTTGCACACTTCAGCTCTCAGGGAGTTGCACACCAGGCATTCGCTTCCAATGGAGAATTTGCAACTGGCTGCTTCTTTAATAGTCCAGGAGGGGCCGGGGGGGGGGGGTCTTAGAAGGGAGTGTTGCATGCTGGGACATGTAGTTTTTCTTAGCAGCACCTCTGCTAAAGATGAGGATGGCCACAGATTGCACTGTGGAGCACTGTGGCTTGTGCTGTGGCCACTTCTGGCTCGCAGTGTGATTTTGAGGAGCAGGCAGTTAGAGCATTCTCTGAGGGGCGACGTAACACTTCCAAAGCCAGATGACAGCATTGGGTCTGGCTGTCCCTGAGCAGACTAGAGAAGCAATGACCGAGGCAGGACTGTTGCTAGCTGCTCATCTCCCCTCCCAGCCTGGCCCAGGCCACAGCCTCAGAGAAGAAACCTTTGCAATCAATGGCATGGGCTGAGCCCCGGGTACTTTCTCTCTCTCCCTTGTTTCCTTTTTTATATTGCCCATCACCACAGTATCTAGGCTCTAGCGCTTCCATCCAGGAACTCGGTCGTTCACCAGTTGTCATTGTTTTGAACAAGATTTAGCTGTGATATCTGTAACACATCCTGTGTGCAAGGCCACTGCTCCTGCTCTCCCACTGTCTGCCTAATGACAGGCCTTAGCAGTGGGGCCCTCTCTTGTCAGTAACAAAGCGTGATCATGGACAGTACGTTTCCAGAGGGCCTCTCCTGTGGGGCCATGCAGTGGAAAGGGCACCTGGGCATAGGAGGTACAGAAGATCCCCTCTGCTTTCACAGGCCACCCCAGCTCCTCCCCTCTGTGGGGGTTCCGAGGGCATCTTCAGGTAATGCTGAAGGGAGAACTGTGTGGTCCCTGGTGGTCTGGGCTAGCTGTAAGCCCCAGTGTATCCCTGTGGACAGAGAGGGGCCTGGACTGGGACACCCCCAAAGTGTGGATTTCCCTTGGCGTGACCTGAGCCTGAGCCACCGCTGGGCGGCAGTGACCAAAGGTGCTGAGAAACCAGGCAGTGAGGCAATAACATTGTCAGTGTCTCCTACGTGCTGCTGTGCGCCGGATCCTCTGCTGCAGCCTTTGGGAGGGGGAGGGGAGTGAATTTCAACAGGACTATCAGCCCTGCCTTGTGTTAGTCACGGCTCTGTCCTGGCCGCTGGACTCTGAGACATCATTCACATCCCATTTGAGGCCAAGAGCATCCCCCCAGGGGTTCTCTTGTTTGTAGGCTGAAGGGATCTTCCTATTCACAGTGCTCAGTAATATCACTCCTCACCTGGCCAGAGGGGTCGCTGCTGAGCCACATGAGGCCCTTCCCCTTCCCACGGGCTCAGCGTGATGTCCGCTGCTGCAGGGGAATGTACCTGTCCATTACAATGTATCATGTCTGTCTCCCCGACGCCACACCTGGCAACCGCCTCTGTTAAGCAAGGTCTCAGCTGGCTACCCTGTCCCAAGCTGATAGAGGGCTTCTTACACAGCCTCCCACACAGGCTCAGCTCCGCTACCCCGGTGCTCAGAGAGAGGAGTCAAATTGTGCAGGGGATACTGTGACGGGATCCCCATGGTACAACCTGGAACTGTGGAACCGCTGTGCCCCCTTAACTCTGCAGCCTGGGCTGTCTCTCCCAATGCTTTGCTAGTGACAAGCAGCAAACCCCTCCAGGCGCTGTTATCCCTCAGCCACCAGCATGCAGAGACACACCCAGCATTGCATGAATGCTCTCCAAGCCACTCATGAACCATCCACAGGGAAACACCAGTGAATCCCCCCAGCCTCCAGCCTTGCACCCCAGAAATGTATCATCTTACCCTGCTCAAGATCTTCTCTTGAACAATGCAAGCTCATTAATTAGTTCGACACTTCGTCAAGTGGACATGCACCAGCCTTTGTAATCTGAGCAGATTCCCCAAGCACTTTAGAGAAACTCACTGGTAAAGATAAAACATTAAAATAAGTTTACTACCTCCAGAAAGATAGCTTTATAAGTGATTACAAGTGGTAGGCATAAAGGCCAGAGATAGTTACCTAAGAAATAAAAGTAAAATCAGTCTAAATCCTAAACTCTACTAGATTAAGCAAGATTTGGATCAAACAGCTTTTCTCACCCCGCTGGATGTCGCAGGCAGGTTACAGTTCTCAGTACACAGGCTGAATTTCCTTCTCAGCCTGGAACCGATCTCCTCAGTTCAAAGTCTTGGTCTCCCCACTATTCTTGTTGCCTTCAGCGTAGGTGAGGGAGCAGAGAGGTGGTCTCGTGATGCCATTGTCCCTATTTTACACTCTCAATTCATGGCCCAGGGGAGATACTGGCCCAGGCATGTCATGGTGCTTGTGCAACTGTCGCCTACAGAATTGTAAATCTCTTGTTTACAATTCCCCTGCTGGTCCAGGATGGTCGCTTAATGCTCGTTTGGGTGTGGGTCACCTCTTTTGTTGCCACTGGAGAGTTAGGTCTGGGCATCTCCCAAACTCACAGCCTGTTTCAATAACAACCATGCAGCAAACTCTCATCACTTCATACACACAAACGATATACTTATTTTGACAGAACAATGAGTTTCAGCAGATCATGATCTTTCATATGGTATCTTACATGGCATGCTTTGTATGAAATATCACAACCATATTGAAATGGTGCTACTTTGAGGTCCAGTGCATCATAGGTACATAGCAGTGACCATCTACTCAAGCTCCTCCCACAATCCCAAACCCCACCCACATGCACAAGATCCTCCGATAGCCCCCAAAGAGCTGGATGGCTGTGCTCAAGTGACCAGCAAGGAAATAATTAATGCTGCCAGTTAGTGGCATGTGTTCCCAAGCTGGAGGAGCAGGAGTCCTACAGCAAATCTGTGCAGACAGTAGTGAGCTATACAAGGTGCTTTCACAGCTCCTGCAACCATAATATCCACGCACAATTGCACATGTAGATAGTAGTGAGGCATCTAAATAGCCATGTCTGTGCAATCACAAAATTTATATGCCCAGTTACCATAATAATGCACATGAGATGCTCGCCTTTGTGCACACTTTTCCACGTGGGCAGCCTCTGGTCTCTGTGTTTGAAAGTGGACTGTTGTCATCACTAAGTTTCAGAGTTAACATACCATTAATCTGATGAAGGTAGTATTCCCCTCTCTCAGCTATTGTTTCAATCTCTCTACAGACTCAGGCAGACAGTATGTTTAAAGTGCTCATCATTGAGGTATCTAAGTGTTTCTCCAGACTCTGCCTATAACAGGGACTCTGGCATCAGCCAAAGTAACTGGGTAAATGGCCTTCAGCATCCAGTTGTAACCCCCCGTGGACCAAGTCTGAAATCTGTGAGGGTTTCTTTTCTGCACAGAGTGCCTGGAGATATCGATGAGGTCAACGCCCTCAAGCTGCAGGTCGATCAGTGGAAAATCCCCACCGGCTTGGAAGACCCTCATGTTCCTGGTAAGGGTTCCTGACCCCCCTCCCTTCACACAGGGAATCCTGGTGCAAGGGGGAGTGGGAAGTGAGTCCTGGCTCTGAGCGTTGTGGGGGTGAAGCCAGCCAAGCCTGGGGTGGGCCCCGGGCAAGGGAGAGAGTCAGAGTAGAGACCTAGAGCAGGCCTTGGGAATGGGGGGTGGGAGCCCACTTCAGGCACTGGGCATAAGCGGGGGAGGGAGATGGGGAGAGAAAGGACGGGGCTAAGCAAGGGCCCACCAGGGTGCAGAGCCTGGAGGCTGACGACTGGGAGCCAGAGTCTGGTGTGGCAGAGGGGATTGGAGGAGGAGGGCGACCTGGTCCGAGCAGCAGGGGAAGAGCTGAGCGTGCAGGAAACCTACGGGGGGGAGCCCAGCACATGTGGCCCAGCCAGGTGACCACCACCTCCAAGGCATAAACACAGGAGAGGAGAGCCCTCCCCAACAGTGTGATCTGGCTGGCTGTGGGACGCAACGGGAGCCCCATTGGCTGGGGCTGGAGCTGGGCCACAGGGGCCCTGACCGTGGGTGGGGTACACCACTGAATACAGCACGCCCATCCCTCCCTTCTTGGAGCCTGGCTGCCCCTGGGGCCACGCAGATGCCAGAGCATGCACCAGCTCTCCTCTCGCGGGTCAGGATTAACATTGTAGAACAAGTGTCCATGTTGCACTGAGGCGGCCGCACGGCCAAGGTCAGGCTACCCGACAGCTGCTGGCTTGTTAATCACAGCTGAGCGGCCGAGTGTGTCAGTATTTAAAGCCTTCCCATTGATTCCAGCTGCATAATCCACCAGCCCAGTCTGCTGAGCATCGGCTCTCTGCCTAATCCCTCTCCAGGACACAGAGCAGCACGGAGCTCACGGTGGGAGCATCTGCAAGGGGCAACTAGTAACGTGGGATCAGTCCTAACCTCTGATACGGCAGGCAGGGGGCCAGCGGAACCAGCAAGAGCTGGGTGGACGCTGACCCAGCCTGTGTAGGAGGAGAATTAATTTCCTGCATACCCAATAAGTAGCAAAGCATCTCAGGGAAGGTGTCTGATCAGTGTTCATAGTCAGTAAGGCCAAGAAGAGGTTCAGTTGTATTAACAATAGGATGAAGAACAATAAAGAAGCAGGACAATGGCCACTCTCTAAACCTGTGGTAACAACCTCATCGACCCATCTCCAACAGGACATGGCAGAGATAGCAAAGATCCAGGCAAGGGTGGCTGGTAATAGAGGTGGGGGATCCCATGAGAGGATCTCATTCAAAAAAACATTGAGAGACACACAGTCGGCTCATTCACTCAGTGACATTGTGCATCACAGATGAGATCTGGGGCATGTTAGTTTGAAAAGCGGAGAGTGAGAGGAGGGCTATGAAATCACAGAGCAGAGAGAAGATGGATCAGAGTCTCTTACATACCCCATCTTGTGGCACTAGAGCAAGGGAGCGCTCAGTGAGATGGCCACACGTTTAGAAGGGATAAAGGAAGCACGTGGGCAGCCTGTGGAACTCACTGCTGCAGGATATGAAGACAGATAGCTTAGGGACAGATTCTGTCTCGCTGACTCACACGGAGTAGTACCGCACAGGGCTGCTCATGGAATAAAGTGCTACTCAGAATGAGTAACGGGGGCAGAATCCAGCCCTCAGTGTTTCAAAGAGCTAGCTGTTGGTATGAACACGAGTAGCAGCTTCACTTCCCACTAACGAGGATGGCCAAGATAAGGGTTATCAAGCTGTGTGCTGCAGGTATAGGGTTGTCAACTGTCTAATCACACAAACCCAAACACCCTTGCCCCGCCCCTTCCCGAAGGCCACACCCCTGCCTCGCCCCTTCTCTGAGGCCCTGCCCCCCACTCACTCCAGCCCCCCTCCTTCCGTTGCTCACTCTCCCCCACCCTCACTCACTTTCACTGGGCTGGAACGGGGGGGAGGGGTTGAGGTGCGGGATGGGGTGCAGGCTCTGGGCTGGGGGGTGGAACCAAGGGGTTCAGAGTGTGGGAGGGGACTCCAGGCTGAGCTTGGGGCAGGGGGGTTGGGTGTGGGAGGGGGCTCAGGGCTGGGGCAGGGGGGTTGGGGTGCAGGAGGGGGTGCGGGGTGCAGGCTCCGCCTGGGCGGCACTTACCTTGATTGGCTCCCGTAAACAGCAGCATGTCTGGCAGCAGCTCCTAGGCTCATGAGCGGCCAGACAGCTCTGCACGCTGTCCCTGCCTGCAAGCACCACCCTCGCAGCTCCCATTGGCTGCGGTTCCCCATTCCAGGTCAATGGGAGCTGCGGAGTCGGTGATCAGGGTGGGGGAAGTGTGCAGAGACACCCCCCCCGGCCACGCCTCCTCCTAGGAGCCGCTGCCGGACATGTCGCTGCTTCCGGGAGCGGCACAGAGCCAGGGCAAGTAGGGAGCCTGCCTTAGCCCCGCTGCGCCACCGGACTTTTAGCAGCCTAAAATCTCCTGGGTGGGCTTCAGTAGCCTCTGGGAGACCGAGACCGATTCTGGGAGACTCCCGGCCAAACTGGGAAGGTTGGCAACCCTAGGTCCGAACTGAGTTCACACACTATGGAAAAGCTGGATACAGTGTACTGGCAAAGGGAGGCCAGCTAGCCCTGCTGGACATCAGGGGAACTGGGTTCAAGTCCTGGTTTGGCCACACGCTCCTTTTGTGACCTTGGGAAGCTGCTGCATCCGTCTGGCTCAGCTTCTTGCCCAGGAACCTCCCAGCCAGGAGTAAGTGAGCAGTGTCCGTGCATGGGGAGAAATGGTAGGAGCCCCCTCACTTGAGACACTTCAAAGCAGACGAGTCCAAGCCCCGTAGGGAATGTCCCACGCTCACCCCTTCAGGGATGGACTAGAGAGGACTTGGATTTCTGTGGCGCTCTTAGTGATGCATAAGCCAGACCAAACCGCTCCATTTAACACACCGGGGGTCATCAGCAGCCATCCTAGTATAAGCCTATGTCCCCTGCTAGCCAGGGTGTCCAACCTCTACAACCCTCGAGCACATGTGGCTCCATCTCGTTCTGTTCAGTAGGAGGTAATTGAACCCTCCAGGATAGGAGCGCTGATTTCTGCTTTATTACCTTTGGTAATCTCCTGCCATACCAGAGAGCAGCCGGCTGTAGCTTTTCTGTTCCTCTGCCCTGCAGGGGCTCTCTGAGGAATACGGGAGAGCCCGTTGGCCTGTGCAGGTGGGCTGGTTCTACATGAGTCCTCAGGGTCCCATTAGCTCCCTTGAGATGGGTTGGCAGGGCTGAAAGATTGGAGAACTGTTGGTGTTTTAGTTAGAGCCCTCTGCAGGGAATCCAGCCATGGCAAGGCCTGGGAAGCATTTCCCAGGCTGAGAGCGCGTGCAGGGCAAAGAGAGCGTGTGTGACCGGGAGAGGCAGAAGACGAGAGGGAGAACATGCTGTGGGGGCAGGGACCTGCAGGGGGATCGGCCTTTGATCCTGCAGACAGGGCCGGTGCTACCATTAAGGCAAACTAGGCGGTTGCCTAGGGCGCCAAGATTTGGGGGCGCCAAAAAGCAGTGCCCCCAGTTTTTTTTTTT
>NW_020664409.1:111535174-111565926 GCF_002925995.2 Terrapene triunguis
TTACTAAAGTCTAGGTATACCACATCCACAGCTTCTCCCTTATCCACTCAGTCCTACTTCTTGTTCAGCTAATCGCTAAGAGAAACAAGTTTGTTTTCATTTATAGGAGATACCGCTGCCTGCTTCTTATTTACAAAGTCACCTGAAAGTGAGAACAGGCATTTGCATGGCACATTTGTAGCTGGCATTGCAAGGTATTTACATGCCAGATATGCTAAACATTCGTATGCCCCTTCATGCTTTGGCCACCATTCCAGAGGACATGATGACACTCATTAAAAAATAATGTGTTAATTAAATTAGTGACTGAACTCCTTGGGGGAGAATTGTATGTCTCTGGCTCTGTTTTACCTGCATTCTGCCATATATTTCATGTTATAGCAGACTCGGATGATGACTCAGCAAATGTTGTTCATTTTAAGAACACTTTCACTGCAGATTTGACAAAATGCAAAGAAGGTACCAATGTGAGATTTCTAAAGATAGCTACAGCACTCGACCCAAGATTTAAGAATCGAAAGTGCCTTCCAAAATCTGAGAGGGACAAGGTGTGGAGCATGCTTTCAGAAGTCTTAAAAGAGCAACACACCGATGCGGAAACTACGGAACCCGAACCACCAAAAAAGAAAATCAACCTTCTGTTGGTGGGATCTGACTCAGATGATGAAAATGAACATGCATTGGTCCGCACTGCTTTGGATCGTTATTGATCAGAACCCGTCATCAGCATGGACGCATGTCCTCTGGAATGGTGGTTGAAGCATGAAGGGACATATGAATCTTTAGCATATCTGGCACGTAAATACCTTGCAACGCCGGCTACAACAATGCCATGAGAACGCCTGTTCTCACTTTCAGGTGACATTGTAAACAAGAAGCAGGCAGCATTATCTCCTGCAAATTGTAACCAACCTTGTTTGTCTGAGTGATTGGCTGAACAAGAAGTAGGAGTGAGTGGATTTGTAGGCTTTACAGTTTCACATTGTTTTATTTTTGAATGCAGTTATTTTTAGTACATAATTCTACGTTTGTATGTTCAACTTTCATGATAAAGAGATTGCACGACAGTACTTGTATGAGGTGAATTGAAAAATACGATTTCTTTCTTTTTATAGTGCAAATACTTATAATAAAAATAAATATAAAGTGAGCACTGTACACTTAGTATTCTGTGTTGTAACTGAAATCAATATGTTTGAAAATATGGAAAACATCCACAATATTTATATAAATAGTATTCTATTATTGTTTAACAGCACGATTAATTGCATGATTAATTGCAATTAATTTTGTTAATCGCTCAATTAATTGTGATTAATGTTTTGAATCGCTTGCCAGCCCTAGTAACAATGTCAGTGCACTTATCTGTCTTCTTTACAGTGGCTGAGTGGTGCAGTACCAAACCCCCATAACACAACAAGGGTCAATGCAATAGCGTCCATAAATGCAGTGAAGCTGGGAGTGAGTTGAGTGACAAGGCAGAGGGCGGGATCAACACACCCGTGGGTGACCCCCAGGCTGGAGCCCGTCCCCCTGCCCTACCTGTAGGAAGCGGATGAGGTAGCAGAGCACCATTTTGTTGATCCTGGGCAAGGAGTGGATGACTGCGATGGCTGCCTCTGGGTTCTCGTAGTGGGTGATGCACTGTTCGTAGAACTCGTGGGGAATCAGCGGCTCCTCCAGCTCCCGGTACCAGAGCTTCAGCAACGACGCTGCGGAGAGGAGACAAGTAGCAGAGCTCGTGTTAGGTTAAAAAAGAGAGATGCAGAGCTGAGTGTGCAGGGATGGGGCAGGGTGCTGGGTGGAGTGGGGCAGGGTACGTGGGAGTGTGGGGCAGTGTGCATGGGGGAGTGCACCAGGCAGTGGAAGCCCTGATCCAGCAAATCTGACTCGGGCAAGCTTTGATGTATCCGGGGTTCTTAGAGAGTCTGGAGTGCCGGCTGCGCCCCTGCATCTCACTCCCCTTGGACAATGACAGCAGCCTAGTCAGTTTCACTCTCTGCTTCTCCCCCACCTCATCCCAGGTGGAGGCCTGTCCCGGCATGACAGTGCCGTCATTTCCATGTCCCCATGGAGCCAGCATCTTGACACATGGCAGGCGCTCCCAGGCCATGTTGATCTCCGACCGACCTTCCCATCACAGTCACCAACCTGCCTCGGGATTTCAACCGTTCAACTTTCTACATACAGCTTTGAAATCTGACCCATTTGTTCCTTATGGGCCCCCGAGTTCAGGTGAGGTGGGGGGGGAGGAGATTTGGCATTTCTAGGGCCCCTGATTATAGGGTGAGGCGGGGGAGGGGATGTAGCATTTCTATGGGCCCCTGGTTACGGGGTGAGGCAAGGGAGGGACTGTGGTGTTTCTATCAGATCCCCAGGAGGACGACAGCTTATCAATGCACAAAGGTTCTTGGAGTTATGGCCATCTGAGAGCACTGGCTCTACCCAATGATTTCAGCCAAGAAGCCATTGGCAGCTAGTGAGCGAGCCCCAGTGCTCACAGGCACCTCGCCCCAATGTGCAGAGGGCCGGCCGGCCGCTAGTCATCCTCGGTGTAAACGCAAAGGCAAGGCATGAAGCGACTGGCAGGAGGCTGAAGGGAGCCTGCTTCCACCGGTGCTGTTTTGGTTTGGTTTAGAGTCCTGCACTGGGCACCAACTGGCAGGAAGCGTCGCTGCTTAGAGAGCGATCGATGCTGCACCCTTGGGAGAGAGCACGCATCCGTAGCCCAGTGGGGAGAAGGGTTCTGGGGGAGCGTGGCAAACAGCTCTTCCAGGAATCTAACCGGCTGCTCGCCCCAATGCTGCTTGTGTACTCTGTTGCATTTCGCTCCACTTGGAAACTAGGCGGGTCACCTTCCCTTTGGGGGCCAGATCCTCAGCAGGAGTCAGTGAACCTCCCCTGATCGACACCGGCTTCTGCTTCTCACCCACTCCTTCAAGGCTGTTGGGTTTGTGTGATGGCTCCCTATTAGGGGTCATGAGCAAGAACTGAACCCAGGACTTTCAGTGCTAACTCCAGGAGCCTCTGCCACTTGAGCTAAAGGAGCACGTCCATTAACAGGTCACAGTAGTAGGCTCTTATCCTTTTATATGGAGCACTCACTAGTGGGGAGAAGCAAAACCAATGAGCTGATTATATTTGTGTTTCCCAGCACTGCAGGTGAGAGGTTTAAATCCACCACTCCGTTCCCAGTGATATTTATCACCTCTCCCCCAGGCCCATTTCTATTCCTGTTTGGCTCTGGCAAGCCCACGGTTTCTATAAAGCAAACACTTGGTTTGACAGCACCAGCCCCTCTTCAGCTCACAGAACCAGACCCTCAGTCGTGCATCTGCACCCACCCACGTTAGAGAGAGGAGATGGTTTCCCAGCGCACTCGCTGATCCATTTCCTGCAACCAGCCCATTGCAGAGCTAACAATGCAGAACAGCGTCATCTACTCAGAGCGCAGCAATTACAGCCACGGCAGGTTTCCGGAGGAACCGCAGCAGCTGCAGGAAAACGTCGCTCTGGGCAGCGCAGGGAGCAGCAAAGCACCGGCCACAGACGGGCACTGGCACAACCAGGTGGATTTTGTCGGCGGTGCGTATCGAGGCACAAAGCCCTGGAACTGGGTCACACAGCCTCAGGGCAAGTGGAAGCTGAATGACAGCCAGAGAATATGGGAGACGCAGGGGAAGGAGACAGGTAGAGCCTCTGTGTCAGGGCTCTGGACTGGTCAGGAGTCATGCAATGAACAAAAGAGGCAGCAGTGCAAAAAACCCATGACTCGACCCCATACAGATGCCAGGGGCCAGCCCTAACCGGGGCACCAGCAGCACAGATTCATCCTCCTACGCGGGCACCACAGCGAGGGGCAGCTGTGCTGTGAGGGAGTCTGCTACGTCATCGCAGAACCAGGATCAGCCAGGGGCGGGGCCCCAAATCCACACGAACCCAAAACCTACTCGCACAAAAGCAAATGAGAAAAGATGGCGAATGGAAATCCAGTTTCTATTTTGCTTAAAGGGCTGAGAATAATCTCCACTGCCTTTCAGCCAACTCCACTCACCGCTGGGCCGGGCCGGGGCTGGCATGGGAGACGCCAAGGAAGTGCATTGGTAAGCAGTATTTGGCAGAACAGGCCTTTGGCCAGTGAGAGAGATGCTCAAACAGGGTCGGTAACATGGCGTTCTCCTGCCATGGGACAAGGAGCTTATCAATCATAGAATCATAGAACTAGAAGGGACCTCGAGAGGTCATCTAGTCAAGTCCCCTACACTCAAGGCAGGACTAAGTATTATCTAGACCAGAGGTGGGCAAACTATGGTCTGTGGGCCACATCCGGCCGCGGGACCCTCCTGCCCGGCCCCTGAGCTCCTGGCCACGGAGGCTCGCCCTTGGCCCCTCCCCTGCTGTTCCCCCTCCCCCACAGCCTCAGCTCACTGCACCGTCGGCGCAATGCTCTGGGCAGCCGGGCAGCGCAGCTGCAGAGCCGTGGCCTGACTCGGTGCTCTGGGCGGTGCGGCTGTCGTGCCGCCAGCCATCGGTGCTCCAGGCAGCGTGGTAAGGGGGAAGGGAGCGGGGGGGTTGGATAGAGGGCAGGGGAGTTCGGGGTGGTGGTCAGGGAGCAGGGGTGTGGATAGGGGTCGGGGCAGTCAGAAGGCGGGGAACAGGGGTGGTTGAATGGGGGCAGGGGTCCCGGGGGTGCAGTCAGGAAGGAGGGGGGATGTTGGATGGCGTGGCGGGGGGCAGTCAGGGGACAGGGGGTGGTGGATGGGGTAGGAGTCCCGGGGGGGCCGTCAGTGGGCGAGAAGCAGGGAGGGTCAGATAGGGGGTGGGGGCCGGGCCACGCCTGGCTGTTTGGGGAGGCACAGCCTCCCCTAACCGGCCCTCCATACAATTTTGGAAACCCGATGTGGCCCTCAGGCCAAAAAGTTTGCCCACCCCGATCTAGACCATCCCTGACAGGTGTTTGTCCAACTTGCTCTTAAAAATCTCCAATGATGGAGATTCCACAACCTCCCTAGGCAATTGATTCCAGTGTTTAACCACCCTGACAGGAAGATTTTCCTAATGTCCAACCTAAACCGCCCTTGCTGCAATTTAAGCCCATTGGTTCTTGTCCTATCCTCAGAGATTAAGGAGAACAATTTTTCTCCCTCCTCCTTGTAACAACCTTTTATGTATTTGAAAACTGTTATCCTGTCCCCTCTCAGTCTTCTCTTCTCCAGACTAAACAAACCCAATTTTTTCAATCTTCCCTCATAGGTCCTGTTTTCTAGACCTCTAATCATTTTTGTTGCTCTTCTCTGGACTTTCTCCAATTTGTCCACATCTTTCCTGAAATGTGGCGCCCAGAACTGGACACAATACTCCAGTTGAGGCCTAATCAGCACGGAGTAGAACGGAAGAATTACTTCTCGTGTCTTGCTTACAACACTTCTGCTAATACATCCCAGAATGATGTTTGCTTTTTTTGCAAAAGCGTTACACTGTTAACTCATATTTAGCTTGTGATCCACTATGACCCCAGATCCCTTTCTGCAGTACTCCATCCTAGGCAGTCATTTCCCATTTTGTATGTGTGCAACTGATTGTTCCTTCCTAAGTGGAGTACTTTGCATTTGTCCTTATTGAATTCATCCTATTTACTTCAGACCATTTCTCCAGTTTATCCAGATCATTTTGAATTTTTATCCTAGTCTCCGAAGCACTTGCAACCCCGCCCAGCTTGGGATCATCCACAAACTTTATAAGTGTACTCTCTATGCCATTATCTAAATCACTGCTAAAGATATTGAAAAGAACCGGATCCAGAACCGATCCCTGTGGGACCCCACTCATTATGCCCTTCCAGCATGTCTGTGAACCACTGATAACTACTCTCCAGGAATGATTTTCCAACCAGCTTTGCACCCACCTTATAGTAGCTCCATCTAGGTTGTATTTCCCTAGTTTGTTTATGAAAAGGTTATGTGAGACAGTAACAAAAGCCTTACTAAAGTCAAGATACACCACGTCTACTGCTTCCCCCCATCCACAACGCTTGTTACCCTGTCACAGAAAGCTATCAGGTTGGTTTGACACGATTTGTTCTTAACAAATACATGGTGACTGTTACTTATCACCTCATTATCTTCTAGGTATTTGCAAATTGATTTCTTAATTATTTGCTCCATTATCTTTCCGGATACAGAAGTTAAACTGACTGGTCTGTAATTCCCCGGGTTGTCCTTATTTCCCAGTCTTCTGGAATCTCTCCCATCTTCCATGACTTTTCAAAGATAATAGCTAATGGCTCAGATATCTCCTCAGTCAGCTCCTTGAGTATTCTAGGATGTATTTCATCAGGTCCTGGTGATTTGAAGACATCTAACTTGTCTAAGAAATTTTTGACTTGTTCTTTCCCTATTTTAGACTCTGATCCTACCTCATTTTCACTGGCATTTACTATATTAGAGGTCCAATCGCCACCAACCTTCTTGGTGAAACCAAAACAAAGAAGTCATTAAGCACCTCTGCCATTTCCACATTTTCTGTTATTGTCTTTCCCCTCACATTGAGTAACTGGCCTACTCTGTCCTTGGTCTTCCTCTTGCTTCTAATGTATTTGTAGAATGTTTTCTTGTTACCCTTTATGTCCCTAGCTAGTTTGATCTTGTTTTGTGCCTTGGCCTTTCTAATTTTGTCGCTACAGACTTGTGTTATTTGTTTACATACATCCTCTGTAATTTGACTGAGTTTCCATTTTTTGTAGGGTTCTTTGAGTTTTAGATCATTGAAGATCTCCTGGTTAAGCCATTAATAATGTTCTTCTTTCTAAGCTACTCTTTCCCCCTGAGAGACAAGCTGTGGGGTTTTATGGACACAGTCAGACACTGGTCCTGCAAACAGATTTAGGATTTACTGGCTAACCCTGCAGGGGGAGAAGGCTGGTCGGAAAAACAGTGTCACAGAAGCCTTCTGCTGTCTGCTCCCAACCTACACTCTCCTCCCTGAGCGGCTGCTCCAAAGGGAATTGGCAGGGTAAGTGGGCACTCTGCAAACATGGCACTGGAGAGACATTGTTTGCTGGGAGTCCATCCAGGTGAATCCCTTACAGCCAGGAGTCAGACTCCAGTGAACTAAAGGAGGAAGAATTAACTTGTGCTTAAGGCACAACTGGGAGCCAGGAGACCTGAGTTCTAGCCCGGGATCTGCCACAGCGTGAGCAGGTTACTTAGAGTCCAATCCTGCCTTTGCCACGGGCTGAATTCCCACTGGAGGGGAGAAATGCTCCCTCTGCAAAGAGCCTGCAGGCTCAGGTCCTGGCTGGTTGTTGCCTCAGTTTCCCCATTTGTCAAATGACACTGACCAGCTCTCAGCAGGGGGTTCATCCCTGGAAAGGAAGGTGCAATGTATCAATGAAAATGCTGGGCTGGGAGTATGAGACCAGTTTGCCTCAAAGGTAAATTCACTCCAGGACCCTGCATGGCAAGAGGAGTTGTTTGGTGTCATTCTTCTTTGGACCTTTACATTAATACCCAGTAACCTATAGATTCAGCCGCAGCTTCTGACCCACTGTGGGCTGCCTGCTGCTGTGGGATGCTGGTAGTGGTGCCATGCCCAGTACCTGACAGGACGGGCGCTACACAAAACAGCGGCCATGGGCAAACTTTGCCAAGTGAGGGCTGCACTGGGAGCTTACTGGGGATGTCAGGGCCTGACCCTTGTACCCAGGCTCCCATGGCACCAGGCTGGGGTAATTCTTTGCAGACACATCCGGAAGAAACACTGCCCCGAAGCTTGCCCACCACACGGCATCTCCCAGGATGATTTCTCCCTCTCAGTCCCCATCTGACCGTGTCTCAGTGGAGACGCGGCACCAGCATTTGTTCTGTGTGCACGGATGGGCCACCTGATGGCGAAGCAGCCTGCTGATGCAGGTGTGCTGCTCTTTCTCGGCTCTGCGCGCTGCGGACGGCCCCTAGGCGTTGGCTGAAATGATTTGTCAGACTCAGTGCGCAGCCTGGGCGTGACGGGGCTGTGACAGGATACCCGAGCGGGTCATTATCTGCAGCAGCAGGACACAGCTCTGTGTGGCTGCGATGAACCGAGGTTCACCAGCATGCAAGCAAAGATGGCTCCATCTTGGGCTGCTGGGTGCCATCTGGGGTGTTCCCATTAAACAATCGGGATCAAGGTGTCCTTCCTGCTGGCTGCGCGACACTGTTAAATGAGCAGCCATCAGTCACTACTGACCGGCATCGCCGGAGCCCATTTACTGGCTAGCAGAGACACGGACGAGAGTGATGTGACTGTTTGTTTGTGTGGCACTGAGGATAGCGGGTCTGATTGCTCCGGGAGGCAGCTCCCCAGCCAGCTAGGGCCTTAATGATCCAACCCAATAGAACCCAGAACAATGCGTCACTTGCTTGCTGCAAAATGCATCACTTCACACACAAGCTGGTGCAGTGCCCAGCTTAGAACAACGCATTGCAAGTCTAATCTCAAAGCAACAAACGCCAGGATGATGGCAGCCGAGAGGGAATCTCAAAGCACTTCCCCCACCACTGAAATGCAGCCAGCTCTGGGGTGGAACATGACAGCTGTTTAAGAACATGAATCGATGCCATCCAGCATTTCGGGGCAGGAAGTGAAAGAGAATCCTGCACCCAAATGGCAGGGAGGATGTAGGAAGCAGAATGGAATGAGACAATTTGGAATTTGGCCAGGATGGCAGGGTTCACATTCCAGTTCATGGGAAAATGGTCTTTAGTGAGTACGGAAACGCAGTATTCACTGTCATACAAACGAACTAAGGCAACGACAGGATTTGCTCTTCAATAGACATAACGCCTTTTAAACACAAATCTCTTAGGAACTCTCTAGATAGGCTTTTGTAACTATAACATGGCGAGCCGGTGCGACAACTTCTTCTGTGCCGAAGGAGCAAATTCTTTCTCCAGGACCCTCTGTGCAGCTGGGAGTCGAGAGAAGTAGCTACAAGCAATGTGGGAAGGCTGCCTCCAAGGGACTGAAATAAAAACCAAGGAAACAAAGGATTCCCGGACGACTCCCCTTACCCCACCCAGAGAAAGCCCAGGCATCGCAGGAAGCTATATTTATGACTCAGTAGGGGTCACTCTCCCCTCTTAGTCAGTACAGGCCCCACTGCCCCAGCACAACGCTAGGGGGTGCTGTGGTACAAAGAGAGGTGTGGATGATTTAGTATGGGGTGCTCTCTTCTCTGAGTCAGTAGTGTATTGATACCTCAGTGTGATGCTAGGGGGCGCTGTGCTACTGGGGTGTGTGTGTGTCTTTTTTCAGATGAGGCATATATCGTAGGTCAGGGGTCCCCAACGCGGTGCCCGCGGGTGCCATGGCGCCCGCCGAGGCATCTAAGTGCGCCCACGTACTGGCTGGTGGACGAGCATCTGCCAAAATGCTGCCGAATTTCGGCGGCATTTCGGAGGCGACGCCTCTGGATGCTGCTGCTTGTTGGTGGCATTTCGGCGGATGCTCGTCCGCCGCCACGGTCCGTGGCTTGTCGTCTGGCGCCCGCCAGATGAAAAAAGTTGGGGACCACTGCCCTAGGTGCTGTCCACTTGTGCTCATTTGGCATCCCAGAGCACTGTTCACTAGAGTCATTCATCCTGGTTCGTGGGAAAAGTCTCCCCTGGCAGTGTCAGCTGCATACGGGGTTCTTCACTTTCTCTCCTACACACCCTGTGTAGCCTTTGCTGGTAGAGAATGTGCTGCCACGCTCAGCCCAGAGGTGGCTGCATTGCAGCGGCAGGTGAATGATCCATAAACAAAGTGCTGTAAGCAGACTCGGTGCACTGCTCGCGATTCCATCTGGGGCTGGCACACCTTGCGTCTGTCCTACTGAAGCCAGTGTTGTGCAATCGGTCAGCAGCCGCCTGCTTCTAAGCAGGAGACGTGTGCGTGTGGGACAAGCCCCAATCCCGCCGCAGAGGTGCCCTTGCTGCCCCTCGAGGTTCTGTCCTCAAAACAATCCCTGACTGTGACAGCCCCGCAGGAGAGCAGGAGCTCCCCCAATGTAACAGTTGCTCTGTTCCCCCACGGGGAGACCTGACTCTGGGCAGACAGCAGGCTCAAAGCCTAGGCACCTCTTGCACCTATCGGATAGAAACTCTGCTTCGAGGGACCCTCTCTTCCACTGGGTTTGGGCAGCCCCATGCCCACTGCAGGCACCCACTGCAATCAAAATAGATACGGTCTGGGTTAGACCCACAGACTAACATGGAGCACTACTGGAGGTGCCTCTTTCTGACAAGAGGTGAAACCACGACCCTGGTCTCTTGTGTTCATTACAGACCTGGTGGCAATTCTTACACGAACCTGGTGTCCTGGACAAATTCTAATGTGGGTGATTGTAACATGCCTCCCTAGATCACCCTCTGCGTTTTCACTTAGACACCGTATTCTTCACTTCCTGTCCTGAAGTGATACGCAGCCCTGCGGTGAGCTGTAAATCAGCTGCTGTGCTCCACCTCAGAGGTGGCTGCATTCCAGTGCTGATTGAAATGATTGCCACATGACCTGTATTGTACTCCCCAAGAGGGATGTGAGGCGGCAGTAGATAAAGTGCTTTGAGATCCTGAGGTGGAAGATTCCATAGGAATTAATCAATGATTATTAATTATTATTAATAATATACCTGGCTCATTCTACAGCTCTGGCATGTGGACAGACCTCAGCAGTGTCCATTCCCCTCACCTACCACAGCTTCACAAAGAATTCAGGAAGCAATGAAAATGCTACCAGAGAGGTCAGTTGGCTACATTAAAAACTCCCCAACATCCAGTGTCATTAGGCACCGTCTGGATGGAAATGTGCCTCTGGGGACAGTGATTTGCCATAGCCTCAGAGCTCAGGGCTGGCCTTTCCTGGCCACAGCTACACAGTGCGGGCAGGTTATCAGGATGCAAGAGAGGTCAGGGTGTCCCACCTAGCAGGATGTGGGACTAGTGCAACTGGACTGCGGTTTGGAGCCTGGTGGGCGATTCCTGGCTGCTGACAGTGGATTGATAGCACAACTGACAGGAAACACTGGGAGCGGATTCAGGATGTAGGAATAAGGGGAATGAGCAGACGTCCCTGTAGTTACAGCAAAGGCTGCAGGGAATCCAGAGATGGAGCGAGGGACTTAGCCAGCAGTCCAATGTAGCTCTGAATGCCGGCGTGAGCACCCGGGCCGGCGGTGCCTGCAAACCTGGAGGACTTCGCTGCAGCCAGCGAGCATCTGGCAAGCTGGAATCGAGGCCTCTCCCCTTTCTCCCATAGACCTCCAAGGGGTCAGGAAGGCTGCTTGTTAATGGCTGTCTGGCTACTGAGTGCCTGTAGTCACGCCACCTTGTGTTGTGAGCCTGTCAACTCTGGCAAGCTAAGTCGGGTCAGGCTGGCTCAGTGCTTGAACTGGAAACATCTAATGGTGGTGCTGATGTGCCTGATAGGACTGTGCTTGGGGCAGGAGTTCTGGCTGCTGATTGGATGGAAGCCATTTCGGATATCCAAATGGGAAATGCTAAAGAACCTTCCAAACCTCTAGTAACCCCGCTGCTGTTCGCTCACCTGCCCCACTGTACAAAGGCACCACGCAGCCCCTGTTCAGCCTCAAATGATGCAGCTGCCCTGCCCTAAAGTGCGCAGTTGTCTCCAAATGAGTCAATGGGCCCCCTTCCCCTTCCATTCAGCAGACCCAGGAGGCTGTATAGGTCACTACACCCAGCACTGACATGCAGCCCCCTCTGGGGCAGGAGAAGGCTGTTTCGGAGAGAAAAATCATTGTAAATAGCTAGATAAACCGCTGAGGAACCAGCACTTGGGTTTGAAATGTGTCTAGATGTGACCCCATCAAGGACACAACACCCTCTTCTCTTGAATCCATAAGAACATAAGAACGGCCGTACTGGGTCAGACCAAAGGTCCATCTAGCCCAGTATCCTGTCTACCGACAGTGGCCAATGCCAGGTGCCCCAGAGGGAGTGAACCTAACAGGTAATGATCAAGTGACCTCTCTCCTGCCATCCATCTCCACCCTCTGACAAACAGAGTCTAGGGACACCAGTTCTCACCCATCCTGGCTAATAGCCATTAATGGACTTAAATACCAGGTGTAACCCTGCTAACATGCAGCAGGGAGTCTACCCGGAGGGCATGGCGGCTCCAAACACATGGTGTCTGCTGCTCTCAGCCTGTGGGGCATGATCTCCCTGGGGTGGGAGGGTGTCCCAGCCTCCAGGCGTGCTTCACCACACAGATCCACTGGGCATTTGACCCCACCACACTGACCCACTGTCGCCAATTATTTTGAATTTCCTTGCCCAGCGCTGGGCTGACAGTCCCAGCTGGAGAGGAAATGTGACATAATACTAGCCATGAAACTGACAAGAATGTCAATTCCACTGCTGGTAGGCTCCCTGCTGTGAAACTGAGCCCCTCCCTGGGCTCACAGCTGTGTTCCCTGTGCAGCTCTCAGTGCCTTGCACTATACTAAGGGGGAGGGGGGAGGGAAGTGTGTGCTGCAAACCTCAATGTAGGCAAAACTGGACTGTGCACAGTAAGCTAATGAAAATCAAACCTGCCGTGGAAGCCTCATATGGCAGGATCTGCAATGTCCACAATATTGCAAATGAAGTAGGGCTTTCTTCCACTTAGGAAGAAACAATCAGTTTCACACATACAGAATGGGAAGAGACTGTCTAGGAAGGAGTACGGCAGAAAGGGATCTAGGGGTTCTAGTGGACCACAAGCTAAATATGAGTCAACAGTGTTTGTGGCAAAAAAAGCAAACATGATTCTGGGATGTATTAACAGGTGTGTTGTGAGCAAGACACGAGAAGTCATTCTTCCGCTCTACTCTGCTCTGGTTAGGCCTCAGCTGGAGTATTGTGTCCAGTTCTGGGCACCGCATTTCAAGAAAGATGTGGAGAAATTGGAAAGGGTCCAGAGAAGAGCAACAAGAATGATTAAAGGTCTTGAGAACATGACCTATGAAGGAAGGCTGAAAGAATTGGGTTTGTTTAGTTTGGAAAAGAGAAGACTGAGAGGGGACATGATAGCAGTTTTCAGGTATCTAAAAGGGTGCCATAAGGAGGAGGGAGAAAACTTGTTCACCTTAGCCTCTGAGGATAGAACAAGAAGCAATGGGCTTAAACTGCAGCAAGGGAGGTCTAGGTTGGACATTAGGAAAAAGTTCCTAACTGTCAGGGTGGTTAAACACTGGAATAAATTGCCTAGGGAGGTTGTGGAATCTCCATCTCTGGAGATATTTAAGAGTAGGTTAGATAAATGTCTATCAGGGATGGTCTAGACAGTATTTGGTCCTGCCATGCGGGCAGGGGACTGGACTCGATGACCTCTCGAGGTCCCTTCCAGTCCTAGAATCTATGAATCTATGAATCTATGAATTGTAGGCTCTAAAGTTTTACATTGTTTTGTTTTTGAGTGCAGTTATGTAACAAAAAAAATCTACGTTTGTAAGTTGCACTTTCACGATAAAGAGATTGCGCTACAGTACTTGTATGAGGTGAACTGAAAAATACTATTTCTTTTGTTTATAATTTTTACATTGCAAATATTTGTAATACAAATAATATAAAGTGAGCACTGTACACTTTGTTTTCTGTGTTGTAATTGCAATCAATATATTTGAAAATGTAGAAAAACACCCAAAATATTTAATAAATTTCAATTGGTATTTTATTGTTTAACCGTGCGATTAAAACTGCGATTAATCGCGATTAATTTTTTTAATCATGATTAATTTTTTTAAGTTAATCGCGTGATTTAACCGCGATTAATCGACAGCCCTAATTGTTACCCTTCCATGCTACCCCATGTGTACATCACATGACCACAGTGACGCGCATTTCCTGTCCTTCCTGGCCCTGAACTGCACACAAAGCTACACACAGAGCCACAGCTAATAATAATAGTCACAGTTCAGGGCAACTGCACCTGCATTCCCCATCCGTGGCCCACCAAGGGCATCCACTGTAGGCTCCAGGCTCCCAGTCATCACCTCTCTTGGTGAAAGACCCGCATCTCACTCACTCCTGCCTGGGGTTTTAAGGCTACACAACTCCCTGGGTTACATTGCAATGTCCCCAGCAAACCAGACCAGCTAAACAGTCCAGAGCCTGTGCCTTGCTTTCTTTCCAAAGGCTATGATCAGTGTGTTGTCTGCAGTTATAAGGTGTTGCCCACAGTTGAGTTATCTCACAACTCCTTCTAAGCAAGTACGTTTATTCTGAAGGTAAAAGCATTACAGAGACAATGTTTTAAAACAATCAAAGAACCTACACGCCAGAGAACACCCATTGGGGCCCTGTCAACACGCATCCTCCCCTCGAGGGAACTCCCTCCTGCTCGGACACAGCATTGCAGGGGACTTTGCATCACCTCCCCTCTGGAGGCCACTTTCTCAGCCATAATGTCCAGCCCCAGCCAGTCTCTTCTCTGGACTCTCTCACTGGGTCTCCTGTGGCTCCACCCTCCGGCCAAGTGACAACACTTCAGTCCCCTTCCGGGGTTCAGCTCTAAGCCAAAGGTCCTTCACCACCACCACCCCAGGCTTTTCCCTGCTGGCCTTCTGCCCCCCTTCTGTCTCATTCCCTGGCCCTTGCAGGGCCTAGGTAAGGCTTTCTCCGCTATAGGGCCCCACCACAGGAGGTGACCCTGCTCCTGTAGCTCTGCCCTCTGGCCACAGCCAATCCCAATGAATGGACCTGCTTTCATGCCTTTCCCAGGGAGAGGGAGCTCCCCAGAGCTCCTCTCTCCTGGGTCTTTTCCCCTCAACCACTCTGCTCAGTTGCTTATACAACCCAGCTCCACCTCCTCTGGCCAGGTCATTAGTTAATCACCTCCCAGGTGCGGAGCATAACTAAGTAGGTTCTTTCCCTTGCTTTACAGGAAATGGGGTTAAGCCCATCGCAGGCCTAGTAGGGCGAGGCCTTCCAACCCTTCCCCAAGGATGGGGTCCCCCTTGGACAGGAGGTCCTGCCCACTCGCTGGAGCAGAAAGCAGGCCCTGAGTCAGTTTAAACTCAGGCTATTTATCCCAAAGGCCTTTCTTTGTCTGTTGGTGTCTGGAGAACCCAGTCTAGGGAGCCTCTCCAGGAGGGGTGGACCTCTCGAGGGGTCACAACCTGGCTGGCTTGCCTTGATCACCTCCCACTGGTTTTAGTCCCTGGAGGAGCTGTGGTCCCCCTCCCCCATGGAGTAGACGCTGGCAGACACCTGGGTGGGGCTAATAGCACAGAGGGTAATTTTGAGCTGCCCCAGAGCTGTCTGAGGAGCCGGTGGTGATGAGGCATTTCCCTGCACGCTGTAACCTCTCTCCCTTCCCCAGGTGTTCGTGCAGCCGGCTAACGTGGCGGTCACCAAGATGGACGTCAATAACCTGGCCATGGTGATGGCCCCCAACTGCCTGCGCTGCCAGTCCGATGACCCGCGAATCATCTTCGAGAACACCAGGAAGGAAATGTCCTTCATCCGGGTGCTGATCCAGCACCTGGACACCAGCTTCATGGAGGGGGTCCTATAGCGGCGAGCAGGGGGAGGAGCCAAAACCAAATCTGACGACGACCACAACCCACCCAACCCCCAGGTCAATCAGCCGACGAGTGCGAGCCAGACACCGCCAAGGGAAGGACAGGGCAGCCCTGGGCAGGGCCTCTCGTCCCCGTCACACCGTGTCCCCAGCGCCATGTCGACCTGGCCTAGTCCCGCCTCTCTCGCCCCAGCATCTCTCGTCATCCTTTGCCCTCTAGTGTCATACAGGAAGTGGTGGCGGGATCCCGCCAGTGCTACTGGCCAAGCGACAGCCGCCCTCCCCTGAACCAGACCTCTGGAGATGTCGCTGCCCATTCCCCCAGCCAAGCCGCCATGGAGCAGCCTGCAGGGTTAGCCTGGCATGGCGGCCACCTGCAGGTGAGGCTCAGGAGTCCTGCCCGGCGTCCTGGGCCTGCAGCCACTATGGGGATGTGGGATGCCGGGCCTTGCCCCCGCTCTCTCGCAGACAGGCGTCCAGGAGAGCCACTCCCAGCACGCCACGTGCTTCCTAGGGGAGGGGGGCGTTTAAGATGGCAGCGTGGATGGAGGGGGAGATCAGAATAAGCCAGCGAGCATCACCAAGGCCTCCCAATGCTCCTGCCCTGGGGCCAGCGCTGGCTGGGAGGGTGGGTAGGACAGTCTCCAGGCAGGGACCGCAGAGTGGGTATTTGCAGCAGTCCCACCCAGCCTGGGAGCTAGGGGATATCTGGCGGGAACATTCATGTGGAATAAGGTATGGATCTGTCTGGTAGGATAAAACCCCTTGGTAGGAAGGGGTCTAAGCCCCATGCAGGCCCCATCAGCCCAGCCCCCCAGTGAGAAGAGGGACCCCTTTATGGCAGGAGGAGGGGGCCAAAACCAACTCCAAGTTCTCAGGGCAAAGCTTGTGGTCAGGCGTCTCCGTGACCCAGAGCCGTTTGCAGCCGGTGATGTCACTTCCCCTTCCTTTCCTCCTCTTCATCAGCTGCTTGTAAGCCCAGATCTGATGGCAGCGTCTGTTGAGAGGGGCTGGGAGGGCGGGTTGTCGACTGAGCAGTGATTGATTCTCAAACCCTGAGACCTACCAGCCCTTTCTAGACAGGATCTCTACGCCTTGAACGTAACCCCCCGCGGGGAGGCTCAGGGCAGGGCAGAAAGCTATGACTCTGCAGCTGTTTTGTCCTGGTGTTCGATTCACGCTCCCGGGTGCTGCCTGGGCTCCCGTTCCAGAGCAGGACAGCCAGGAGGGGCCGGGCTTCATTTGCCATTTGGGCTGCGGCTGGCGCAGGGCTCGGCTACGTCTCAGCAAACCCACAACCCGAGCTAGAAGGGGATTGTCCCCGGCTTTTCCTGACTCCCCTCAGCAGTGAGCCGTCTCTGCCTGCCCTAGAGAGGGCGACAGTGCCTAGCCCGAGCCGGCAGAGGGTGTGTGTCCCATCGGCTCCACCTGCAGACGATGGATTTAACCATCAGCCAGGGATAGAAGAATGACCATCCTGTGTATGGGTAGGGCGAGTTCACTTCCGGGGTATTTTGCCCATGTGGCCCATGCATCAGCAATAACTCCATCGCTGATTTCCAAGACAACATCTGCTCGGTCTCAACCCAGACAAGGCTGGCGCTGGCCGGCGCTGCGTGCGGCAGGTCAGGCCCCAGCTCGCTGGGCCCCAGCTCCATCAGCTCAGCCCTGCGGAGGGGAGTTGTTTTGAGCAGGGCGCCATTGGAAGAGACGTGCTGTCGGGAGTGGGTGTGGAGAGTGCCAAGGAGCTGGTGTCACAGCAGCACCCGGCGTGCCAAACCCTTCCACTGTAGCAATCTCCCGCCTGGGCCGTGTCAGGGCTGTATTCTGCCGCAACAACCAGGGCAAGGAGGCTGCCGTGCTGAACCATGGCAAAGAGCAAGGCCTTTAAAGCACTATTGGTGGAGGTGCTGGCTCCTGAAGGCAGAGAGAGACCGAGGGGTTCTCTCCTGCTGTCAGACAATGAAAATTTCGGTCAAGCTTGTGAAAATCCCACCTGGCAACACGTTCTGGATGGCCCTTGGCATCAGCCCCAGCGAGGCGTCGTGGGCTTCGGGATCACCGGCTCAGAGGGCTCTGGGACCCAAGGCGGAGCTGAAGTCATCAGCAGTGCCAGTTTTCTCTCTTCCTTGCCGTCTGGAGGGTCTCCAAGGCTGATGGCTGCCGTTGCTCTGTGGGAGCTGGGAGGCTGGTGGGAAACGGTTACAATCCAGCTAGTTCCCTCCCCTCGAGGGGCTCTCCTTGGGACAGTCAGGACCGATGCAGGCTGGACTCGGGGCTCTGAAAGTAGCCCTGGCGTCTCCGCCTCCCCATCTGACAGGGGCAAAATCCCTTCTTGTCGAGCCGCCTGGCGAGTCTGAAATGCCCACCTGAGCCCCAGCATCTCCACGCTCCGGTGCCTTCTGCAGTCGGCCCGTTGCCCAGCTGCCACCCCCAGGCCTGCGCTCGAGCAGATATCCAGCTCTATCCGCCTTGACCTGAGGCCGGTTCCCTCCTAAGGGTCTGTTGGCCTTTAGAGTTCACATGTATTAAAATGGAGTCCAGCTCAGGACGCAACCAAACCTGCCCCTGAGCAGCCCGGTGGTGGCCCTGGGCTGTGTCTCTGGCTCTGCAGTGCACCGTCCCATCTCCCTGTTTTTATAGCGCTCCCCAGTTTAACCCTGAGCTCCTGGCTCGTGCCCCCCACCCCCTGCAGGAGAGTTAACCTCTTGGGTGCTGGCGCTCAGGCAGGGACCCTGTGCCCTACCACCTAGGTTTACATTCCTCCACGTTAACTCTCTTCTCCTCAGCCTCTCTCCCAGCTCTGCTCTTTAACCCACAGCCCTGCTTCCGTGGGATCTCAGCGGAGGAACTGGGTTTTCTGTCTGACCTCTGTTTGCTTGATGATTCCTGTTAATGCTGGGAATCAGACTCTTGGCAGCAGCAAGACAGTGTGTGTGTGTGTGTGTGAGAGAGAGAGAGAGAGAGACCGACCTGCATTCCTTCTGCTAGCCACAAGGATTTCACTTCACAGTGCCAAGGGACCTCTACCTCCTGGGGGACCCATCCAGTGACAGGTCCCCCACGCTGGATTCCTCCTCAGCCTCTGTGTCCCGATCAGCTCGGTTCAGCATTCAGCTGGGATGGTTCCCCCATCTCACCCCGCACAGCCGGAGCATGGACAGCCCAAGTCTGAGCCCACAGACCCCTCCTGCCTCGCTGAGACCTTGTTTTCATCTCACACTGCCATCAGTCTGTGGCAGGCAGCGGGGTCCTCGGTGCTGCTCAGCCCGTGGCAGCGTGCAATGGCTGGGTGCCCCAGCAGCAGGCGCTCTAGGGAGCCGTGAGCTCACCGACACGCCAGCCGTGCAGTGTCCTCAGCCACACTCCAAAACATCCTTGTGGCTCACCAGGAGAGAAAATTGCAAAGGGTCCTGGGCGGAGAGCCCCATCCCCCACCCGAGGGGTCTCTGCAGAGCCCCAGAGAGTCTGGCTGAGTGTCTATACCTTGGATGTCAGGTTGATGCCAAAGCCCTGGATGCGAGGAGCAGAGTGCAGTGCATACCCGCTGTGCGTCCCACGGCGCTGGGGTGCGTCAAGGGCCTCTGGCCTGTCTTCTGTGGCTCCCACCCCCACAGGAACAACGGGCTGCTCTCTGGGACCGAAACTGCTGTGTAGAGGTAGCGCACAGCACCGGTGGGGCCAGTCACACATGGTCGGGCAGGAGAGTCCAGCCGGGATTGTCCTGTCCTCCCTGCCAAGCTGGGAACATCCCCCTCTCCGGGACAGGGAAGGAGCGACCCCTGCTGTTAGAGACAGGCTGGGCTTGAACAGGGTCAGGCCACAGAAGCAAGAAGTCAGATCTAGCCGTCCGTCATCTCGGGTATTTCTCATGTGCTGTCACTGTGTGACTAAGTGCCAAGAACACGCAATAGCGTAGCGCTAACATTGTCCACTGGGCCCTCACTCGTCATTCTCCAGGATTCATTCACTGATACGATAAATCTTTCTTTTCCTTCTCTCTCCTCCTCCTCGTCACCTGGCCACGAAGAAGGCTTCTCATTGAGTGTCAAACACGCTCAGGATTGGGCTGGCTCTCCTGTGGTGAGGAGTTCCACAGTCCGCCAAGGAGGCTGTGCCCAAAGACCGGCAGTTCTTCCAGCCTGGAGGAGGGGCCTCATGTCACACTGCTTCCTGGCTGGCAGCTTTGAGCTTCTGGTTAGTTACTTCCCTACAGCCTCCTTGGGGAAGGGAGTCCCTGGGAACTCGCCAGCAGCTGGGCTGATAAGAGATTAACCCCTTGGTGTTTTCACTGCTTCCCACCAGTCCCTCCCTCCAGCCTTTCTCGGAGAAAGGGAAAGAGACAGCCAAACCATCTCAGCCAGCCTGTTCCTCAGAGAGATGATGGGCATCAGGGAACCTGCTGGGGGAGGGACGGGGTCCAACCCCATGCACATGAACCCCACAGCCTTGGACGATGGCAGGGACAGGTGTGCCGAGCTGGAGCCCAGACGCGCCGTGATTCCCTCCATGCAGCTACAAAGAGCAAGTGCCTTCAGCTCCCCGAGAGAGCCGGCCCCAGCAGCAAACGCCCTCCCTGCCCACACACCTGCCGGGAAAGGAGCGAGAGACACAGGTGCTGTGAGGAGTCTGAGCAGCCCAGCAGTGGCTGGTGCTTTTGTCCTCGGTCTCGGTGCGGTCCCAGACCCTCCTGGAGAACAGTCTGTTCTGCCTCTGGGACGGATTAACTAACCCCTTTTGTGTCTCCAACCTTCCCTGATTCCTCGCGGCCCCCCCCCGATCTCAGCTGGGGTCTCTTTGGCCTGGGCTTCTCTTGTCCAGTCCGACAGTGAGATTTCATCCCCTCCTACCTGAACGGTTTTTCTTGCCACTCACGTGGACGCGTTGCCAGCGGATGTGTTCCAGCCATTTGCCGGAGCCCAGGCAGTGCTGAGCCCCACTAGCCCCCGCCAGAGAGGAAAGGAGCGGAAAGCTCCCTGCACCTTGCTGGAGGAAACCCAGGGGTGCTGTACCCAGCTCAACAAGAGCTTTCAGGTGTGTCCCTGCCAGTCCCAGGGAGTGGTTCCCTGGACGCCAGTGGGCTGTTCCCAGGAGTGAGGAGTGCAGGGTCATCCCAAGGGGGAGTGCCCCCACCCCGGCTCCCAGGGTGCTGCTAGCTGGGGTGACTTGGCCATTCCCCATACTGGGCTGGGTCAGTGCTAGCAGCACTTTAACAATGTGCTCAGCCATTTCCGCCCCCCAGGACTTGGAATGAGAAGTGGATTTCACTGGGCTGGGCCTGGACAAACCCTCTCAGCTGTGTGACCGATCCGTACCCTGGGGAGCCTCTGCTCAGTTATGCCCCCGACCTGCCATGTCTGGCCTGTTTCCCTAGGTCCACATGGCAATTAAAAACCTACAGCTGGCCCGGGCCAGCTGCCTCGGGCTTGCGGGGCTTGGGCTAAGGGGCTGTTTCACTGCGGTGTAGACGTCCAGGCTGGGGACCCTGCAAGGCGGGAGGGTCCCAGAGCCCGGGCTCCAGCCTGAGCACGAACATTTACATCACAATTAAACAGCCCCTTCCCCTTAGCCCGAGCCTCACGAGCCAGAGTCAGCAATTGTCTGACTGCAGTGTAGACAAACCCTCGGTGACTCTGGCTGCTTGTAGGCCTTGTAAATACTTCTAAGGGCTGTAACCAGGTAACCATTCAGATAAGCTCCAGCTGCTGCAACAGACCAAAGGGGGGAGGCGAAGGGTCCTTCCCACTTACTTTCCTGTTAACAAGTCATCTGATGGCTTCAGCAGGGGAAATTCCCCTCCGAGAGTCATGGTTCTCCCCACAGAGGTCCTGATCCTTGAGGGAGGCTGGTGGGCTTTCTGACCAGGTCTCCTGTAACTCTCCTGAACCCAGTGGCATTAAACCCGAGGGCCAGGGCAGCGTGAGAGAGCAGGGTCAGTCATTTGACCTGTGACTGTGACTGTTTCCCCGAGCCCTCCTGCAAAGTCCATGGAGAATGTGTCCCCAAAGATGTTGCAGGATGCAGGGCCCCAGACTCTTGCTGCAGGAGCGGGAGCTGTCAGCAGGGGGTGCAGCGGCAACACGATGGAAGGCTTGTGTGTCAGGGTTTCAACCTGTTGCAGCAGCCTGGTCTTAGAGCCAGGGTGAGCAATGAATCCGCTTTTGCACTTCCCAAAGCAACAGCCGACGTTGCCCACGGCAGGCTCCAGGAGAAGGGCATTAGGAGAGCTGCTTCCTCGCACCTGGGAGGGACACTCATTTGGCTGGTGCTCGTTCGTTCTGCCCTCTTTCAGTGGCCCGGTGACGCAGGCAGCAGCCCCAGGCTGCAGTGGGAGTGGTGCTTAATCAGTGCCTGTACTGGATCCAAAAGCAAAAATGGTGGAGGACCCAGACCAGCTCCCATCTGGCTGGGCAAGCCGCCTTTCAGGACCCAGCAACGCTGCTGCTCCTGGGCCCGGCCCCGTGAGCTGTCAAGGGCCCTCAGCTCCCATGACGTCAGTAGGAGGTTAGGACCCTCGGCCCTTCTCAGGATTGGACCCTCAATCAGCAGAAACCCAGCTCTTGTGTGGACTCACCTAGAGACGCCTGCTCATCCTCTGGAGATTGCAGTCTGGATGTACAGTGCTAGTGGAGACGAGGCTGGTCGAGGTCGGCCCGACACCCCAGCTGGGGTTTCTGGGTGTAAGTGGTACCCTGTGTCCCCTCTTTCACCAGTAGAACTTACAAATGGAAGGGGCCTCCCAGACCATCTAATCCGTCCCCCCAGCAGCACAGGGAGGGCAAGATTCTAGAAGCACGGTCTAGAGTCGCTCCAGCAACGGGACCAAGAGCGATGGAGAGGGAGAGATTATTTTTATTTAGTGCGTTCCTGTAAAGCTGGAATGTTACGGCGCATCCCAGGCCAGTCAGATTATATAGAGAGCTATAAAGAGAGAGAGATATACATAGTAAAAATCGCTAATGACATAGTTTTAAATCCAGATGCTATTTATCTTTAGAGCCATTGTCTGTCGCCCTTTCATTGCACAAGAATTAGCTTTTGTCCCAGTTCCATTGCAGGGTTTCTTCATGGCTTCTGACCAAAAAATACTCCTCCTCTTCCCCCTGCGTCCTGTAGAGAAAGGCCCTTCGGCGGTTCCCTTAGGGACAGGACCTTCTGCGGCACTGACTCCACTCAGTCGAGGGCAGAGGCCGCCTAGTCATTCCCAGGCTAGTTGCCGCAGGATCAGTCAAGAAGGCAAAAGTGGAACGTTAGAGTCCCCCAGCAGCGAGATGCTGGCAGTTCATTGCTGGGCGCTGGTCTAAGAGCCATCTCTACCAAGCAGCTGATTGAGTCTCTGCTGCTCCCCCAGGCGGGGTTAACTGTCAAGGCTCAGTGCCCATCGGGTTGTTTCTGGCACTGAATTCTCCCCTCTGGCTGGTTCACTGCACAAGTTCCACACCTCGCCCAGGGCCAGATCCTGCCCCTGGGAACCTGAGCGCCTCTCCCTGGGTCTTCCTGACAGAGCAGCTGGTAGGCTCCTCACTTGCCTTGGAAGCGGCTGAGGAGGTGCTGTTGGGTGGAAGCCTCCGGGACCCAGTGCCTGCTGTCTCTGCTCTTGAAGCCCGTCGGAGATGCGCTAGTGTAGCAAGAGCATCACTGGGCCCGTGCAGGATTCTGATCTTGGCGAATCCGGAGAGATCTCCCCTACATAGAGATCAGAAGCTGGCCCTTGAGTCTCCAGCCAGGGCTGGGAGCCCCTTCTCCCCGGGGGCTACACCTTCCCACAGGTACCAAAACCTAGGGGAACGTGGCTCTTTCAAGGGACATTGTCAGGGCGTTTTGGCCAAAAACACAGGCTGTGTTACAGAAATGGTCTGACCACCAGGCAGCAGTGGGGAAGGGTTCATGAAATCTGCCTTGTCAACATTCAAAATGGGATTGAAATTGTCCCTGCTCCCCAAATTGCCCGGGGCTGTTGCCTGAGAACCAGGAAGTGAAACCGACTGGTCTAGCTGCACAGCCTGGGCTGAGCGCAAATAAGCTTAGGTGCTGCTAGGAAGCCAGGGAAGGGAATTTAACCTGACAGTGTCCCTTTAAATAGGGGAAGGGGCAAATTCATCCCTACGGGGAATCCCTTGAAGACCGAGATGAGTTTGGCCCCATGTGTGGCAGGGGAGCAGAGCACTGCTGGGGCCACCGTGGAATAAGCAGACGCAGATTAGTGCTGAATTCCCAGGCAATGTGTCTCTAGGACTCGGTCAGCATCCATACGGCCACCAGCGCCAAAGGAAGTGACTGGCGCGTAGCTGTTTGCTACAGAGCGGTCAGACCATCTCCTCGCCCCCCTGCTGGAGTGGGCCACATGTGGGGAGCCCCGGTTGTGTGGGGAGCCCCGGTTGTGTGCTTGCTGCCCGCAAATCTCTGCGTCACTTGTCGATTGATTCGCTTTAGCATTATCAATTTGCATGTGCCCAGGTGGGAACCCATCAGGCCTTTCCCAGCAGTAGCTGGAGGTTTTCACAAAGTAGGGACAGGAATCGCAGCCCGAATAGGCTTGTCCTGTTGAACCAAATTCTAGTTCATTTACCCGAGCGCAAGTCCATCCGCGTCGGTGGTTTTTACTCCAGATTTACACCGGCATGAGATCCGGGGGCTGGATCCTGACCCCACTGAAGCCAGTGGGAATCGCACCCTTGACTTCAGTGGGAGTAAGACTGGACATTAATGCTGGAAGTACTGGCCTGAATCCCAGTGCACGGGGAATGGGATTTGACACGGATTCTCTTTCCATCGGCTCCCCCTTTTCTCAGTTAAAGACAGAAGTTGTACAGAGATTTTGTAGCTGTCCAGAAGCTCTTTCGATCTCATTAGAAGCTCCGGAGCCGATTCTCCCCCTTCTTCTTTTTTTTTTATTTTTAGATGGAACTGGCCTTTCTCCAGCTTTGTATGGTTCAGATGTTCTGACATTGTTCTTCTTGTTGTCATAAACTCGTTTTTTCCCCTCGATTTTATATATCAAATTTTTTTAGACTTGAGTTTTTATTTATTATTAAAAAGACAAAAAAAGAACAAACCAAACCACTCATGGCCGCAGCAAGGAGGGAGCCAGACGTTACGGGAGACAAAGGCGACTGCTCAGGAAGGCGTTTGGGGCTGGAGGTGCATTCTCCATCAATGGGCGACAAAGATTCCCCCCCCCCCCCCCCCGGGTCTGTTCCAAACGAAAAAAAACCCTAAAGTGAAACTTGCTTTTAACCACGCAGTGACTAACCACTAATGTGCCCCAGCACATGTGACCCCAACTCTCTGCTCCCCCACCCAGGGGGGTCTCTCCAGGTGGGCCTTTGCCCGTCCTGCTGTCCAGGGCATTCAGTCTGGCATCTCTCACCAGCACTAAATCCCGCAGGCAAAGCAGAACTCAGACAGTCCAGGGACTGGGCCCAATTCTCCCCTCGCCTCCACCTGCACAGCTCCGCTCACCCCCGCCCCCGGGTTTACACCTGTGTGAACTCACAGGCTCACATTACAGCCAGAACAAACCAGGCCAGCTCTTGTGGGCCAGCCCCTAGCATATAGTATATCCTGCCAAAGGGCTGGATTCTGGGTTAACACAGGTGTCAATCTGGGGCGAGTCCACTGAACTCGATGGGCCCGATCCTGCATTGACGCCAGCCCAAATCAAGAGCAACTCCATCCCGGTGAGTGGCAGGGAAGTGCGAGTGGAGTCACTCGGAGCTAGACCATTGGGACTGAGATCAGGATCTGGCTCAGTGCCTGGCATCATTCCTCAGCTGGTGATGTTGGTTCTTTGGCCTGTCGCCCGAGCCAGCCCCAGCACATGGAGTCACCATGTTACCCCAATGGGTTCCCTAGCCAGGAATTGTGCTGTGCCTGGGGTCGCTGCTGGATGCTGTTTTTGTCTCTTTTTCGTTCCTTTCAAGCGTCAAGGTGAATTTGAAAGTCTGATTCCCCCCCCCCCCCCAAACTCCCCGATGTTTTCCTTGGACAATCATCTCAGGCACTGGGCAGGCTGCAAGCAACGCACCCGAAGGGAAACAGACGAGACGCGGCTCTCGCTGTCATCCGCATTCACGGTGGAGATGGACGTTTATAAGACATGCTGAGTAATCTTTGACCTTTAATGCCACGGGCCTTGAAGGCGATTAGGGGGGCAACCTACTGTGTAACGTTGTCTGACTAACTCTGTAATTATGAAGCATGGACATGTAGAGGCGACTCCATGTTGTGTGAATAAAGCTACATATGGACATTCCCCTGCGCTGCATGTCCTGTGTGTTGGTAGTTGCTTCTGTTTCCTGCATGTCTAAAGGGTTCCTTCTCCCTCTGGACACACACAGAGCTCCCATTAGCAGGGGGGTAACATCACAACCTCCCCTGCACAGCTCGTGAGCCGGGTTTGAACACCAGGACTTCAAGAACAAAGGACCCTGCCACTCAAACTAAAGAAGGAACTCCATTAGCTGGTAGCAATAGCAGGCTGTTATCCTCTAGCTGATCAGCTACTAGAGTGAGACGTGATACACACGCTCTGCCAGTGGGTTCCAATAACCTAAGAAGTCGGCAATGCGTTACATTTCCTGAACAAGACCAAAGCAAACGGAGCCTGAGTCTCTGTCCTTAGTACCAGGGTCTCTCCATCAACTTCAGGGGAACCTCTCCTGATTCATACCATTGTGAGATGAGAATTGCATCTTTCACCCACCACTGAAATGCAGCCTCCTCTGGGGTAGAAAGCAGCAGCTGTTTAACATCACACAGTGACACTACATAACAGGGACAGGAGAAAATTAGGGCGGTGGAATGGGATTAGCTGAGTTGGGACCCAGCCAGGATACTTTGGGTTGCACCCTGACTCCTGGAGATCTTCACTGATTCCGAGTGCTCGGGGCCTCGGTTTTACCTGTGGTTGGAAGATGAGACCTCTCCTTCTGGAGCTTTGGGTCAGATGGGGCAATTGGCAAAGCACCCAGTTGGCATCGAGTGCAAAGCCAGGATCCCTTACACTGCTGGGATGGGATGGGGGGCACTGACCAGCCCGTGTAGCAGCAGGTGCATGTGCCCGGGAAGTCACTGGGACTTTCTCTGCCCCAGGGGTGGGAGGATGGGGATGGGCTTGAGGTGTCGGTTCCATTCACTCACATCCCCTCTAGCCTCGATACGCCTCTCTCCATTGGCCACCGTGGGACTACCCCTGCATCACATTGGGAGATCAGCATCTGGTCCTGTCTGAGCTCCGGCTCCCCCAGGGTTAGCACAGAGCAAAGGTCCTAGCCAGGGCAGGGTGGTGATACTTCAGCCCAGTTATCTCGCCGAGTGCTGTCAGCTGGAGGACGTGAGCATGGCCACAGCCTCCCAAAGACACAACGGGGCCCTGGCCCTGCCTGCCACACCTGTGTCCATCAGGAGCAGCCTCTGCAGGCAGTGGAATTTGGCAGCATCCAGCCAGGCTGAAGGCTCTGACTGGCACACACCAACGGTTCTTGGTCAAAACTTCCTCTCTCGGCTTCTGAAGCTGGAAGTCAGAATCCAGGAGCCCCAGGGCCACGCATCTGACTCCAGACACCTGGGGCCAGGGACTGTGTCCTTGGCTTTGTCTCTAATGCCCCCGCGACACTATGCAGAGAATAAATAAATACACACTCTGCCCCTGATAAACTGGTGGTCAGCTGGGAGCAGAACCTGTGCCCAGCTTGCTTCTGGAGAGCTCCCCGGGGTCACCCCAGTCTTAGGAGCTCAGTGCTTTTTAGTAGGGTTCAGTTACACAATAGATGGTCACCAGGGCCGGCTCCAGGTCTTTTGCCGCCCCCAAGCAAAAAAAAAGCTGGAGTGCCTCCGCCAAAGCAAAAAAAAAAGGGCCGGAGTGCCGCCCCTTGAAAAGTGCCGCCCCAAGCACATGCTTGGGATGCTGGTGCCTGGAGCCCTGATGGTCACCAAACACCCCAGGTGTGCACTCCCCACCAGCTGGCCTGCTAGCCCCTCCCCCTCAGGTATGTGTCTCCCCTCCGCACCCCCAACAGGTCTGCCAAGTGTCCCTGGAACAAGCAGCATCAGGCTGTGTTTGATTTCAACCCTTCGCTAAGTCTCTTGGGACTGTAGCATGAGTCTCATGATATTTGGTGGTTTGCTTAAAGCCCCAGTTCCTGGAGTCCTGGGATTGGGTGGAAATCTCAGCTTTCGTGTGTGACATGGAAGGAGGTTGTAACTTCCAGGGGCCTGACGGAGGAAGGGGGCCGGGGGGAGTTGGTTTCTGCCCCTCACGGTTGCAGAGAAGACTTTGAAAATGTGACCCCTAAAGACTCCAACATCCAGAGGCCAAGAAAAGGCCCCAGCTGGATGATGTTTTAAAATCTGATTTTTAAACCAACTCTCAATATTGGGGGGCGGGGGGCTGACCTTTGGAGCTGGGAGTTGGTGACACTAGCTTGGCGATATCTGGGGCATGTCCTACAGCCTCAGCGCCTGCTGTCAGGTGATTCTGGGGACCTCCCAGCTTGTATTTGTTAAAAGAGCAATTTTCTAGCCCTTCTGGTAACAGGGGAAAGTTTTAAAACATGACCTCAGCGACCCCTAAAGACTCAGAAACCAGGAGGCAAAACAAAAAATAAATCCCCAAATAGATCTACATATTTTTCAAAAGCTCATTGAATGTGGGGGGAGGGGAGGGGCTGGGGGAATCTTACTCTGTATGGGACCGTGGGCCGAGCTCACTGCACCAAGGGCACATTGGACAGCAAGGCTGGAGTTACAGGGCATGATCAAAACTAACCAGGAGCAACCAGTCTGGGCCCTAGTGGTCACCACGCTGCCCAGCCAAGCAGGGGCCTGGGGGCTGCTGTGGCTCCCATAACGCTGCCTTCATCACCCGAGCAGACGGAGTTTGGCTCACCCAGCCTGAAGCACTGTGAGCTCAGCACCCAGAAGGGCTGGCTTCACGGGGATCCCCGAAGGCCAAAGTTACTCTCCTCAATCAATACTGGACAAGCTGGCGGAGCACACAGGCACTGTGGTTCAGCAGAGGGGCACTGCCTCCTATAGGCGAGACCAGGGACTTGCACCCCCTCTGATCAGAGGTGGCAGAAATTGTAAAAGCTGGAGATGAAAAAGGCCTGTTAGGGCCTACATCTGGTCTATTGCCTGGGGATCAGGCCAGGCCTGGTCCCAAAACTGAATTCTCCAGGATGGAGCATCCACTGCTCCCTTTAGGAGGCGTCTCCACAGCCCAACGCAGCTCCCTGCTGGGAAAGGTTCCTTGAATTTCCCAATTCCAGGCCAGGAGAGCACAGCACCCAGCAAAGCACACGTAGGGTTAAACAATCAGTGCCACCCCTTCTCTCCCTAGGTGTGGGGCCAGCCTTTTCCTCATCGTCAGCTGAGCCTCCTGGCCTGGTTCAGAGCTGTGCTGAGCAACTGTACCGGAAGCAGCGGGAGCTGGGGACACGCTCAGCAGCTCGGACTATCCGGCCACAAGTGTCTGGGGCTGGGCACCCGACACTGGAGGCCCCCAACATTAGGGGAGCCCTTTGGAAATGGAACGGAGTATTGCAAGCGTGGCCACAGCTGAGCCGTACAGAGAGACTCTGCCCTCGCTGCTCGGAGACGGGAGGCCTCTGCACATGCCGCCTCATGTCACACCGGCCTTTCTTGCTCCCATAGCCCACTGCAAACTCCGGCCTCTGTCTCCCTGCCCCTCTGTCTCTCTCAGTCCTTCCTGCCAGTCAGGATCAGAGTTTCAGGTTCTTTTCCCCCAGATGGGATGAGCTTGAATGTGCCTGGGCTGGTTTCTATTCCTAGCGCCCCTCCAGGTGAAATGTCCCTGCCTGGCGGGTGCAGAAAACCCCATCAACGATAGTCCTATCCCTTCTGCTGGGTTAGGCACAGCACAGTCTGACGAAGTGGGAATTCACCCATGAAAGCTCATGCTCCAATACATCTGTTAGTCTTTAAGGTGCCACAGGACTCTCTGTTGCTTTTCAGTCACCTTGCAGCCCCGGGGAGATCAGTCCATCGAGGACGGGGAAAGCTGAGCCTTTGAAAGGATAAGGCCTTGGTTTGGAAGCTGTAGGGACGCAGTGTGATCTACCAACCTGTTTCTACACCCAGCACATGGGAGATTACTGCCCTGCTGGGGTGATTTCATCTTTCCTGGGTCTCCAGCCCTATGGGCGTTTCATTCACATAGTGGCTTCTCGTGAAGGATCCTGCAAACACCAGCTAATCTAAGCCAATAGCAGGCTGTCCCCTGGAGCTGGGGTGGGTGGCAGCCCCTTCCAGGCCTGCTGGGCCTGGGATTACACGGAGCCCCTGCCCGCTCACTCAGCTCCCCTGCGTTACCTTAACACACTGCTTATTCCTGCTCCGGAGTCCCGACGCGCCTCAGGGCGCTGGAACGGGAATGCTGCCAATGAGGGTCGGCCACTCACACACACCTTTCAAAGCAAGGGAGGGGGCTGCTTGGGCGGAAGGTTGTGGCCTGGTGCTTAAGGCCCTGGCCTGCCCCTCAGGAGAGCTGGATTCAGTTCATAGCTCTGCTCCAGGCTTTGTTCGTGACCTTGGGGTATTTAGGCCCCAGAATAAGTGGCTACGTTTCAAGAGAACCCTGCACGCTGGCAAATCTAGCCTGCCTTTAGGTCCCTCAATGGGAGCTGCACACTTCGAGTTGCGGGTGCTGAGTGTTGGGAGATCTGGGCCTCATCTGCCACGGCCACCCCTTCCTTCCTCTCACCCACCTTGACTGTCTTGCCTTGGAAATGCTTCAGGGCAGGGACTGTGTCTGGGCAGCACCAGCCACAACAGGGTTGCCATTTCAGAGCCTCTAGGCGCTACTGGGATACAACTAATAGCAGCTAAGGGCTCCTTCTTTAGCTTCTGTTAGCTCCTACCCGGCACATTCACCACCCGTCACTGACAGACTCTGCCCCCTGCATCCCCAATGGACCCACCCCACCACCTTCCTCCACATCACACTTCAGGGTAACGTCCCCCTGGCTCAGGTGGGACCCGCTGGGCTTGGTGCGCGGGGGCAAAAGGGGGACTCTGCTGGCTAGATTGGGAGCTGGGTTCGCAAGGGGTGGAATACAGGGGTGGGGGTCAGGCTGGGTGGAGTGGGAGCTTACAGGGAGGCAGGCAGGATGAAGTGGGGGTGTATATGGAGCAGGACACAGAGTGGGGCAGGGGCCAGAGTTGGGGCACATGTGGGGGTGGCAGGT
>NW_020664409.1:111570926-111587682 GCF_002925995.2 Terrapene triunguis
GGCCGGGCCGGGGGGGTCAGAGGCCCCGGTGACAGGCGGCGAGGGGCTGGGCTGAAGGGACCAGAGGCCCCAGTGACGGGCGGCGAGGGGCCGGACAGACCAGGGGCTCAGGACTGGCCAGGGTTTCTAGGGGCACTGAGCGGGGGGCTATGGGAAGAGGAGAGGGGCTGTGGGAGAAGGGGCCCGGGGAGAGGCCATGGGAAATGCTGCCAACTCTTCCCCTGGGCCAAGAGCTGATAGTGGGGCTGGGGAGCCAGAGCAAACCCAGCCGGGGGCCGGCGTGGGCTGCTGGGCCGCTTGTGCCAGAGCCGGGCAGCCCCCCATTTCTGCCAGGCAGCATTGCCAGCCCCAGGTGTTCAAAATCATGAGTCAGGCTCACCAAAAATCATGAGGTGATGTAAACATACTAGATTTGGGGGTCTTTTTATTTGCCTTCCGTTTGCTGAGCCTTTAGGGTGCACTGGGGTCAGGTTTTGAAGCTGTCTCCACGCCACTAGGGCTAGAAACTTACTTTTCCTTTAAGAATGGCGGCAAAAAATCATCACATACCCACTTGACTCCAGGAGCTGGGGCTTTAAGGAAAACAATAATTATCATGAGACTCGTGACAAAATGATGAGAGTTGGCAATGGCTAATTCCTAGTCACTAGCGGAGCAGTAACCGCATCGACCGCCAGGGCCGGGTGGCTTGGAAGGATTCGGTTTTTATTGGTAAATGTTGATTCCAACAAACACTCAGGCACCCACAAAATATTTCCACCCATCATGACCGAAATTTACAGCTAAGAGAAATCCTGCTTGAGAACATACCAGGGTTTGATTTGAGGCTGTTCACGTGTGATGTTGACAATTTGTGTTTTCACCTTTACAAAGATTTAACTATTTGAATCTCAACATCTACTGTTGTTAAGTAATTGTCTGACACCCCCCACCCCAACAGTTTCCCACAAATGTGAAAATTTACATAGATGAAAATTGAAAAAATACTTAAAACCCATAACTTTGCACAGCTGTGAAAGTTTAAATTGATAAAAATGATAAAAGTTTATTAATGAACATGGATATTATCAGTTGAAATTATATATAAAAATAAATCTGCCCAGCCTCATTATGTGGGACAAGGGGTAGCTGGGCACAAAATGAAGTTTGCCCGTCGCAGTAAGGTGAGATCAGCTCCTTGGTGCCCAGCCTCCAGACAGGGAGAGCCCTGTGTCCTCCTTCTAGCTCCGCTTCTACGGGAGTGCTAGGCTGCGGGTTGTCTCTAAGAATGGCCTCTTCACCCCTTGCCCTGCATCTGAGTCAGGTCTCTTGCCTTGACAGGCACTGACATAAATACAGGGGAATAAATTAGAGCCTATTCCGCCTCTTGTGTCATCAGCAGGACGCCCAGATTCTGCAGCCACAGACTGTTGCTAAAAACTCCCTTTTTTGGTCCATGCTTAAAAACTACCACTGACAAGGTGATCAGGTAGCAGAGGGGTAGCCGTGTTAGTCTGGATCTGTAAAAAGCAACACAGAGTCCTGTGGCACCTTATAGACTAACAGACATATTGGAGCATGAGCTTTCGTCTGACGAAGTGAGTATTCACCCACGAAAGCTCATGCTCCAATACATCTGTTAGTCTGTAAGGTGCCACAGGACTCTCTGTTGCTTTTGACAATGTGATGTTAGCGGTGGGAAGCCTCCAGCTTGCTGTTTGGCTCCCAGGTGGGGAAGGAAGGGAGGGAGTTTGCAGGGCAGGCAGGTGTTGGGTCCATAGGCTCCACTCCCACCCCTCAGTAAATTCGTAGGCAGCTGTGCTGTACTCTGGTTCTTGGCCTTCAGGCGGCGACTGAGTCTGGATTGTGTGCAGTGTTGTGGCTGTGTTGGTCCCAGGATATCAGAGAGACAAGGGGAGTGAGGTAATATCTTTTATTGGACCAACTTGTGTTGGTGAGAGTGACAAGCTTTTGAACTGCACAGAGCTCTTCAGCAGGTCTGGGGAAGGCAGTCAGAGGGTATGTCTGCACTGCAATTAGACACCCATGGCAAGCCTGTGCTGGCTGACTTGGGCTAAGGGGCTATTTAATTATGATAGATGCTGCAGCCCTCTGGGATCCTCCCACCTCGCAGGTTCCTTCAGCCCTAGCCCGAACACCTAATGTGCAATTAAACAGCCCCTTAGCCAGAGCCCCAGTCAGCCGGCACAGGCCAGCGCGGGTTTTTAATGGCAGTGTAGACATACCCAGCGTGTCACAGCTAAATACAAGCTGGACCAGGTTGTTTCACATAAGTAGTTGATGACTTTTCTAAGGGACTATTCAAGGTGAAGTGGCCCATTAACACCCTTCCGGTCATAGAACAAAAAAAGGGAGTTATTGGGTTATTGATTGTTGTAAGAAGCCATAAATCCAGTGTCTTTATTAAGATCATGATTTTTAGTGTCTAGCAAAGTTATGAATTTAAGCTCCGAGGCTTGTCTTTTGAAGGTGTTGTGCTGGTTTCCTGGGAGGATGAGAACTGAGAGGGCAGATGTAGAGCAATTGCTTTGTGGAAAGTGTTCACCCACAGTTGATACGGTGCTTTTGCCTTTTATCATTTTCCTGTGTGAATTCATTTGAGAGCGTAGTGCTTGTCTGGTTTCATCCACATAGTTATTAGGGGGGATTTAATGCACTGGATGAGGTACAGCACATGTTGTGATAGGCATGTGTAGGACCCATGGATCTTGAAAGGTGTGTTGTGGGGAGTATTGAACATCGTAGCAGAGGAAGTGTCAACAGGTTTTGCATCTGTTGTTCTGGCAGAGTCTGGTGCCACTTCAAGTTGGTGAGTCCTGGTATATGGGGAGCTTGCTTCTCACGAGAGCTTGACGAGGTTGGGGGGGTTGTTTGAAGGCCAGAAGAGGGGGTTTGGGAAAGATTTCTTTCAGGTTGGGGTCCCCATCAAGTGTGCATTGTAACTGTTTAGTGATACCCTGTATGTATGGGTTCCAGTGTGGGGTGGTAGGTGACAACTAGAGATGTGAAGTCAGAGAGAGTTACTTTTCTGTATTGAAGCAGGTTCTTTTGAGGCATTTGAGGCCCATTCCATGACGTGATCTACTTCTCTGGTGAAGTGTCCTTGTTTAGTGAAGGTAGTTTAAAGTGTGTTAATGTGTGTATCCTGGACTTTCTCCTCAGAGCATATTCTGTGGTATCTGAGTGCCTGACTGTAGATAACAGATTTATTTCTTGGTGCGTTTAGGGTTGTTACTGGATGTGTGATCTGTGAGTGTTTTGTAAGTAGTTGTCTGTAGAGTTCCATTGCTGAAGCTGATTGTGGTGTCCAGGAAGTTGATGCTGGTGCAGGAATGTTCTAGAGAGAGTTTAATTGGATGGGTACTGGTTGTTGAAGTTGAGGTGGAAATCTACAAGGGAGCTTAGGTCATCTGTCCAGATATATCTCAGGTATATCATTGGTTTCATGGTGCATTTGTCCAGAAATTCTTCCTCACGGTGCCCATGAAGAAGTTGGCATATTGGGGAGCCATTACCCATTGCTGTTCCCATGGTTTGGACAAAGTGTTTGTTGCTGAATGTGAAATTGTTGTGGGTGAGGATGAAATGGATGAGTTTGACGATGTGTTTGGGGTGGATATCTGAGTGTTGTCCATTGTTTTGTAGATATTTGAGGAAGGCAGCCATGCCGTCATTATGAGGGATGTTGGTGTGTAGGGAGGTGGCATCCATGGTGGTACGGATGGTGTTCTGAAGGAGGCTGTTAATGTTGCAGAGTTTCTGGAGAAAGTTGGTTGTGTCCTGGAGGAAGCTGGCCCTTTGTGTGGCGACTGCTTTGAGGATGATTTCTATGAGTCCTGATGTTCCTTCAGTAAGAGTACAATGGCCAGATATGATGGACCTGCCTGGGCTCCCTTGGGAGGCACGTAGAAGGTCCCTGGGGTGGTCTCTTGGGGGGTGAGGTTGTATAGTTTCTCTTGGAGTTGTTTGGGGAAGGATTTGATGACATCCTTTAAATATCTGGTGAATTGTGGTGTGGGGTCTTCTTTGAGTTTCTTAGAGTAGGTGGTGTCGATTGGCCTCATTGACGTAGTCAGTGGTCGAGAACTATGATAGCACCCCCTTTGTCTGCTGGTTTGATCGTTTTCTGGTGGCTGAATTTCAGGGACTATATAGCTGTCCTCTCGGCAGTGGAGGGATTGTGGTGGTTGTGATTTGTGTTAAGGATTTCTCAACCAATCAATGTGTGTGGTTTTGTCCACTGTGCGGTGTTGAGTCAGATGATTCTTTCTTCCTGTGATTGTCGGTGGGAACATGGTAGTTGAGGGTGGTGTCGTCATTGTTGTGAAAGAATTCTGGGAGGCGGAGGTGGCAAAAGATTTCTTCTAGCTCTCCACATGTTCGTATGGTATCAGGTTCTGTGATGGGGCAGACGTTCAGTCCCTTGCAGAGGACAGAGAATTCAACTCTGGTTAGGGGTCGTCGTGATAAACTGATGAGGTTGGTGTGTCATGGAGTGCCGTGGGTCTCCCGGGGTGGTGTTCTGTGAGTTGTGAAGTTTGTTGTAGTTGGTTCCACTTGTTGTTGTGTTGGATGGCTGTTGTCAGGTTTTTTGTCTGGATTGTGCACTGTCGGCTTAAAGTGACAGTTCCCCAGTTGTGCCACCAGATGGTGCTAAAAAGCTAAAAATGCACATTACTGTGCCAAAGTCCTCAAATATGGTGACTGTAAGTGCAGTGTGATCCCTGCCATGACCCAAGGGGGAAGGGGGGACTGGCACAGCCCCAAAAGCCAGGGGTTTGGGACAGGCGAGGCTGTGTCCGTTCTAGCCGGAAAGATGGCGGCGACGTCAGTCGGTAGCGTGTGGGGCGGTAGCTTTGCTGAGCTACGCGACCCCAGGGAGGTGGTTGCTGTCAGGTTCAAATACAGGTCAGGCTGGTGGGGAGATGCACTTGGCTAAGAGGCTATTGCAATACACTAGCCAGGTGCCTGTGACCCTGTCCCCCTCTAGCAGCCGGCTCCAGTGACTAGAGCCTCCTGCTACGGACTCCCAGCTAATGGAGTTACTCTCCTAGGCCAAGCAGTAGCAGCCTGTGATCTGGCTGATGTCTTGCCTGGGTTAGTTACGCTGCGTACGAACTATGGACAAACCCTGGGGAGCAGACTCCTCTCCGCCCGGAGGCAGATGGAATCTACTCCTTGTTTCCCTTGGGGGGATTCCTGGGTCCTTGGAGCCAAGAGCAGCTCCCCTCTGCCCCCTTTTGCTCTCCTCTGATTCAGGCAGCGTTGCGGGAACGCCTTCCAGCCTCCATTAATGCCACCCCTAAAGCAGCCAGGCCGATTGGTGCTGAGCAAACTGCTGTCACTCCCCTTGCTTGCCGGGGCTGAGGGCACCGTCCATGCAGCATCACGGCCAGGAGCAAAGGGGATCGAGGCTGGGTTTCCCAGGCAGGAGAGCAGCGTGCTAGCTGTAGGGTCAGCAGGCTGGCCTGCTTTCAAAGCCAAGGGAAACTTCTTAATAAGCTCCATGTGAGATCTCAATCCTGGGAAGCATCAGACCCATGAAACAGTCTGTTTCTGGGCTCGGGAAATACCATCTGGCCCTCTTCCAACCCTCCGGGCTGTTTGTGCCTCTCTAATCTGCTAGCATCAACTGATCATTTTTCCTGTATTAACCACATATTGCATTAATGGTGAATTAGTCATAGCCAGAGAGATTAGGAGTTGTAATTAGTGCTAAAGAAGCATCCGCAGTGCTGAGGTGTATCGGCCTGCTCTGTACATTAACGATCCTGCGAATTCAGGCTTTGGGGCTGTTTGTGGCTGCTGCAGAATCGCCCCTTTCTGCTGTGGGGAGCAGGGATGGACGGCCTCATTTTCAACGAGGCTGAGTGCCCAGAGGACCCACTGATTTCAGTGGGAGCCGCAGGTGCTCAGCACATCTGAAAATCAGGCCGTTGGTTAGTTCCCACTGCTAGAAAGAAGAGCCGGGGGAGGGGACGGCTGCATGGCCGGAACATCAGAGGCCCAGTTCTCTTCACAACCCCAGAGGATACTGGAAACTCCTTGCGACTCCAGTGAGTGACTCGTTCCCTGCAGCTGGGGAGGGGGGCGCCAGGCTGGCCGTGTGTTTCAGCAGCGCCAGTTGGGATCATTGATGGGATGCAGCGACAACGTGGAGCCGTTGCTCCAAAGCAGAGGCAATGTCCCACCCAGGCGCATATTGGCAACGTGGCAAGGGCCAGTAGGTCACACCTAATTTGTAACATATCGAGCCCTTGTAGCATCATCCTCTTTAACCAGAGATCTGGCTCACGGAGACTGCAGGTCTCTGCTTGCCGTTCTCCATCGTGATCAAAGGGCAGCCGCAGAGCTGCACGGACCATGTTTTGCCCATGACATTGTGTAGGATAGTTCGGCCATAGACTCCTGGAGCCGCAGATGCACGGCTCTGAAATGTCTCCCATGGCCCCTGGGGCACGGTCCTCTGGGGGAGCCCCCTCTGTGCTCTGGCAGGTTGATCTTCACTGTCCCCCCTCTTGCTTTGTTTTGCAGCTTTTCCTGGACGATGCCAAAGTGAAGAACTTCATCACCTGTTTTAAAGGTAACGCCGTCCCTTCCCCACACGCCCCGATTCTGCTCTCCCTTGTCCCTTCTTCAGTGAGGGGATGATTTCTCTTCCCCCGTCTGGGAACTTGGCTCTCACAAGCTAAGCAGGATTGGGCTGGCTCAACGTTTGGATGGGAGACCGGTGGGGGAAATCTCCTGTGCCACAGGACGTAGAAACGGTGAATCCGTAGGGAGTTCTCGCTCCTCAGAATTGTCACTCATCTGATGGGACCCTATAGCGGTGCTCTCCCCTCTGGGCAGGGCAGACCCCAGTGCTCCAGTGAAGCACTCAGGGGCGCTGTGCTGCAGGGAGCAGGATGGGGGGCCGAGTGGGGGGCGCTCTCCCCTCTGAGTCAGCGTTGGCCCTACTGCCCTAGCATGGTGCTAGGAGATGCCATGCTATCGAAATCGCAGTTGATCAGCTGGGCCCCATGCGCTCCCTTTCACACCGCTCTGGGGCGGGGTCTCTCCTGACTAGAGGGAGGCGTGGAGAGGGGTGTGCTGAACCTCGCGGTGCCGTCTGGCTCAGCGCCTTCTCCTAGCTGCCTCTCTGGAGTCTCAGCCGTGGGTGTGATGATACCAGGCAGTGCTTGGAATGGCCCAAGCGGCTCCTGAGTGCACTTTGTCCTCTCAGGGTCTCTGGCCACCGCTGCGCTCTGCTGGCTGGAATCCGTCAGACCCGTTTGTTGGGTGAGCATGTTGCCCTCTGGTGGCTGCAGCCCGCCTAGGCCGTAAGGCTACTACTGTTGCGCAGGTGTGAATGTGTCCCAAGCAATCACGGATAAATCTATATTCTGCTGCACTTCCTAGGCATGGAGACAGGCTGGTGCGGCTTGTGCTGCAGGAGCTGTGGGCTGTGGGGTGAGGGATATAACTCAGCTAAGTTCTCCAGCCCCGCCGCTAATCACCCGTGGGTCCCACCCACTGCAGAAACACAATCTCCCTTGCTGCTCGCAGGAGGGCGTTATTCTGGGGTCTGCCTGCAGGACTCCTGCGCTGACTTCCTCCGCGCTCGCTGCTGCGGTTATTCACCAGCGCACCCCTTTGCAGGGACAGGAGGGGGCGGCCTGGCTGGGAGAGCCCCACGGGGATGTTCAGGGCTAAGCCTGGAGATGATTCCTAAAATCCCCTCACTTAGCTCCTCTGCAGGATTTTGAGCTTCCTCCGGAGCCGCACTCACCCCCTTCTCAGCGGCTGGTTTTCAAGAGCTGTGTGTGCGATTGTAATCCTTAATCGGGCTCCGAAAGCCACAGCTGGCTGACAGCTGGACCCGCGTGTTAGTAAAGCAGTTCAGCCGCGGGGAAATCCCTGCTCCCCTGTACCAGCAGCCGGCTGGGCCCGGGACAGCGGGCGAGGAGAGAACGTGATTTAAACGGGTTCAACGGGAGGTTGCCTTGCTAGCAGGTCTCGCCCCTCGTAGCCTGGATGAGCGCAGAGGGGTTCGGGTCAGTGAAGCCCGCCACGCCACGGTGCCATGTTCCCTCATAGCAGGTCCCTGTTAATCTGCTACCCCCCACAATAACCCCACCCCCTCGTCCGAGGCTACAACAAATGGCCAGTTAAACCTTAAATGGGGCTTTAAGAGCCACCGCTACTTTCACATGAGCTGAAACATGGGATTTAGACTCTAAGTCCCCTGAGCCGCTTCCTGCCAATGGCCCTGCGTGGCCTGCCACTGCCACCACTTGGCAACACGGCTCACTAGGCTGGTTGTGAGCCCGCCGGGGCCTGGCGCTCTTCTGAATGGGCCGCCTGTCAGCCCCCCCTTGCCGTGTTCGCCGGCCATTACGTCAGCTTCCCCACTTCTTAACAATCAGGGTTTGGGGAGGGGGAACTAGCATAGTCATGAGTCCTAAACCTTTCCCCGCAGAACAGAGCAAACTGCAGCCCCCGCAACTTTAAATACGGCTCTGCAGCCACAGAGACTACAGGTCCCAGCATGCAATGCTGAGTCTTCATCTGGGCTGCCTTCTGCTCAGGTCAAGATGGAGCGTTGAATGCTGGGACCTGTAGTCTTTTTTGCAGGCAATGCTTATCCCCCAACCCCTCACTTGGCAGATCAACCACTGAACTTTTCGCCGCTGGGAGCGAAGTCTGGGTGAAGCTTGAGCTCCTAATATGAAGCGAATTCCCCGGAGGAGGGCGCTGTTCACACTAAGCACTTGTAATTCCCTGTGCGCTTTGCACTGTTCCTCAGTAGCAGCCTTTGAACACACAGACAAATGCACTGGCTGCTCGCACACCCTGCTCGAGTGGCTGCTTGTGATTAGATTTAGAATGTAATTAAACCTTCCCGGGGGCGGGCTCTGAGGGTAGATTCATTAATGTCATGCTGCTGTGACAGCGGCTCATACAAAAACCCCAGCATCCTTTTAAATAGGGCAGGGAACTTTTTGCAATGTCCATTGCCACGACAAATCGTTTTGAGTGAACAGATAAGAGAGAGCAGTAGGGGGATGGAATGCTGCTTGGGGTGAGCACAAGGGTGTATAGGGTGCATGTGTGGGCCGAACAGGCACTGCTACCGAAAAGCTCTGCCCGAAGGTTGGTCTTTAAGGTGCCACCGGACTCCTTGTTGTCGAAGGCCCATGCACGCCTGAAGTGGGGCATCCATAGGGACACGTGTCTCGAAGAACTCCAGTTACTGCACAAGGTCCGTAACCTAGTGGAAGGATAAGAGAGAACAACAGGAGAATGGGAATGCAGCTTTGCACTTAGAAAGTATCAGCAATTCTACTGCACTAGGCACAGGGATTCTGCTCTTCTGGTGGGCAGTGAGGTTACAGCAGTTCTGATTGGTCCGTGGCTGTGACATCACCTGAACGGTCATCAGCTAGCCAATCAGAACATGCCTTTGGACAATGAGTGTCCCCAGCCACCCCATTAATAGGATTGTTTGCTAAGTGTCAATCAGGGGCCCCCGTGCATGCTCGCTGGTGACAGGAGGGTTACAGAGGTGTCGCTGCAGGCCAGATCTGCCTTCCAACCTTTTATTATTGATGATGGGGTGCAGGGCCGTCCCTAGGGGGCTGTGGGGCCTAAGGAGGAAGTGACAAATCCATCACTTCCAGGACCAACCCGTCACTTCTGGGACCGACCGCGGCGGGTAGGGGAGGCGGTGCCTCTCCAAACAGCCAGACGTGGCTCCGCCCCCCCAAAGCCCCGCTTCAGCGTTGCCGCTGGGCTCCAGGGGGCTGGGGCCACACCACCTGCCTTCCCGGGGCTGGGGAGGCTGCTGCGGCGCTGCCGTGCGCTCTCCCTCCCGGCGTGCTGTCCCTCGTGTGGAAGGGGCGGGGCTGGGGGTAACCTCCCCAGCCAGCGGTTCATGTGCCGCCCATGTGCGCTGGCCAATCGCACCGACCCGCGGGGTCCCCCAAAGCGTTGGGCCTGGAGCGGTTGCCCGGATTCCCCATACTCTAGGGACAGCTCTGATGGGGTGTGACCCAGATAAAACCCAGCTCGACTCTCAGATCCTGGGGGAGTTTGGGGCTGACCATTAGAAAATCCTCCCGTGACCTGAGCATATCTGATCAGATTAACTGCGACCCGGCCCCAGGCCTTCGGGGGTTGATTTTCAGAGGAGAACTGTGCTGTAAACTGGACTCCCTGAAATCTGCACATCCGCTAGTCAGAGCTCCTTCGCTTCCACAGGGCTCCTCCCACCCTAGCTGGCCTGAGGGGTCATGTTTCTTCTGCTTGTGGGAGCAGGGGGCTGGAACAGTTTGTATAGTGGGGGTGCCAAGAGCCATTGAACCAAACTGTAAACCAGGGGTGGGCAAACTTTTTGGCCCGAGGGCCACATCTGGATATGGAAACTGTATGGTGGGCCATGAATGCTCATGAAATTGGGGTTGGGGTGCGGGAGGGGGTGAGGGTGAGGGCTCAGGCTGGGGGTGTGGGCTCTGGGGTGGGGCCAGAAGTGAGTTCAGGGTGCGGGAGGTGGCTCCAGGCTGGGGCAGGGGGATGGGGGTGAGGGCTCCAGCTGTGGGTGAGGGCTCTGGGGTGGGGCTGGGGATGCAGGAGGGTGCTCCGGGCTGGGACCAAGGGGTTCGGAAGGCGGGAGGGGGATCAGGGTTGTGGCAGAGGGTTGGGGTGTGGGAGGGAGTCGGGTGCAGGCTCCGGGCGGCGCTTACTTCAAGCAGCTCCTGGAAGCAGCGGCATGTCCCCGCTCTGGCTCCTACGCAGAAGTGCGGCCAGGTGGCTCTGCTGTGCGCTGCCCTGTCCGCAGGCGCCGCCCCTGTAGCTCCTATTGGCCGCAGTTCCTGGCCAGTGGCAGCTGCGGGGGCGGCGCTTGGGGTGGGGCAGCGTGCGGAGCCCCCTGGCTGCCCCAACGCAAAAGAGCCAGAGGGGGGACATGCCACTGCTTCCAGGAGCCGTGCGGAGTGGGGCAGGCCCTAGACTCCGCTCCCCGGCAGGAGCTCGAGAGCTGGATTAAAACGTCTGAAGGGCCGGATGCGGCCCCCGGGCCGTAGTTTGCCCACCCCTGCTGTAAACCCTGTATATGATGGAAACCACTTCAAGCCAGGGGTGCTGCAGCACCCCTAGTTCCAGCACCTCGGTGTGAGAGGAGCGACTCCTCTAGCAAAGTTTATGACCCACCCTGCGTTTAAAGGCTCTGGACCAAATTCATCCCTGTGGTGACCATCGACTGACACGGGGACAGATTTGGTCCCTTATCTTCAAGTGACTGAAAACGGCAGGAGCTCAATTGTGCCATTCACGGAGGTTCCAGCCGCTGCTGTCTGTTACTGAGGGCAGGACACGGGTATGGTTTCCACAGCACTGGGATGTGAACCTCAGGCCTCGAAGCTACAAATGACTCTCCTCTGAGTCTCCCTCCCCCAGAGCCACCTCCTTTGCATGAGGTCACAGTTGCCTGTGCCTTGACTTCGAGGGGGACAGACCCCAGCGTGCGCCGTTCCCTCGTGAGCCGAGCCGCCTGGCGCATGCCGGAACTCACCAGTGTTGGTAACAGTAAGGCAGCCCCTGGCAGCACTGGGTGTGCCGGGTCTGTCTGCGTGTCTCCCTCCCCACCCCGCCGGGATCGAACAAATGGGGAAAACCCTGTTCTGGTTCCAGGGCTCCCCCCTCTCCACCCCCTGTGCCAGGCTGGATCCTTTTCACAGCTCCAGGTGCGGGCTAAGCCCAGTGAGAGGCAGCTACGAGGCTGCTGGAAAGGAAACACACTGTACCTAACAATACCCAGCTCTTGCACGGCGCCTCTCATCAGCAGAGCCTAAAGCGCTTTTCAAAGGAGCTGAGCATCATTATCCTCATGTGACAGATGGGGAAACTGAGGCCCAAGGAGGGGCAGTGAGTTGGCCAGGGTCACCCGGCAGATCAGTGGCAGAGCCAGGAATAGAGCCCAGGTCTCCTGAGTCCCATCCAGTGCCCTCTCCAGATGGGCATGATCTCACTACAATGGCACACAGGCTTCCCCGGGCACCTGCAGCCCTCCGGTCTTGCTCCATAGCAGGGTGAGAGCAGCCTGGTCTTGGCCATTCACCCCGAGCCCTTTCACTGTGCAGGCTGCTTCCTAATGAGCAAGGGTGAAAGCCAGGCTTCACCCAGCTACGCCTCGGTTTCCCCAGGATGGCTGTGGGGCATTGCTCACTGTCTGTCGGGTCTCAAGAGCTGCAGATGCAAAGGGCTTCCCCAACATGGAGATGCAGCAGCCCCTGGGAGGGTAGGGAAGGATATTTAGGGATTGCTTCACCTGCCGGTGGAATGCAGCAGCTGTTAACAGGGCAGAGCGACTTGTGGGGGGGAGCACCCCTTATTGAGTCACACACCCTGCTCCTCGCAGCACAGCGCCCCTAGCGCCATGATGGGATGGTGGGTCATTGCTGAGTCAGAGGGGGAAGTGCTGGCTACTGAATCAGCACCACTTCCTGTCACATTGACATGTTCCTCGGAAATCTCCCATCCCAGAGTCTGGCCTGGCCTAACCCTGCTTAGAGCAAGATCTGGGGGAGCGGATAGGTCTGTCCAGCTGCTGCCAAAGCCCAGGGTCTCCTGGCTGCAGGCACCGCTAGCCCTCTGACTGTCCAGCATCTGGGACTTCCCCCTACCCTGGCGCCATCTTTCTTGAGCTCCAGCTCCATTTCGGTCCATGTTCCTTTAAAAACTGTTTGCAATTCAGTCTTTCTCCAGCAGCAGATTCTCTAGCAAAGACAGCACAAGGCCTTTTGCATATTAATTTCATTTGCACAATTACAGGGATTCAGCTCTTGCTATTAACAACTTCTGTTCCCTTCTCCCCTACCTGTTAAAACCTCTGAGCCTTCTGCCCGTTTAACTCTCTCTAGGTCACTGATTGAAAGAGGCAGTAGAGGGTGAGTGGCTACTGTCGACTTCCCCTCGCTGTATTTTAGGTGAACAATCAGCCACAATACGTCCACCCCCTTCCTGGTGCTGCTCTGAAAGAAAGCGGTTAAATTGCTTGATAAAGGAGGCAAGGCAAAACAAAGGAATAAAATACACCATTAGCTAACAAAAATGGATCCACACAGCAGGGTATAAGCTAATAAGTACTGGGAAGTAATTTGCTTTTGCCAAATGACTTCTCCCTGAGCCGCAGGTTTCCCATAGGTTCTCAGCAGCTCTAGCTGGCACAGTAGGTGCAGCGGCAGCCTTGCTGCTAAATAGTATTTTAAAGGTGATTTGTGAACGCCTAATTGCTGTAGGACACAATTCACTTGGCAAAGAGGCAGCTGTGACTTTTATTACTGCATTAGCTTTGTTACATAAAACTAACCTGAAAATGCATCTCGGGAACTTGTGCCCCTTGAAAGATCCGTGAGCGGCAAAGCTGGCCAGCGTTGGCATGGGGCTTCGCTCTGGGAACAGCCCGGCAGCAGTAGGGGGTGTGTAATGGGCAAACGTTCCCTGGCCAAAATCAGCTTCTTCCCGGTGATCAGCCGGAGGCGAGTCCCCCGGCTTGCCTGCCTGCCAGTGTGACTTGCTGTCACCCCTCCTTTGCGCGCACACTTCCCTGAGCTACCGTCGGAGCTTGGTTGTGCTGGTGTAGATCTCTGGCGTGACTCTGTTGAGGGCCCTGGAGTTACTCTGGATGTCTGTGGGGGAAATTGAGAGGGGAATCTGACCAGAGTTCTCGGGAAGCATGATAGGCAGCACGTAGGTTTCAGCAAGCGACTTGGAAAACAGGGCGACTTGCATCTCATCCTAGGATTCGGGCGTCCTGTTAGGTTTCCTTCAGCCCATTCCCCACGGGCCACAGCAAGATCAGTCCCTGTCGATTCACCAGCACTTCGCCCAGTTCTAAATGTCCCAAACTCCTTCCTTTGGGCAACTATTCCACGGTTCAACAGGCCTTGCTGGGAGGAAGCGCTTCTGTTCAGGAAGGAGGGGCTGGTGGCTAAGGCATGCGACTGCGTCGCTGTGTCACTGGACCAGTCCCTTAGTCTCTCTGCGTGTCATTCCCCCGTTTGTAAAATGGAGGTAACTGCACTCCCCTACATGACGGGGGCAGGAGGAGAGGGTAAACGAATGGCTGTTTCTAAGGCACTCTCATGACTGGCCTTCGTCCCAGTAGTACTGAAGAACCTAGACAGATCAATGTCATCCCCTTGCTTTTAGTTGTTGTAATTCTCTGAGGTTCATTGCTCTGTTCCAGCCAAAGCCCTCTCTGTACACACACACACCTGAAGTCCTGTCATGTGGGTCAGTGTCCTTGCCCCGTTGGTTAACTGAGCCAGAGAGCCATTAAGAGACTTTCCCAAGGTCACGCAGCATCTCAGTGGCGGAGCTGGGCATAGACCTCTATAGTCCTCTCTCCTCCCCTCTGTGCATCACTTGCCTTTTTAGATTGTAAATTCCTCAAGGAAGCAACTGTCTTCTTGTATCACATGTTCAGCCCCAAACCCAACTTGAGTCCAATCCAGGCCTCTGGCTGCCATTGTAATATGTACACTAAATAATGACTGGCCCATATGTCTTCTCTTATCCCCTTGCACCACCCTCAAGAACTCTTCTCTCTCGTGAGGGGTTGCACCCTGTTAAACCCTGGGGCGAATATTTCCAGCCCCACATGCACTGACCTCTGGGGCTTCCCGTTTTTAAACAATCCTTTGTGTCAGTTTTCAGGAATATGTGAGATCTCGGCAATAGATTTAAAAGCAAATGAGAACTAGACTCTGACAGATGGAGCAGGGCTGTGCCCGGGGGGCGATGCTGGTGCCCTCTCGTCTGTTAATGAGGGCGTGGCTCATTTGCTGTAGCACTCACCATGTGCAAGGCAAAAGGGCCCCGCCCCAAAGAACCTCCATTGGAGAAGATGCAAGCTGAGGGGCACAACGTGCTAGGGATGTGATCAAGGTGGCCGTGGTCACTCAAGTTAACACGGGGTTTTTTTCGTGAGCTGGCGAGGTTCTCCCCAGGCAGCCCCAGCCTCCCCATAAGCAGCCAGTTAGTTTCTTGTAGGGGGTTTAGTTGCATATAAAAGACAAAGCCCCCAATATTGGGGTGTCCGGTCACCCTAAGAGTGGAGAAGAAAGGGGGAGATGCAGAAAGAGACACGGGTGAGGGGGCTGAGGAGGAGACAGTTCTGCACAGCGCTGAAAACAGAGCCAAGGAGTTTGGATTTCATATGGTGAGGAAGGGGGAGGCGTCAGAGGGATTCAGTGGAGGAGCAAAGAACATGATCTCCTGTCCCTTTCTCTTTCCTGCTTCCTGGCCACAGAGCAAAGCCATGAAACTGACCAGATCTTGTATGTTTCACTTTCCTGCTTTGCCCACTTAGGGGGATAAGTGGGAGTCTGGCAAGAGAGGCATGCTCAATGCCAGGCTGGCCTCTGTGCCGCTCCTCTGCAACTGGGGAGTGCCCCCAGGAGGTTCAAGTTCTGTCGGGTACCAAGCCATCCGGGGAGAGTGGTCTGACGGGGCCCCTTGGCTCTAAAGATCATACCGACAATGAAGGGCTAGAAGCAGAGTGTCCAGAGAGCTGGAGGCGGCCGGTAACAGCAAGGGCTGATTCCTTACCCCCATACAGCCCGTAGCAGCCTGTCAGAAGACAGCTGGAGATGCGCTGTGTGCGGTCAGCAGAGAGATGAATGCGGAGGCCTTCTAGTTTAGAGATGGGAATTAATCAGGAGTGATGTTTCCCGGAGTAGCTCTGCTGCTGCCTCCTGATTAGCCTGCCAGAGCTCTGGAGATGGAAGGGGCCAGGTGCAGCGTTGCTAATTTCCAAGGGAGACGTTGCTTAAAGGCCTGTAACTGCATTGCAATAACAGGCAGTGGGGAGGAGGAGGCTCCCTGAATCAGAACAGCGCATCTCCGGGACCCGTGCGAGGCCAGGGAGCCGTGGCCTCCGTCCTCCTCAGCGTCCACTTTGGGCTGGGTCTGGAGTGAATTGCAGCCAGGAGTGAGCTCCGTGCCGAGGTTCCCGAGGGGGCTCCCGAGCCCCCGCAGGGAACGTGCCTTTTGTTGGCCTGGCATATGGGGCTTCTAACGAAGCCGCTCGCTGATGGGGGGAGGCGTGTCGGGTAAAACAGGCTTCAGCATTGCAGAGCGCACCGATCTAGTTCTCTGGCCGCTGACCCCCCTGTGGTGTCTCTCTGCTTCGCAGATAAGCAGTTCCTCGCCTTCTTCTTCAAACAACTGCAGCTGAACCGGAGCGGGCGCTACCAGGACGCCTTCCCCTACCTCTCCCCCTGCGGCCGAGAGCACAACTTCGTGCGCTGCGACGACCGCCCCATCGTCTTCACCCACCTGCTGCGGGGCCAGGCGGGTGAGGAGCTGCTCTCCTACTGCGGCGGCGGAGACAGGCTGGTGGTCGGCTTCGAGCCAGAGAAGCTGGTGATGTTCCCCGAGAACGGGCGCGTCTATCACCCGGCCCCGCAGAAAGCCGGCGGCGTGGGGCTGGTGAAATCATCCCTGGCCTTTGAGCTGAGCCCCTGCTTTGAGTACAGCCAGGGCGCCGGCGGGCCCCCCACCCACTTCCGCTGGCAGGGCAAGCGCTACCCCCTCACCAACGAGCTGGTGCAGCTGATCCGCTCAAACAGCAGCGCCTGAGCCGGGGCGTCGCCAGTGAGGCTGCCTGGCCCTGGGGACAGAGCAAGGACTGGCCCAGAGCTTGGCCATCTGCAGCTATGTTGGCTGCTTCGCAACAGCCTGAGGACAGCACCTCCCGGGCACTCACTGGAGCAGA
>NW_020664409.1:111587692-111590506 GCF_002925995.2 Terrapene triunguis
GATGGCTCCACCCTGGGTTCTTGTGGCTCAGGACACGAGCGATGCCAGGGTGCAGGCAGGGCTGCTCCTGCTGATGCCGCTCGGGCAAACTCGCTGGCACCGTTGCCTGGGACGTGAACACACCGCAGAGGAATGGACGCACGCGCTGCAGCATGAAGCGCACTAGTTCCCGGAAGGCCGGTGGCCGTTTCACTCACACGCTGTGTCTCGCCCCGAGAATTGGAATGGCAGAACCAGCTCGTTTCCCCAACTGAAATTCGCCTTCGGGGCAGGGCCTGAGGCTGGGGAGTGCTGGGAAAAGCAGTGAGTGGCTGAAAACGAGGGGGTTCGTAGGGAACCCGGGATGCCGGCTTAAAGGCAGCCCAGGGTTCTCTGCCCAGCCTCGCTAGAAACCTTAGTACTGATTTGTATCATCCTAGCGCCGAGGGACTGCGGAGCTGTCCGGCGTTGTGCCAGGCGCTGTACAAACACTGACCAAACCGTAGTCCCACCCCAACGAGCTGACAAGCTCAGCATAAGACGACAGTCAGACAAGGCAGCACCAGGAGGATGAGAGGCAGTGCTCACCGTACGTTGGCTTCCCCTAAGCCGGGTGTATCTGAGAGGCAGCGTAGCCTTGCAGTTAAGGCAGTGGACTGGAGTCAGGCATAGTGGTTTGCTTGGGCCAAATCTTTAGGTCTGAACCAGACCCAAGCCCACCCAGGCTAGGCCTGGTGGGTGGAGCGGTGGTCGAAGCTGGCTGTAGAGACGGGACCATGCTGAGGCCAGCGCTGAAACCGGGGTCTGGGGACAGTTCCTGGGTCAGACCTGAGCTCCAAGCCTGTGGACTAGCTCAATCAGGATCGCAGTCGGCCAAGGGTCGAAGCCGGGTTGGAGTCAGTCCAAGGGTCGGGGTCAGGAGTGGGTGCAGGGCTGCAGCGGGTCAGGAACAGGGTCAGGGGAGGGCACAGAAGGGGCTGGAACAAGGCTGGGGCAGGAACTGGATCAAGGACAGGCTGGGAGCCTGGGGAGCCTGTAGCCCCATGAGGCAGCAAGGGGGCTCCTGGCTGGGCAGGGCCTGCAGATCTGGTGGGGTCAGTGAAACCCCTGTGCTTGGGGTCAGCACAGCAGTGGCTGCATTCCCTGCTGCTGCCATCTGCCGCCCCCTGCTGGTTGTGTGTGCTGCGCAAGGAGCCGCTCTCCCCCCCCTCGGCGCTGCATGCAGCGGTGCGCCCGCCCCCTGGGCAGGAGGAGAGCTGCCCCCCCCCTCCCAGTGCAAGAGGGGCCCGTTGTTTTCTCAGCTGACCGACGCTGGTCGTCAGAACTGGAGGGCAGGGCTGTAGGCGGGAGACAGAGGCACGTCGGCTGGAAAGGCCCCCCTGAGTCACCACGTCCAGTCCCTGCAGTGACAGGTGACCCCGTCAGCTAATCCTGGGGTCACATGCACCGAGTTCCACCTTAACCCTGGTCAGCGTCCTGGCCCCACACCACCTCTGGGTGACCCGGTTCAATCCAGCTCCCCCACAGCTGCCCTGGGTGTCCCTGGACTAATCACTCCACCACCCTGTGCCTTGGGTCCCCGGCTGGAAAACGGGGCTCCTGCTCCCGCCACGTCTTGCCTGTTTAGCTTGTGTAACGATGCGGTTCTGGCGGGACCCAACTGAGAGTGCCAATTCAGGACAAATCGCTTAAAACAGGGCAGTTACAGCCCAAGACCGGGGGTTTTCCACCTCTAAGGCAAACCAAAGCAGCCAGACAGTGAAGACTTTGGTCTCACCCCACTGGCTAACCACAAGCCACACAAGCAATTCCCTTAGACACTCCAGTTTCCCAGTATCACCACCAGTGCCACTCGTTATGGGGACAAATGGTTATGAAAACCAATACCCCATTAAAATAAAAAAGGTTCTCCTGATCCCAAAGGACCAAGCCCCAGGCCCAGGTCAATATACAAATCAGACCTCACCCACAAATCACGCTGTTGCCAATCCTTTAGAATCTAAAATCTAAAGGTTTATTCATAAAAGGAAAAAGATAGAGATGAGAGCTAGACTTGGTTAAATGGAATCAATTACATACAGTAATGGCAAAATTCTTGGTTCAGGCTTGGAGAGTGTCTGTGTGGCAGCAGGGGGAGCTGATGTCCGGAGTCACGTAGGGATGGTGGAGGGCAATAAAACAGTCTAAAGGACACAGCCCTCCAGCCAGACCCACACGGCGTTAGGGGCTAACTCCCCCCAGGGGCAGGTTAGTCCAGAATTGGCCACTGGGGGGTTTCTTGCACCTCCCTCAGATGCAGCGGGAGCGGCCAGGGGACTGGGCTAGCGGGCCCACGGGGTCTGATCCAGGCTGGTGATGCCCATGCTCATGCGAGTCCCAGTGCATGCTGGGACAGGATAGTTGGGCCCATCTCCAGTACAAAGGCACCTGATTGCGGGTAGCCTGGCCCTTAGCTCTGCCCTGACCCATGGAAAGCTCTGGAAAATTCCTGGTTACGCTGCAGGGCCCATCGGACCTGGCTCAGTCGTCTCTGTAGCAGAGATGGGTCCCGGGGGGGGGGGGGGGGGGGGGGGGGGGGGGGATGGGGTTAGTGCTGTGCTATCCCCCAGCTGGGCGGGGACCCAGGGAATATATTTGTTCTCTCTCAGCTCCCCATGAACAAGGGCCGATGAGCTACCCCTGCGGGGGTGGGGCTGAGAACGAAAGCTTGTGCTCCTTGAGCCACAAGAGCATCCCACTGGGATGGCCGATGAAGCGGGTGTGAGCCAACCGCTCGCTTTGCCCGTCTGCTCGCTTTGCCCGTCCGCTCGCTTAGCCCCACCGCTCGCTTAGCCC
>NW_020664409.1:111590516-111594638 GCF_002925995.2 Terrapene triunguis
TGGCTGGGAAAATACCCTGGGGAGGAGGGGATTGCTTGGGCCCATGAGCCAGGCTTCCCCAGGGACTGTAGCAGAGCTGAAGGATATAGCCTTGCAGGGAGGGGTGTGGGTGCTGGTGTTTTCACCAGCGGCCCAAGGCTGGTGGTCTCAGTGAGCGGAGGGTGGGAGCTTGACTCTGAGGGACCCCCAGCAGTGCTGTTGTTATACCCTGGAGAGGTGAAGGTTGGGAACTCTCTCTGCACTCCTGGCCATCTGAACACTTGTTCTGCTGGGAGGTGGGGGACTGGACCTAACCTCTTCTGCTGGAAGGGAAACTGAGGCAGCACACCCAGAGGTAAGTGACTCCTGAGTCTGCCCCAGAACCCCCATGCACACCCCTGGGGATGTTCCCTGTCACGCCATGCAGAGCTTGATAGCCCCTCCCTGCTCTCTGCACAGCTCCCCATGCCCCCAATCTCCTAAATGCCAACTTAGAAGGCCTGTGTCACTGCTGTGCCTCTGACACTCGTGTGATAATTTTCACACACCCCAGGAGCTGGGGGAGTGCCAAGCCCTGCCCTGCAGATGGGGAGGTGCCTCATCTGGGCTTGTGCACAGAGCCTGCATTGGAGCCAGGAAGTGAACGCAGCTCTCCTGGCTCCCAGCCCAGCGCCTTAACCAGCAGCCTCCTACTCTGCCGCCTCCCTTGCTCCCTCCAGCCCTGGGTGCTGGGGGCAAGGAGAGGGGCTGCTAACCCCCCCCCCCCCACACACACACACACGTCAATCGGAGGGAGGAAGCTGAGCACATCCCTGTTGGCAAATGGAGTCAAATTCTCTTCTCCCAGCATCAGCCTTTGTGGGTTGTTTAGCACCGGGGGAGGGTGAGTCGGCTCCCCTTTCCCCCCGGCCCTGCCCCAGCCAACTGAGCAAGAGCTGGGGGTAGGCTAGCGGTATCGGTGATTCAGTAGGGGGCGCTCTCCATTGTTAGTGCTGACCCCAGTGCCCCAGGCTGGCACTAGGGGGTGCTGTGCTGTAGGGGGGGGGGAGCGGGGGGCTCTGTAGAGGATGCCTTCCCCTGGGAGTCACTGCTGACCCCAGAGCTAAGGGGCGCTGTGCTGCAGGGAGCTCCCCATTGGGGCCGTCTCCCAGGGCAGATCAGACTCTCTCTGCCCCTCCAGTCTGGCTGTAAGTGTCCCACGTATTATGATTAAGTGTTGGAGCCCATTCCCCCGCCTGAGAGCTCTTCCTACCCCGGCTTGAGATGGGGCTCGGAGGCTGGGTAGAGGAGAGTGGGGTCGGCTGATGGAGAAGGCAGCTGCCAAACGGCCGGCTGCGGTGTGAATCCGTGCATGGCCGTGGGTGCCCCAGCAGCACGCCGTGTGCGCGCTCCCTCACGTGCTCACGGCCTGTTTTCGGTCTTGCTTTCTTGGCAGCTGTCCCTGATCCTGCCTGGGGGGGAATCATCTGGGTAAACGAAGTGACATTCTAGAAATTCATGAGCTCTGCTAATTGAGTTGATCTAGGTAAATTAGTGCAATTAGAACGGCGCTGCAGCAGGCAGCTGCTTTGTTCGCCAGCTCTTGTCTGATTGGCGCGGCGCTGGGGATTAACAGCTCACGCGGATACAGCCCGTTCCCCAGCAATCCGGGCCCGGTTGCTCCCGCTTCTCGGGGCTCATCTTTAGAAGCTGATCTCGCACCTTGTCTCTTTCCACCTGCTCCTCTAACAACCCCGGGCAGCAGGGAGTTCGAACCCCGCTCCGTCAGAGCAAACGCCTCTGCCCCTGGAGCTGAGGAAGTAACTCCTTCGGCTGGTAGCAGTAGTTGGCTCTTACCCTCAAAGGGGGCCCAGCCACCAGAGCAGGAGGTGAGACAGACTGCTCGGGTGGGTTGCCCTTGCTCAGTTAGCATTGGCCTCCTCCGCCACCCTTCCCATAGTCTCTGCACGCTTGGCGTGAGAGCTCTCGTCCCGCTCCTGGTGTCTGGCACTGTCTCCCTGGAGCTCTGCCTGGTCCGCAGAGCAGCAGCAATACAGATTGTCCAGTGGCGCTGGATGGTGCTGTCCATGTCCCCTCGTCCCTAGTGCGCCCTCTACGGGCCAGCCCGTTCTCTCTCTAGCGATCACCCCATTTCCAGCCCTGCCTCTGGGGATTGTCTCCCCCCACGAACACTGGCCCTGCTTAGCTTATGAAACCGCGGTGGTGTCTCCACTGAGCTCAGCACCGCCTGGTAACCCCTGGGGCCGTGCCGCTGTGCGCATGCTGCAGTACGGGCCGTTTGACGGCTCCCCGAGCACTGGCCGGGCCATGGCTCTTTAAGCCGGTGTTGCTGCTAATTGAGTTTTACTAGCAACTTTACCGCTCTCCATTAACACCCATTTAACAGGCTCTAGGCCTAGGCCTGGCAGCAGGTGCCTGGACACTGTCTAATGCAGCTGCTCCCAGCGGGTGCCTGGGGGCGAGGCCCTTCCTGCCCAGGACAGGGGCCTGCCTGCCAGTCTTGTCCCATGTGTGCTCGCAGGACAGTTGATCTGGATCGAGCTGGGGGCCATGATGTCAGCAGCAGGGTTTGGGCTCACTGCCCCCCCTGCCCCAGATGCCCCCCCCCCCGACTCGCCACTCTGTTGCCCATCACCTCCATCCAGGCCTGGTCACTCCGTGAGCTCTGAGTGCAGGGGTGGGGGGGGCGGGTGCTGGCCCTAGGATGCTAACTGGTGTTCCTGAGGGTAGATCTGCGCTTCAGTTAGACCCCTGCGGCTGGCCCAGGCCGGCTGACTCGGGCTAAGGGGCAGGGTAGATGTTTGGGCTCAGGCCGCAGCCCCAGCTCCTTCCAGCCAGGGATCTCCAAACCCTTGGCAGACATCCGTGATCTGCCTCCGACATGCTGGGAGTCTGACTCTGTTATCCCCCTGGGGTGGGGGGAACTGAGGTACAGAGCAGGGGAGTGACTCACCCACCGCTGTGCAAGCAGTCCATGTTAGAGCCAGGAGCCCTGAGAGAAAGTCCCCCTAGGAGAGGCTGCCCGCGGTTATCTATGAACCCCCCCCCCCCCCCCCCAAATCCCTGAACTAGGCTGCGAACACACTGGCTTTAGCCTGTCTGGCTGAGTTTGGAACCAGTAGGAGGCTATTTGGTAACTCCTAGGAACGCTTTGGCCCTTTCGATACTTAGCTGTACCCTGAAGAATGGCCCACGGTGCTTCCTTCTATGGCGCGCCTGACAACCCTCCATTACTGAAGAGGAAACTGAGGCAGAGCTAAGTGGGGTGACTTGCCCAGGAAATCGTGGGCAGACCTGGGATTGGCTGCATGGCTCCAGCAGGTGGCCCCAGCCCACACTGCCTCTGGAGCACCCCTCTCGGGCAGCGAGCGGCTTTGACTCCCGCTCCATGGATTTCTGGGCACTTTGCGAACCCCGGGGTTATTCTGCCAGTGGCAGGGCCGCTGGTGTGTGACTTTACCCGTCCGCCTCGCTTCCCCACCATGGGGACGGAGCTGGGAGCCAGGAGCTGCTAATTGCAGTGAAATGATGTATTGGATTTATCGACAGAAAGTTTAGCACAATGGGCTAGTTAATTACAATGATTCCTGGCATCCTGTGAGTGCCACAAAAGGAGACATGTGAACGCTGATAGCTGGGCTGATATGGGTGCCTCGGAGTGTTTTTTAAAGCTAAGCAGGAGGGAGCCCTGGTTGGCATTTGGATGGGAGACCCCCTATGGGAAGGGCTGTGATTCAGTAGAAGGGGGTGGCTGTCCTTTGCAGAGGAGACATAATCCTGGGGTGGTGGTAGCCTCTCTAGTCTATTCTCAGGGGATTCTTATCCTGCCCTTAGCACCGCAGCCCCTTCCGGATGTGCACTCTGTGCTGTGAAGTCCCTTCGCTGGGGGTTTCCGAAAGGAGACTGGAGCCGTCTGTCTGAGGTGGGTCAGACACAACAAACCCTGCATTTTGGCAGGGGGTTAGACCAGCTGACCCTTGCGCTCCCTTCTACCCCTGTGATTCATCTGAGACTGGCATGTCCCTCGCTTAGCTGAGGGATTTTGAGTTCTTTGTTTTGGGGTCTGCTGCGCTGTGCGTGAGCTCGAAGGGCTGGTCCTGCCAGCTGCATTCCTTCTGTAGCTCCAACTACACCGGGGGGGGG
>NW_020664409.1:111594648-111601222 GCF_002925995.2 Terrapene triunguis
AGCGCTCTGTCTGTCTGTCCAGCCATCCCCGTACCCCACCCTCTGTCTGTCCAGCCAGCCATGGACACAGCCCTCTGTCCATCTGTCCATCCATAGTCCATCTATCTATCTATCCCCACACGCTCCCCCCCCCATACACACTTGTCCATCTTATCTTCCTTATACGCCCCCTTTCTCGGCCCATCGCCCATGCTAAGACCCGCACCCCCCGCACCCCCCAGGTGTCTGCCCCCCCCGACGCGGCACAGCGGTCCCTTGGCCAAACCATGCCCACGCGGCTGCCCCCGGCACTTTCCCGAGCGCGTTGGGGCTGTGAGCTCTGCTGGGGCTCTCCTCTCCCCTGCCCCGGGCTCCCGCACACACACACAGTGTGTGTGTGTGTGTGTGTGTGACTGACTGAGACAAAAATCTGTGTGTGTGTGTCTGCGGCTGTGTGTGTGTCTGCGGCTGTGTGTGTACGACCCGTGTGTGTTTGTGTCTGTGGCGGGGGGTGTGTGTGTGGCTGTGTGAGTACGACCCGCGTGTGCATGTGGCTGTGTGTGTGTGTACGACTCATGTGTGTGTGTGGCTGTGGCGGTGTGTGTGTGTGGCTGTGGCGGGTTGTGTGTGTGGCTGTGTGGCTGTGTGAGTACGACCCGTGTGTCTGTGTGTGTGTGCCTGTGGCGGGGTGTGTGTGGCTGTGTGAGTACGACCCGTGTGGCTGTGTGTGTACGACCCGCGTGTGTATGTGTCTGTGTGTGTGTGTGTGTGTACGACCCGTGTGTGTTTGTGTCTGTGGCGGTGTGTGTGTGTGGCTGTGGCGGTGTATGTGTGTGCCTGTAGCGGGGTGTGTGTGGCTGTGTGAGTACGACCCGTGTGGCTGTGTGTGTGTGTGTGTGGCTGTGGCGGTGTATGTGTGTGCCTATAGCGGGGTGTGTGTGGCTGTGTGTGTACGACCCGTGTGGCTGTGTGTGTGTGTGTGTGGCTGTGGCGGTGTATGTGTGTGCCTATAGCAAGGTGTGTGTAGCTGTGTGTGTACGACCCACGCGTGCCTGTGGGAGCCCGGCGCCCCGGCCCCGCACGGCGAGCTGGCGGGCTCGGGAGCGTGACATCACATCGCAGGCCCGCGGTTGGCCGAGCCCGGGGTGATGTCAGCCGGAGCCGCCAATCGGGTCGCAAGGCAGCCGGCCGGGGCTGCGGGTTCGGGCCGGGGCTGCCGGCTGCGCTCAGTCGGGGACAGGCGCAGGGGGCGGCGGACGCGCAGCGCAGCGCAGCGCACAGGGGCCGCCAGGGGCCGCCCGGATCCCGCTGACCCGCCCCGACCGCGGTCCCGGGACAGCGCCCCCTGGAGCCGGGGCCGGGCGCGCGGGCTCGGGGAAGGTGCCCGCGGGCTGCAGGCGGATGCCATGGACCGGGAGCGCTGGCCAGGCAGCCCGCCCGCGCAGGTGAGCCCGGCGGGGCCGGGGGCGGCTCGGGGGGGCCTGTGCGCCCTGCCTGGCCCCGGGGGCGGGGGGTCCCCAGATGTTGAACAGGGGGCGGGTCTGGCTCTCGAAGTTGGGGGGCAGCAGCCCCCCATCCCCGCTACAGTCACCCTCTGGAGGGGGAGGGAGGCGGGCGAGCGGCATGTGAGAGCAGCGTGGGGCCATCCGAGCTAGGACTCCTGGGTTCTCTTCCCTCTGCCCCTCCCCCCGTGCCTGTAAGGTGGGGCGAGGGAGCGGTCATGCCCCCCCCCCCCGTGGGAGGACCCGAGTGGCAGCAGCGGGACAGAGCCTGGGGTGGATCACAGGCAGGGGAATGGAGGTGCCAGTGTCGCCGGGCGGGGGGGAGTTCCTGGTGGGATCTGCTCGCACCTGGGTGCCTTTCCAGCCCCCCCCCCCATTCAGTCACAGTCTGCTCAGGATACCCTAAGAGGGGCTGAGGTCTGCCCCCCATGCAGCCCCATTGATTCCTGAGCAGAGTCAGGGCAGAATTGAGCCCAGATGGCCCAGGGCAGGGGGCTGTTCTGGTGACAGGGTGGAGGGCGCCGGCTTGCAGGGGGGTGTTTTGGCAAGAAGGGTTGGGTCTTGCTCCTGGGATGGTCCCCAGGTCGGCTGGGGCATGGAGAGAATCAAGGGGAGGGGGTAAGACTGAGACTGGAGGTTGGTCGCGGGAGAGACTCACGGGTGAATGGGAAAAGCCAAAGGGAAGGAGCAGGATCCCAGCCAGGAGCATCCCTGTCTCCCTCACCTGTGAGAGAGGGTCACTGGCTGGGGGTGGGCCAGGGTTCCCCCAGCTTTGTGACCCTTTCTGGAGCATCAGGTCTGAGCCAGGGCTGGTGGGCTCAGGTGGCTGATCTGGCCCTAGGCCCAGAATCAGGGTCACCCACGCTGTCCCGCATGTGCGACAGAGAAACACAAGCCCTCTGGAGACATCCTCTCCCAGCCATGCTGGCCTGTACTGGCTTCATGCTTGGATAACCCAGAGCGGGGTAGGGGACCCCGAACTTGGGGGTGTGTGTGCACCAGCCGAACAGGGCTTCCTCCAGGTACAGGGCGCTAGGGAATTCCTGGGCATGCAGGATGCCAGGTGGTTCTCTCTCCCTCCACCTCCATACCCCACCCCTCACTGCTCGCAGCCCCCTATTTCATCTCCCATAGCCGCGGCACAGGCTTGTTACGCCCTATACTCTTCAAGGTGAGTGTGTGGGTCCAGAGTCCTGAGCTGAGCTCTCTGTACTGGATAATGTCACTCTGTGTGTGTACATGCGTGCACCACTGCTCTGGTGGGTGGAATCAGATCTGCCCGGCTGTGTCACAAGCCCCGTATTGCTAACGGCTGAGGGGGAGTCTCCTTGGCCGAAGTGGCGGGATCTGTGCATTTGGAACATGAAGCTCTATTGTTGCTTTAACCGTGAGGCGCCGGTTATGGATGGTGCCAGGGCGCGCACGGATCGGCTGGTGGCAGTGGATCTGTCTGTCTCTGCCTGGGGGGAGGTGTTACGAATGTATTGCTGGCGAAAAGTGCTGTGTTGATGGCCCTGGGGGCTGGATCCTCTGAGACGCAGCCCGGGCCGCAGTCGTGCAAGGCGCCGCCCTGGCGGCACCCTATCTTCATGTCTCATTTGCTCCCAGGCCCCTCTGCTGAGGCTGCCGAGCACAGGGCCACAGCAGTGCAGTGTGATGAGGACGCCCCGCGGGACATGGGCTGAGACCTGGACACGGGGACTGGCCAGCCTCGGGGCTGGATTGTCAGAGGGGCTCAGCGTGGCGGGGGCACGGTGGGTGCCGAGCCCTGGACGATCTGGCCTCAGGCCCCTGTCGCTCTAGGAGCAGTTCAGAGCTGAGAGGGGCTCTGTCCCCACTCCCAGTTCTCTGTGCTCCGGGGCAGATGGCTGCCATGCGGCTGACCCTGCTGAGGCGGGGCTGGAGTGCGACCTGGCCGTGGTTTGACTTTGTGTAGTTTGCTGATCTCGCTCCGTCTTGCCCGCTGGCTCAGCCAGCGAAGGACCTTGTGTCATGCCCCTTCTGGAAGTCTGGCTCCCTGCGCGCCCAGGGAGTCCACCGGAAGTCACTAACCTGTAGCCGGTTTGGGATGCTAATAATGATACTGTAACAGATTGGACCAGGTGCATGTGAGCACCACTGCCCTCTAGCGTACTGAGTCAGAGCTGTTCAGCTGTACTGTTAACAGCCACGGAGATTCTCCGGTAACTCAGGTGGAGAAGGCCTGGGCTTTCAGAGCAGGCTGGTCTAATTCTAGCCTTGCTGTCACTCTGCAGTTCCACGGAGATTTGTTTTATTCCCTGGTGGTGGAAGGGTTCGTCCGAGCAGCTTCTGTTTTGGCCACATCTCGCCGGTAGGCAGCATAAACCCCTCAGAAGCCCTGAGAGAGGGACGGGGAGCAGCAATAGGATCGGGGAAGCTGGCGGTATCATGATCCCTTTTCACAGCTGGGGAAGCTGAGGCACTGAGTGGGTACGGGACCCGCCCTGCCCAGTCCAGGGTCACGGAGTGAGTCCGTGTCGGTGCTGGTACGAGGACTCAGCTGTTCCTAGCTCTGGCTCTCCTGCTAGCCCATACCCAGCTAGCCGCAGTCACTAGTGCGTCCCAGCCACACTCCGATTCTGATAGCTCTAACATCCTCCATGAGGCTGCGATTGGCTGCAGGCTTTCTCCTCACTTCCTGTCCCAAACCGCTGTGTAGGATTGCTGGACACCATTATGTGGCTGAGATGTTCTGCGCCAGAGGTGGCTGCATTTCAATGGTGGATGAAGGGATTTATCCTGTGTATAGTACCGTGGGAGCCTTCTATGGAAAAGTTGTCTCGTTAGTCAGTTCCTGTGTGTGTTGTGACCTGCCGGTGCCTGTGAGATGGGAAGGTGCCCAACACCCCAGAAACCCTCTGGGCCCAAGCTCTGAACTTTCCTTTGTTTGTAACCCTTGACGGTGTGTTTAAATCCCAGGGCAGGTGGTTGTTAATATTAGTGTTGGGCTGGAGACGGAAACCCCATTGTGCTGTGTAAGACGCAGGCCCTGCCCTGGGGGAGGAGAAACAGAGCCCCAGTCAGTGACAGAGCTGGGGACAGACTCCAGCTCTCCAAACTCCCAGCCTAGTACCCACGACCGGAGCGGGTCAGAGCCAGAGCTGTGGGTGGGAGAGAGATCTCAGCGCGGTGTGTGCGGCCGATCCAGATGGAGTCAGAGCCCTCTGACCGCAAGCGGCCCGCACGGTCAATGGCCTGTTCCAGCACTGGTGGAATTGGCTGGCTGCTCTCTTCCAAAGCAAACACGGGACAGAAGCTGTGAGATCCCAGTCCTGCTACAGCCCAGAACCTCAGTAACGTCCAGCCAAGACGGCTAAATAACCACCCCGATAACCGGAGCTCTGGGCCTGCCCGGCCTGGCTAGCAGACTTTGCTCTGACAGCCACGGGAGCCCAAACTTGTGTTTGTGCACTACTGAGGCTGCTGAACTAGCTTTGCTTGTGAGCGACCTGCTGCGAGTTCACACGTCCTGGCGTGCAAAGCTAGCGTGCTGCCGGCGCACAAGGCAGGTCAGGCGAAGAAGCTGATCGGAAACTCCCGGGAGCCGCTCCGGCTGCTCCACTGCTCCGAGCTAACTGTCTGCTTCTTGTCAGAGCCAATATTGTGCTGTGGAGCAGGGCCCTGCAGCCGGCAGGCTCCCGCAGCACCGATCCGTGAAAGCAGGCGCATTGCCTCTGCTCCGATACGAGAGACGCGGGGCCCTGCTCTGGGGAGTGTGCACACAACGCTCTCGCATGCACCCACGTGCACGCTCACGCTCCAGCAAGCACGCCCACGCTCAAGCACACGCGGCCCCATCAACACGGGCTCCCGCCTACACCAGAGAAGACAGCTCCATGCTAAAACACACACTCATGCCCAAACATACGCCCCCATCAAAGGACACCCTGCTCACCCCTGCTGCTCAGACGCACCTGCAAACACACACGTTCAAATGTAAGCACCATGGGGCGTGCCAGGGCAGGCCAAAACAGTCACTCGCACGCACCCAGCATGCGTCACACGCCACAGCACTCACTTCTGTGCACCAGTGTGCACTCCCCAGTGCATGAGTGCCAATCCCCCAGATGGACGGATGGGGGGAGAGACAGAGACACACACACACACACACACTCTGCAGCTCTTGTGATAGGGGTTTTTTCTGTAGCTGCAGGCAGATGAATAGGGGAGAATCTCTGGTCTCCTGGCCCTGGTGAAAAGCCCTAAAATGTGCCCCCTGCACCCTCAAAAGCTCAATCCAGCCGGTGAATGACAAGAGCCTGCATCTTATAATTGTTGAAAATCTCCTGGCTTTTGAGCCAGTCTCGTGACCTTCTGGGGCCAACTGCTGGTTTTTGAACACATGGAGCGGGTACTGCCGCTGCTGATGTGTCTGGGGACAAGATGGCAGCTGGTATCGGTTCCTCCAGCCATGGGGTGGGCCGTGTGTGGGCGGGCTGGGAGAAATGGCCGGTCTCTCTGTGTTAGAGCATCGCAACGAGTGAGGCTTCGAGCAGGAGGGAGCTGGGAGTCAGGACACCGGGGGTCTATTCCCGGCTCTGCCCCTGACTTTGTGTGTGAGCCCCTGGGCATGTCCCTTCCCTGTCCGTGCTCAGTCCCCCAGCAGCACCTTGTGGTTAGCATGGCTGGCGTGCTCCATGGCCCTGAGCTGGAGCAAGTGGCTGCAGGGTCCGGCTCTAGGGCTGGGCAGGGACTTTCCCTGCCACTCGTCCCCCTCAGCTCTCCCACAGGCTGCGGAGGATGCATGTGTGTCTGGGGCTGCGTGGTTGCTGCGTGGGCGATGCACTGACCTTTCCTTTGCTGGCCCCTCCCTGCTGACGTGCATTCGAGGATCTTGGGAGCTGAGCAGTGTTCACCGAAAAGACCCCCTGCTTCTCCGCTCCCCCTGCAGACAGCTAGCGGTTCCCCCCTCTGATAAACCCCCTTCTGAATTCTCCTTCCTGCTCTCCTGGCTGGGTTGGCCCTGGGTGCCCCGATGGGAGCGGGGCTGAGATCTGGGTGTCTCCTCTCGGGCGTTATTCTCCCATCTCTCCAGCCTGGCAGCTGCTTGTGGGGCTGGGAGCAGGGGGCTG
>NW_020664409.1:111601232-111601915 GCF_002925995.2 Terrapene triunguis
TGTAGGCAAAGGAGGCAGCGTGGCCTAGCGGTTAAAGCACAGGACTCCTGGGTTCCATCCCCAGCTCCACCACTGACTGGCTGTGAGTCCCTTCCTCTTTCCATGCCTCAGTTTCCCCCCAGTGATCCCAACCCCAGTGATATCACTGGGCGTGAGGGTAACATCTTCCCCCCGCCCCCCAAAAGGTGGGAGGGCAGCGGCCAGGCAGGGACACACATACCCCATCCCTGGCAATGCCACAGCCTCCCTCCCCTGCCCCTGAGTTCAGAGCAAAGAGAAAAACCGCATCTCTATTTAGTGTATTTGGGGTCAGGGGTCGGTCGGGCCCGATCAGGCCCATAGGAAGAACATGGCAGGGAAGAGCCGGAGGCGTGAAAGGCATCTCCCACTGCAAGGTACCTGAGTGAGCCGCTGCTCCTGCGTCCCGCAGCCTGGTAGCCCCCGGGCTGGGCACAGACTAGCTGCCCCAGCCAGTAGCATACGCTGGAAGGGGGGTCTCAGCTCTGGCTTGCTGCTGCCCGGGGGGGCAGGGCATGTGCGGCTCGGGTGGGTGAGGAGAGGGGAAGAGGAATATGTCTGAGGGAACATAGGTGAGTAGGCAGCGCTGTCTAGTGAATGAAGCACAAGGCTGGGGGTCAGGACTCCTGGGTTCTATCCCCAGCTTGGGGAGGGGAGTGGGGTAG
>NW_020664409.1:111601925-111614830 GCF_002925995.2 Terrapene triunguis
CAGGACTCCTGGGTTCTATCCCCAGCTTGGGGAGGGGAGTGGGGTAGAGTGGGGCTGGGGGACAGGACTCCTGGGTTCTCTCCCCAGCTCTGGGAGGGGAGTGGGGTTTGGTTGGGGTAGAGCGGGGGGGCTGGGGGATAGGACTCCTGGGTTCTATTCCTGATTCTGCCACAGATTTTCTACCGTATGTGACCCTGAGCAAGTCCCTTCCCTTTTGTCTCTGTTCTCTCCTTCCCAGGGGATCAATATAGCCCCTCATGCTGCCCCTGGGGCACCCCTCTCCTCAGTAGGGTGAGACTCCTGTGCTCTATGGCGTGTGTTGGGCGTGCGGCTCCCTGATCCCCTCGTGCGCTGGGGATCCAACAATCCGTGCAAGGAGTCAGTGAGTCCCCAATGCAGGCACCCACTGCCCCTCCCCGTATCCATGCATCTCCCCTTCCCTATACACACCCATTACACACACACCCCTTCCCTAATCACACACTGCACATACCTGTTACACACACACACACCCCTTCCTTGATCATACGCTGCACACATACGCCCACACACACACCTTCCCTGATCACACACTGTCTGCACACATCTGTTACACATGCACACCTCTTCCCTAATCACACACTGTCTGCACACACCTGTTGCACGTACACACACACACACACACACACACACCCCTTCCCTGATCATACACCGTCTGCACACAACCATTACACACACACCCCTTCCCTGATCATACACCGTCTGCACACACTCATGACACGCGCGTGCACACATCTCTGTTCATACACACATCACCCTTTCCACAGGCTCCCCTCCGCTGCACATACTGACTGTCCACCCCCCTTCCCTGCACAGGGATGCCCCGCTCCATGCACACACCCGGCTCCCCACTGGGATCAGCCCCAGTTGCAGCCCAACAAGCCCTGCCAGCCCCCCCCCGCAGTGCTGTTGGGTGCCCCTCCCCCTGCCCGCTAATCCCTCCCGGAGAAGCCTGAGTCCCAAATCCCCTGCCCTGTAAGCAGCTCTGGAATTATTTGGAGCTCTTTAAATACGCCATGAAACCTGCTGTAAAGAAACCTAAGCTGATAGCAACGCCCTGTGATGCCCCTGCAGCAGGGCTGCCTGGGAGTCATGCCCGCCAACCCCCCGCCCCCCAGCTGCCAGCCGTCCACTGCCCACAACTCCCCGCCCCAGCTGCCCGGGTGTCATGTTATCAACACCCCTCCTCCCAGCCGCCCAGGCATCGGGCCATCAACCCCCCAGCTGCCCGGGTGTCATGTTATGAATGGCCCCCCACCCTCCCTGCTGCCCCATGTCATGTCATCAACCACCCCCCCCAGCCGCCCAGCTGTCACATCAACAAGCACCCCCGCGCCAAGTCTCTGTGTCGGGGGGAGGGGTCCCTTTGGCTGGCGCTGCTCCATGGGGAGGAGACAACGCCGGGCTGGTGCAGCCTTTGCCGACTGGGCTAGTAGCCCAGATTCCCAGCCCAGCTGGTGGCCAGAGGCCGGGATCCCCGGAGCCAGGCAGTCTCTCTTCCTCGCCTCTTTGTGGGACGTCGTTTCGGATTCCTGCTCCCGTGGGGGGAGTCTCTCCCTTGGCCACTGGAGCAGATGGTGTTTGGGTCTCGATCTCGCCCGTGTCCCGCTGCCTACGCGGGCGCTCCTCTCTGGACTGGGCGCCTCCCTGCCCGTCGCTGCGGGGAGCTGCTGCCAGCTCGCCCCTTCCACGCAGGGAGCCGGAGCCTCCGGCTTGTTGGCTTAGATTTGCTCTCCTCAGTGACTCGTCTGCTCTGGCCTCCGGAGTGTTTCAGGGCTGAGGGGGGTTGTTGGCCCTGCTGCCCGGGAGCTTGGAGTTAAGGTATCCGCCCGGGATGAGCGACGAGCTCCGGGATAGGTCGTGTCCATGCGTGAATGCGCTGTCTGATCCCTGTCAGTTTCTAGTGGCTGTTTTAGCGGCTTTTCCTCAATTGCTGTGTGTTTGTGATGGGGGCCGGCTCCGCCGGTGGCTGGGGGGGGGGATGGACACTCAGCTGGGCTATCGTTTGTTTTATTTGGGTTGGACCAATGTGGGTGCAGCGAGACAGTCCCTGCCCTGAAGAGCTCCCGGACTAATGGGAGGGTTTATCCTCCCCCGTTCAGATAGGGGGAGCTGAGGCGCAGAGCGCCAGTGATGTGCCCAAGGTCACATGGGAAGTCAGTGGCAGAGACAGGAATCGAATCCAGGCCTCCTGAATCCCAGCTCAGTGCCGTGGAAAAGCCATTTTGTGCCCCCCACCTTGGTCGCTCCCTGCCATCTGCCCAGCGTAGCCGTGAGTCGCCCAAGCGATGGGGCTCCCGGTGGGAGATGGCTGCACAGCCCAGGACGTCTCCTGGTCACCTACTTTCCCATTAGTCAGCCTCCACTTTCCCTTTGCTCCATTTCATTCTTGTCCTCTCGTTAGACCCCCTTGTCGCCTCCTGACTGACTCCCCTGCCTCCTGCGGGGGCTCGGTCCCTTCCCATACCCAGCCACGTTCGACTCAGCCAGTGTGCTCCGACTGGTCCTATGGGGCGAGCAGCCCTGGGCCTCTCTGCCCCATTGCTTGGGTCATGCTGGGCACTCACATAGGCCAGTGCACCGGGCACAGCTGAGCCCCAGGCCTGTTGGCTCCCAGGCCTGGGCAGTGAGGCCATCGCGCCATACAGGATGCAGCCCAGCTGCGCGATGACGTGGCACTGCTGCCCCCAGCGGTTGGAACGAAGTGGTGGGAGCCCAAAGGTCTCTGCTTGCAGAGCCACGGAGGAGCGGGCGAAGGCACCTTCTCCCAGCAGGGACTGTGGCGTGGGATCATCGCCGGCTCCCCGTGAAAGAGGCGGGGGTGGGCTCAGGCCAGCGATGGAGGAGGAGACGGGATCTGAGCTGCAGAGAGACGGGGCAGTGTCCGCGCTGGGGGCTCGTTTCTAATGTTTCCTGGCACGGTCCGCCCTGGCGCTGCTTCCTGGGGTAGTAGCAGGGGGAGCGTGAATGCAGATGAGGTGCCGGGGGCTGCTGGCGATTTACCCTCTTCTCTGAGCAGGGCTGGATGGCACGCTGGGCGGGGGGATTAACGTCCCCGAACTCCACCCCCCGCACACGCTCCGCTGCATGGCTCCAGCCAGCACCTGCATCCATCTCCTCCTGCAGCGTGTCTGCATGGGTCGCTTCAGCGGCTCCCTACCAGGCAGCGGGAATCGGCCTCCCCTCCCCACCGTCTCTGAGTTGTACGGATGCTCCCAGCGCAGCAGCAGGATCATCCCTAGCTGGGCATCACAGGCAGCTACCCGGGCCTGCGAGACTTCAGCAGCTTGGAGGCTTGCTTGCCTCCTCCGGGGAGCAGATGGATGGCGGCCCACTCGCCCTCTCGGCTGCCATGGGCTCCAGATGAAATTTTAATCGAGCCGAGCGCGCTTTCTGCTTGTTATGCCTTAAAGGGACTGGAAGGCAATTACCGAAGTGCTGGAGCGAGCGAGAACTCTGGATGAAGGCGGCCCGGGGCCAGGCAGACAGGGATCCCCTCCTTGGCCCAAATGATGCCTGCCTTTTAAATGGCATAAAACACAGCAGGTGGCACCTGCCCTGGCCTTTAATACGGGAGGTGTAGCCTGCTGGGACTACAGGGGCTAGCAGCAGTGCATGCTGGGAACTGTAGTCTCAGCCGGCCACCCGCTGTGCTGGTTCATTTTAGATCCCTGCCAGCCTGCCCCGGGCACCGTCAGCTCTGGCACCCGTCCAGTCGGTGCTTCTGGGACGGTTCCAGAGAGGGGGCTGCACCGCTCCGAGCTGTGTATAGCGGGGCAGTGGGCACGGAGCGTGGTTCCCAGTGTAGTGTGGCATGGCATGGCCTGGCCTTCTGGGGGTGGCGGGAGGGAGAGCTCAGTGGTTTGAGCATTGGCCTGCTAAACCCAGTGTTGTGAGTTCAGTCCTTGAGGGGGCCACTTAGGGACCTGGGGTAAAAATCTATCTGGGGATTGGTCCTGCTCTGAGCAGGGGGTTGGACTAGATACCTCCTGAGGTCCCTTCCAACCCTGATCTTCTATGAGTCAGTCTGCAATCCAGTTGGGTCCAGTTTAGGAACAGCCCACCCAGCACGCAGAGCCAGGGGCCTGCAGTGTGCAGACAGCGTTTGGACGGCTCCGCGGCAGGCTGGATTCGCTGCCCAGGTGACGGTCGGGGGCGTCTCTGTGATGAGCAGGCAGCGAGCGGCGTGTGGGGTGTTGAAAACAAGCATCTATTAGCCACGCGTAGATGCTCGGTGTGGGAATATCGACTCCCGGATTCGGCCTCTTTGCTCCGGTGACAGAGCATGGGACGGGGATCAGCAAATCGGCCGTTGCTCCCGCCCCGACCTGCTGTGCCGGACTCTTGCCCCGAGAATGGCTGGGGGAGGGGAACGGCTGGGTACAGACCTGACTGGGACCAGCCCATCACACCGGGACAGCCAGCGGCTTCACTGCCCAGTGAATGGCTGCACCTGTGCCAAAAGCCCTGCGCTCGGCTGGCCTGGCCCCGGCTCGCTGGGGCCGTAGGGGTGCACGCAGGAAACGGGGCGGGGCTGAAATGGGAATAAAGGGGGTTCTCTGCTGCGCACACACCGACCCAGGGGTGTGACCCAGCCTGGGCTGCCCACTGGCACAGTTACAGGTCTCCCAAGTCCTTGACACAAGCCATGGCAAACAGTAACCAGCGGGAACTGAACCTGCAGCAGCACGGACCATGAGCAGGGCCTGGGAGCGTACCCAGCGTCCGCATTTGGTGTCTCTGGGGTGGGCAGGGGCCTCTCTCCCTTGTGCTCTCTGTGACGGGCCCAGGACTCTGTGGGTGCAATAAAACCTTACTTCTAGGCACTTCCATGGCCCCTTGCTCCGCCCCGCATGGGTTCATCCTCCCGGGGAGGTGAGGGCTCCCCTCTGTTTACACGGCTGCACACAGTAAGTGACTCTCCCAGGGTCACGCAGGGAGTCTGTGGCAGAGGCAGGAGTTGAACCCGGCTCTCCTGAGCCCTCCCGGGGCTAGGCCCACGAGGCCGTGCGTCAGGACAGGAGGGGAGCCTGGCTCGGGGGTTAGTGCAGGGCTTGGCACCATGCTCCCTTCCGGGTCACAGGATCCAGTGCACGGGGAGTCCTCACCATCTGAAGGCTGCTGAGTGAGCCAAGGACGTGGCATCCCATTGGCAGGGTCGGCACCAGGATGGAGAATCTCAGGGGGGGACGCTGGCATTCGGGGCTTTGCTTGATTGCTTGAGACGGGAGCCAAAGCCTCTAATGGGTTTAGGAGGCGCTGAGCTGTCTCTGCCTGTTCGGGGGTGGGGACGGGGGCAGTGAACTGGTGAGTGTGCCATTGTCCCTGGCCTGGCTTCGCCCGCGCAGAGCGGCTGGACCCGAGCCTGGGGTCCGGTGGGCCAAGCGGGTCTCCCACCCTTGCCATAGCAGGAAAGACCTCGCTGCCTGGGAGCGTCTCCTGCTGCCCTGTCTCCATGAGGCCCTGGCACCTCGTGCCCGTCTCCAGCCCAGGGGCCCCACCCTGCCACTTCCCCCTCACCTGTGGGACGAAGCTGTGCCCCAAAGCATGTGGGAAAAGGAGACCCCCTTGCTGTGCTCCTGCCAGGCCGGCTCTGGGGCAGCACAGGGCTCTGCGGGGCCCCAGGGCCTGGGCCTAGTTAAGGGGATGCCTCTGGGGCAGGTTTGTGGGTGTCGGGGGACAAATGGCCAGTGGTGGCCCGGTCCCGGGGCTCCTGGACGCCATTGTTGGCAGCGTTCTCCGAGGCAGCTTTCCTGGTCCCCATGGCCGTTCCAGAGGGGCAAGGGACCCCCCCCGCATTGCTACTCCTTGGGGGGACGGGGGGTCCACTGCTGTTCTGCCAGCGACCGTGGAACTGGAAATCAGGTCTCCCCAGACAATGACAAATGAGTGAAAGCAGCTTGCGAATGCCCAGCAGACAGCTGGCGGTACCCCACCCCCGTGCCCCCAGCTCTGCGGGACAGGTCGCAGGGGAGGCAGGGAGAGACCTGAGCCGGGCAGGGAGCCCGCCCGCTCCAGGGGTGGGATCAGCGCTGGGCCCTTCCTCAGAGCTCGGGGGGATGTCCCAGGCACCGGAGGGGTCAGGGAGGGGGAGCTTCTGCTCTGGAGGCCAGCACCCAAGCCGCTGGAGCGTCTCTCTCCCGCCTGCCAAGAGAGGGGCTTGCAAAGTTGGGGGATAACCGCCTGGGGGCTGGCAAGGGGTGCGCCCCCCCCACCTCATCTAATAAGAGCTATGTCCCTTTAACACAACACCCTGGGGAATGCGGTGTCACTGCTCCCCCATCACTCACCCCCCACCACCCTGTCCCAGCCGGCCGCCTACAGCGCCTCCTCCAGGCTGCCAGACGCAGCCCTGCCAGGAGCCGCTCTGCAGGGCCTGGCATTTGCCCTGCATTAGGCCCAGCCAGGGAGGGGCCTTCCCCACGGAGCTTGAGCCAGGCCGACTGCTCCTTCTGGGCTGTAGGAGCCCCAGTCTGGTTTGGGGATGGATGGGTAGGACTCACATGTGAGCGTCGCCTTCTGGTGACTGGACCTGTGTACAGGAGCAGGGACCTACCGCTGGGGCTGGGCCGAGGAAGACCTCCCCTGGCTCAGCGGGCAAGCACGTTGTTTGGGGCCAGGGCACCTGGTTCTAGCCCCGGCTCCGCAGGCGCGGTGGGGTTTGGGGCAGGGGATCTGTTCTGCGTTGGCGATATTCAGCCCCCGCTCTCTGTCTCTTTGCCAGCTGGTCTAAAATGGCCCTGCTTGTCTCGCCCCTCCTCCTCCTGGCCCTGCTGGCGCTCAGGACCAACGGCTGCCCCACCACTTGCCGCTGCTACAGCATGACCGTGGAGTGCGGCTCTCTCGGCCTCAAGGAGATCCCGGCCAGCATCCACCCCTCCACCCAGGTATGGCTGGGCACCCCCGGGCCCACTCAGTTTCATGTTGGCATCCATCCAGCAGGCACCCTTGGGAGGGGGAGGCTCATTATCCCCGTCTACAGAGAGGGAAACTGAGACATGGGACAGGACCAGCCCAAGGTCAGGGATAGAACCCAGGCGCCCATTATTATGATGGTAGTGCTAGGCGCTGTACAGACAGAATAAAAAGTCAGTCCCTGCCCAGGCTAAGTACAGGGCAAGAGACAACAGCTGGCTACAGGTGGGGGAGAACAAGGATACGATACTGGTTCATGGCAGGCAGTTGTCTCAACACACCCGCAGCCGAAGACAGCAGCTCGTGGTGGATGCGCTAGAGAAGGGGGAGCCGGGGAAGGGATCCAAAGAGAGGGGGCGACATGGTCAAAGGGGCCGGCTGGGAGAATGGTCTTTGCAGCCGAATGGAGAGGAGCGGGGAAGATTGCGTTTGTCGGGGCCAGAGAGAAGGATGGTGCCCTGATGGAGATGCTGAGAGCCGGGGCGAGGGTTTGAGCGGCGTGGGTGGAGAGGAAAGGCTGGATCGTAGTGATGTTGTGCATCGCAAGGACTGGTCTACACGTAAAAATTAACGCGACTTAGCTACAGCGCTTAGGACTGGGGAAAATGTCATACCAGGAGTTAGGTGCTCAGGGCGTCGACTCCACGGGGACTGGGTCAGAAGGGGCCGTCGGCAGTAACGGCCCCACCCTGTCCGCAGGCCCCTCGCCAGCCTGCAGCCACCGAACGAGGCTAGAGAAACCAGGAGAGAGGAAGGAAAGGCCAGTGCTGTGATAAGCCTCAGTGCATTCTGGGTAAACCCCCATCTGCACTGGGTACCCGACCCCTGAGCAGATGCCCTAGTGACAGAGCTCCTGGGGCTTTATCCCTGCCCGGGCTGCTATGGGAGACCCTTGGCCAAGGCCTGGCATGTGGGGGAGGGAGGTCCTGTCAGTGCTGGGTTACTCCAGGGGGAGATGCATCTGTGTCTCACCATAGGGCAGGGAGGTTGCGGGGGGCTGGGGAGGGCAGTGCCCCCCTGCGGGGTGGAGCCAGGGCATTGCTCTCACCCCGCGTCCCCTCCGCAGACCGTCTTCCTGCAGGATAACAGCATCACGCAGATCCACCAGCAGGACCTGGCGGCGCTGCGGGGCCTGCACTACCTCTACATGCAAAACAACCCCATCTCGGCGCTGGAGCCGGGCGCCTTCCGCAGCCAGCAGCACCTGCTGGAGCTGGCCCTCAACGGCAACCGCATCCACCTCCTCAACAGCAGCATCTTCAAGGGCCTGGAGCACCTGCGCGTCCTCTACCTGGCTGCCAACCAGATCACCAAGCTGCTGGATTTCACCTTCTGCGACCTGCAGGTGAGAGGGGGAGGCAGGTGCTCCGCTCCTGGGACGAGGCCGGGGGAAGGAGCCCCGGCTTGCCTGGGCAGCCTGGAGCGGTCACCAAGGGGGCTGCATGCGGTGCCAGGGCTCACTCCAGCCCAAGGGGGCTTGTAAGGGAGCCATGTGGCTGTGGATGGAGAGGTTATTACCTTCCCCTAGGGCGGGGTCATCTGGATTCCCTGCCCAGCCCGCCCATGCCCACATGCAATGGACGTGCGCGTAGCTAGGTGATTGCCCTGGGTTTTGTCGGCGCTGCTTCCAGTGCCAAGCGGAGACCCCGCTGCCCGGCCTCAGACTGCGGCTGGCTGCAGCTCCCGCGCCTGTCCAGCCACTGGACACAGCAGACGAGGGGCTGGAATGGCCTGAGAAAGGGAAGTGAGGCTGGAAGCCCGGATTCCCCCACCCCGTAACGCGGGAATCATGTTCCCCCATCTCCCAGGGGACGGTACGTGGAAAGAGCTGAAACTGGGGGGTCTCTTGTGGCTCGCAGCGTGAAGGGCAGCGGCTTGCGGCATTCTGGATGTGTGTGTGTGGGGGAATGTGTATGCAAGTCGGGGTGGGAACTGGCGGGCGTACATCAGCCTCTGTACGTGGCGGTGTGTTTGGTGGGGGGGGGTCTCGGGGCGTGGATGTGTGCACCGTGACATGTGCCTGCGCGTGTTTGCACGCGTGTGCGCATGTCAGGCATGTCGGGCCGTGTCTGCTGGCGGGTGTCAGCCCCGCTGGCCTAGCCCAGCGCTCTCCAGCGGCCGAGCGAGCAGCCGTGGCAGGCGACCCTCCCTCCCCGCACTCCGTTGCAGAGGCTGCAGGAGCTGCACCTGCAGGAGAACAGCATCGAGACACTGGAGGAGCAGGCGCTGGCGGGGCTCTCCTCCCTCGCCCTGCTCGACCTCAGCAAGAACAACCTGCGCACCATCAGCCGCGCCGCCCTGCGCCCCCTCATCAGCCTGCAGGTGCTGAGGCTGACAGGTAACCGCCCGCCCACCTGTGCCAGGGCTCCTGGCTGCTGGAGCGCCACCTGCAGGTCAGGCGGGGCGGGAGGGAATCTGCTGCTCTTGTTGCTTGGCAGGACCAAGGGCTCCCTCTGGAAAGTCCAATAATAATCTGTGACCAGGCCCTGACCCTGGCTGGACCCCCCCCCCCCAGCATTCAGGGTGTGGGGGCCCAGGCAGCTATCTGGCCTGGATGCCACGAAGCAGAGCAGGGAGCTGGCAGAGAGAGCCAAGGCCCTGCGCCGGGAGTGGGGCTGCAGGCTGCTGAGCGGGACCTCTTCCCCCTCTCCCCCCCGGCACAGCAGATGGGGCCCTGGCTCGGGCAGCGAGGCCTGGGGAATTAGCTGCCATGGGGCTGCCCCCTGGTGTCCAGGGGGGATAGAGGGTGCTGACTGGTCCCTCAGGATACTCCCCCAGCGATGGTGTCGTTCAACATCTCTCCACCTGACAGGCGTCTCTGAGAGGCAGCGGATCTAGCAGTTAGCGCCCGGGGCGGGGAGTCGAGAGACCTGGGTTTGATTCCCGGCTCTGCACACGCGCCCTGTGGGACCCTGAGTCAACCCCCGGCAGTGCAGCGGGGACGATAGCGCTGGGGTGTGGAGGCTGAGGTGCCGAAGCTCCCTCAGAGCATGACGTGCTGGAGAGGGGCGAGGCGTAACCAGCCTGCCCCCGTGGGAGATCGGTCGCCCCTCAGCCCCACTCACCTGTTCTCAGCCCATGAGCCCCCCCCATGGCTCTCCCTGCAGGGAAACTCCCCCAGCTTCAGCCAGACTTTCCTTCGACTGACTTTTAGCCCATTCCCCCGAGCTACCCGCCCCGGCTCCCTGGAGCTGCGGCTGGACCTGCCTCTTCGTCAGCCAGCCCCTTCGTTGGCTTGGGGTGGGGGTCAGGTGACTGGACACCGTCCCGACTGACCTAGCTTCTCTTGGCAGAAAACCCCTGGCGATGTGACTGCGCCCTGCACTGGCTCGGCGCCTGGATCAAGGAGGAAGGGCAGCGTCTCCTCAGCTCGCTGGACAAGAAGATTGTGTGCTCGGAGCCCCCCCGCTTGGCCTACCAGAGCCTGCTGGACATCTCTGGGAACAGCCTGATCTGCATCCCGCCTGTGGTGCAGGTGGAGCCGCTGGAGGTGACGGCCCGGCTCGGGGACGACCTGCGGGTCTCCTGCCAGGCCTCCGGCTACCCGCAGCCGCTGGTGAGCTGGCGGAAGGTGGCCCACGTGCGGGCAGGGCCCGCCACGGTGAGCTCCAGGCCGCTGGGTGGGAGGGCGGAGCTGCGCGAGCGCAGCGGCGGGGAGCGCTTCGACTCGGACACGGGCAGTGGAATGCTCTTCCTCAACAACATCACGGTGGCCCACGCCGGCAAGTACGCGTGCGAGGCCTCCAACCCGGGCGGCACGGCCCGCGTGCTCTTCCACCTCACGGTCAACCTCTCCCAGCAGCAGCCGCTGCCGCCGCCGCACGCCTACCCGGCCTCCGTGGACGTCAGCCAGGAGCCCCTCTACGACATGGAGAGCATGGACTTCAACGCCCTGAGCATGGCCACGCAGACGGCCATCGCCGTAGGGATCTCGCTGCTGGCCCTCGTCGCCCTGCTCCTCATCGTCATGATCTACCGGAAGCACCGCAAGCGGAAAAAGGCCAAGAAGGAGGAGAACATCCTCTACGTCAACGACTACTCGGACGGGCCCACCACCTTCGCCCAGCTGGAGGAGTACCGTGACGAGCGGGGCCACGAGATGTTCGTCATCGACCGCACCAAGCCGCTCTTCCCCACCTACAAGGACCCCGAGGGGCTGGCCGGGGCCTTCCCGGGGCTTCCGGAGCCGCTGCAGGACCAGGCCACGCAGACCCTGGAGGGGGAGGAGGAGGGCGAGCGGGAGGCCAGCGAACTGTTTGTCAATCAGGGACTCGCGTTCCAGCCGCAGATCGCCTACGAGATCCACTGCTGAGGCACCGTGGGGAGATGGAGGCGTTAGGGCAGGGCAATGGGACAGACCCCCCCGTTCCCACTCCAGTGTGGATGTGACCCCGACCGTTCTCCTGCGTCCCTGTAGCTGTGATAGCTCTGCCCCGCTGTGATTTAGGGCGAGTAGAGAGGGAGCCGGGTCTGCCCTGGTGGAGCTGCCTGGGCATCACCAGCACTGGGCATGGTTGGTTCCCAGGGGTGGGGGGGGGGGGGGGGGGCTAGACAGGCCGTCTGCCCAGCCAGACGGCTGCATCGCAGGGTGACCCTCATTTGCTCCCGGACTCCCCTGCACGGCTCGAGACACTGTGAAGCCACCTAGGGCCCCCAGGGCGTTGCCGGCCTGGCCAAGGGAGGGAAACATCTCCCAGAGCTGAAAGAATCGCCGGGGGTGGGGGTGTTTTTTAATGAAAGAAATAAAATTGCGTCACTGTCAGGAGAAATGGAAAAGCGCCATATTTGTAGGACCTACAAAGCCCAGCCTGGCTCTATGGGCACCCACACGCGCTCCCGTCCGTTCAGCCCTGAAGGCCGGACGGTTTCCACAGGCGCGTGGCGGCCAGAGCTGGGGGTTGGTGCGCCTGGCCCAGCCCTTTCTGTTACCCTCTGCCGGGAGTGGACCTCCGTCACTTCCAAGCCACTCGGCCTGGGCAGAGCCTCATGGCTAGTTCTAGCCCTGGGGCGTCCTCCTGGGCTTAGATCCCCTTCCCTGGGCCGCCTGAACCCTCCCATGTCCCCCGTTGCTCACACGTACCCCAGAACCCCAGCTCGGCTGGGGGCTCTCTTAGCTTCCTTGTTCTGGCCCCAAGGTCAGGCCCCCGGCTGAGCCCAGGAGTTTCTTAGCCGCCGTGACTGTGTGGTGGGGCAAACGGATCTTTGAAAACCAAAGTCCCTGCCACCGTCTGGCTCCTGGGAGCCCTGCTCACGTGGGTGATGGCTCCTGCCCCACGATCGCACTGCGACGTTCCTGCTTCTCCCCCCCCCCCCCCCCGACTGCCCCCTGTCTAGAAAGTCCCCCCGTGGCTGGGAGACGGTCAAAGCAGGTGGCCTCAGCCTGCAGTGGTGACAGCTCTCGCCGGCTTTCCCCGGACAGGCCCTCAGGCTGGAGTGGAGAACAACAATATTTCCACAGCCAGCGCCCCCAGTTCATGCTCGGGGACAGACGCGCCCCACCCAGCCGTGGGAGTGCAGGGGGGTCGCAGAAGGAGCAGTGGGCACACAGCATGGGGCTAGGGTGATCAGACAGCAAGTGTGAAAAATCGGGACAGGGGGTGGGGGGTAATAGGAGCCTATATAAGAAAAAGACCCCAAAATCGGGACTGTCCCTATAAAATCGGGACATCTGGTCACCCTACATGGGGCAGACAGACAGCGCCGTCCCTAGCCATTTGGCTGTGTGAGGCCCCAGGCCTCCCCCCCCCCCCAGGATCTGGGAGGCAGGAGCTGTGGGGGGCCACTTTTGGGGGCCCCACAGGCCCAGAGTGGCCCGGGGGATTAGCGGGGAGCCGGGAGCAGCCCGCTCTGCTTCCCTCACGCCGGCCCCAGCTGTGTCGCTCGAGGGAGGGGGCTTGGGGGAAGGGATCCCCCCCGCACTCACCGGCAGCGGCGGGAAGTGGAGCAGCCCG
>NW_020664409.1:111614840-111628058 GCF_002925995.2 Terrapene triunguis
TTGAGCCCCTCCTGTGTGGGGCCACGCCCCTTTCTGAGGGCAGCAGCCAATCACAGCCCAGCCAAGCTTGAGCGCCCCAGCTGGGAAATGAACTTGCCGTGGTCGCCCCCTCCCCCACCCGTCCTGACCGTACCAGGAATGTGCCTTTTGGTCCAGGATCTGATGGGGTTTGGCTTGGTGGGAGCAGGCACTGAGGAGGAGAGGCCTTGCTGCGTTCTACACGCCCTGGCTGGATCACTGCACGCTTCTGCAGCATCCGGTTAACCTGTGCAACTCCCTACTGCAGGGTGCTGGTGAGGCAGGTGGCTCAGTGAGACTCTACACCCTGATGCAGATGTTTATCTATGTACAAAAGCCTTTTCCACTGCCCCCCACGCTCCAGGCCATAAAGGGAGCCAGGGCCAGGGAGGAAGTGCCCTTCCCACACCCCCAGGTAGATATGGCATAGTAACATGCATTGCGGGGGCTTGCATCTTCCTTGGAAGCCTCTGACATTGGTGCCGACTGTGAGATGATGGGGCGGGCGTGACAGCCCACCCCTCTGAACAGCCCTGCTCAGACAGGGTGGGGGGGGACAGAGGCGCGGAGCTGGGCGCAGCTGCACACTCAATGCCCTGCAGCCCTGTCTCCTCACTAGCCCTACCAGGGGCCTCCCAGGGTACGTCCACACAGCAATTAACCACCGTGGCTGGCCTGCGTCGACCGCTTTCCCTCCACACGGGGCCCCAGAGCCCAGGCTCCAGCCAGCCCAGCCCCACTGGCTACGCTGCAGTTTTATAGCCCCACAGCCCGAGCCCCGTGAGCCCGACAGCTGAGGTGGTTCATTGCAGTGTAGACAGACACCCCCCGCCCCCAGCCACTGACGCAGCACTGCTCCAGCAGGGAAGATCCAATGTGTGTGTGGGGCGGGGGGGGGGGGGCAGTGGCTGGAGAGTGAGATAACCGAGAGCCCCTCCCCCACCCCCAAGACACCAGGTAGCCAAGCCTTACGTGTGTGAGTGACATTTACCAGCACAGGACTCCTGGGTTCTGCCCCCAGCTCTGGGAGGGGGGTGGGGCGGGACGTCAGGACTCCTGCATCCTAGTTCTGGTTCTGGGAGGGGAGTGAGTAGGGTGCAGGGGGAGAGGGGGTGGAGGCGCTGGAGGGAAATCTGAAGTCCTGGGTTCTTCTGCCACTGATTTCCTGGGACAAGGTGGGTGAGGTAACATGAGGCGTCTCTCTCTCTCACCAACAGACATTGTGCCTATAAAAAATATCACCTCCCCCACCTCTGCTCTGTAATATCTTGGGGCCGGCATGGCTACAACAACACTGCATCCAACTGATTTCCTGGGTGAGTCGCTCACCCGGCTCCGGGCCTCAGTTTCCCCCTGGGTGAATTGTGCCTGTGGGCTGGTAGCACTAGTCAGCTCCCTGGCTTGGGTGAGTGTCTGGCGCACTGGAGGAGCCGGCCAGCGGGTGTGGTTGGAAAAGCTGCAATTACTCTAGCTTTATTGGGATTGGCAGGGTAACAAACCCATGCACCGCCCCCTCCCTGCCCCACACGGGGCATCTTGGCCTAGCGGCACCGCACTGGCGGGCAGCTCCGCACACTGTCCGACTCCTCCTCCGTCTCGCCCCCGCTCAGGATGCCCGCCGTGGAGAGGTAGGTCCTGGTCCGGTAACCCCGGAACGCCGACTGGATCCTGATTGCGGCCTCCTTCTGCTCGCACAGTGCCCGCCGCGCCTGGCAGCCCCGCCAGAAGGCCTGGATGCGCGTGGCTGCCTGCGCCAGCTGCCAGTACCGCTTCCTGGTCTTGAAGACCCGTCTCTCGCCCTCGGGCTGGCTGGGCCAGAAACTGCTGGAGAGCCAGGCTGCGTCTGTGCCCCCGGTGGCCTGCTGGCGCTTGGAGCTCGGGGGGAAGCTGGCAGAGGAGTGGTACATCATGGCACGCAGGCCAGCCGTGCTGCCCCTGCCCCGCTCCCTGCACCGGGTTGCTGCCCGGGCCACACAGGGGCGACCCTTCTGTCCTTTCTCCCTGCCCTGATGCCACACTTTGGGGGCAGCCCGATCTGCACCCCTGCTTGCTGGAGGGGTGCCCGTCCAGTGACGGTGCCCTTTGTAGACTGCTCCCTCAGCCCTCTGCGTACGGTAGGCCCCGGCTTGTCGGGCCTGAGCGCGGCCATGCCCAGCTCCGTAGCACGCTTCCTCAGCAACCGCACTGTAGCCGGTGCCCTCCCTCCTGGCGCTGGGGTGGCCAGGTGCCGCCTGCCGGGGGAGCCCCTGTGTGTGGTAATAAGAGCCCTCCGAGCTGGTATCCGACTCGTAGGCTGTGTCCCTCCCCTCCCCCACCAGGACCCAGACCATCATGCTCCGCCCGCACTTGGGGCATTTCTTGAAGGCAGGGGGGGCCGTGCCCCCTCCCTGTGCCCGACCTGGCACCTTTGTCAGCTTCTCCCTGCCAGCCCTGCACTCCCCTGGCCAGCGAGCAGGGAAGCCGAGCGGCGTCTGGGCCCCCTCGAGGCTGTGTGTCCTGGACGCCAGGCTGGTGGGGGACGGGGCCTCCTGCGCCCCCGTCATGTAGTTGATGAGCCCTCGGTACGTCTTGCTGAAGAAGTCCCTCAGGCTGCTGGTGGGGCTGGGCGCGGCCCTGGCGTGGGCTAGCTTCTGCCTGGTACGGTACCCCCTGTAGTGGGCTTGGATGGTGGTGGCGGCTCTGTGGCTCTCTGCTAATGCCTGGCGTGTCCGGTATCCCCTGTAGTGGGCTTGGATGATGGTGGCTGCCAAGTTCTGGTTGTATATCTCACACCGCACCCTGTAGCCCCGGTAGTGGGCCTGGATCACCACGGCAGCTTGCTCCTCCTCGAGCGCCGGCTCGGCCCAAACATGCTCCCTCCTGGCCGCGTAGCCCTGCTGGGCAGCCGCCTCCACCCTCTGGCTGGCCAGCCGCTCCCTGGCGAGGTATCCCCTCCAGACGGCTTGGATGGCGACGGCCGCGTGGTACTGAGCGCACAGCTGTTGCCTGGCCTGGTACCCGCGCCAGGCGGCCTGGATGACGGTGGCCGCTGCGTCCAGGAGCATGTCCAACTCCTCCACCAGGACGTCGTCCAAGGAGCTGGCCCGGTGCTTGCTGTGGAGCCAACTGGGGCTAAGTCTGCTTCTGGGCCGCTGCCGCCCCGCAGGGTTCAGCTCCTCAAAGCTCAGCCCAGGGCGTGGGGCCGAGGGGTACTGCTCAACGGCCTCCATGCTGTGGGGGCAAAGCCACCTGTCAGGCCTGACCCTGCCACTTCCCCCAGGACGAAGTCCCCGGTGCCACAGGGCCCTGCTTCACCTTTGCCTCTGCCGCGATGCCAGCAGCACCCAGAGAGGAGCGGGGCAGGCAGCTGGCTGGGACCATGGAGACTCCCCCGCCCCCCTGGGTTTGTCACTTCCAATCCCCCGTTCGGCCCAGCCCTAGAGCGAGAGCCCCGGCTGCTTTGCCCAGCGCCATGGGGCCCCGGGGCGATGCTTCAGGAGACATAAATGATCATTAAGAGCAGGTGTCAGATGCACGTGTGATATGAGCCCCCCTCATGGGCAGCATTGTCAAGGCTGATGCACAAGGTCAGGGAGCGCCATGAGCTCAATGCCATCCTGGGGAACCTCTCCCAGTGTCCTCCCCTTTGTGATCAGCTTGCCTCGGCTCAGCCCCGCCCGAGCAGCCTCCTCCCCAGAGCGCACAGGGTTCCACCAGCCCAGGGGAATGCAGCCACAGCTAGGTGGGGGCCACCCAGTGCCCCGCACAACGGTTCTAGTTCACTGACAGCTCAAACGGCGAGGCCTCGAGCAGTGATGGCGGGCAAGGATGTGTCTCCTGCCCCTTCCCCCTTCTCCTGACTCATGCCTGGGTCTCAGCCGGCTGTGGGCAGTGGATGGGGGCTGGGGCAGCTAGCAGAGGTACTGAGAGGGCAGTAGCAGGGGCCAGGGAGTGCTGAGGGCAGGGCTGTTGGGGGAGAGGTGTCTGGCAGATCCCATGCTTGTCGGACAAGGCACAGGCTAGTGGGGAGATGGCTGAAAGGAAGCGGTATGCTGTTAACCCGCGGAACTCACCACTGCAGGATCTTAGCCTGGAAAGCTTTTTTAAAAGGCTCAGACAGAGCAACCTAGACCTGGGGACATGAGCTGCACTTCCACTCTCTAGGACAGACAGAGGGTGTGATTCCTGGCCGCCAAACTGGGCTCCTACAGGTTCCCCCTGCTCCCCACCCCGGCAGAGATTAGGACATAACGCAGGCCAGCAGGGCTTGGTTCTGCTATAGTGTCCCAGCACGCTGCCGGCTCCCCCAGACACACTGGGAATGGGGTGTGTGGGGCTGCTGCGCAGTGCTTGGATTGGTCTGGGTTGCTCTCCTGCAACAAATTGACATCTCTGCGGGGGGGGGGGGGGGAAGAGGGGAGGGCGACTGGAGCATTAGAGACCAAACGGGGAGCCCAAGGCTGGCCATTAATTGGCGTTCACATGCCAGAGGGCCTGGTCCTGTCCAGCCCAGAGGTGGGGCATTGAGGGACTGGGGCACTTGCAAAGGCGCAACATCAGGGGCGAAACAAAGCTTCACATTTCATGCAAAGGCAGGGTTCCAGCCAGGGTGTGTGTGTGTGTGTGTGTGTGTGTGTGTGTGTGTGTGTGTGTGTGTGTGTGTGTGTCCGTCCAGCCTGCCAGGGGCTGCGGGGGCCATGACCCAGCCCTGCAAAGCCCAGCCAGAATGCCAGGTGCTCGGGTTGGGGGTCGTCCATCCATGGAGGGGCTGGTCACGGTGCCAAGCTCTCGGGGCTGCGATGCCCACCCCTATTCCCAGGGAATGCTGCAGTCCTGACGCCTACCTGCACCTGCACTGAAGTGGGGAGCTGGGAAGCCTGCTCGGGGAGCTGGGAAGCCTGCTCGGGCGCCCGCTGGGGGGGCCTCCCAGCTCCCTTGTCTCCTGCCGCCACATGCCCAGGGGAGGCTGATGTCTCACTGTGTGATGTCATAGTGCCTCTGTTGCCATGGCCTGTGAGCTACCAGTCCAGCTGTGGGGGAGGGGTGTGCCCTGGCCCTGCCGTGCCCAGCCAGCAGTGCCAGCTGTTTGTGGCGGCACATCTGCACCAGACACCCCAGGCCAGGGGCAGGCACCACCTGAGGCCCTGATGGACCCAGACGGGGCTGGCGGAGGAGGGGGCCGACGCGATCGCACAGCTTGGGGGCACGGGGTGCCCAGCCACGTCGCCTGCATCGGAACATGTGACGTCACATGTGGCGTTGGCCTGATGATGATGTCATGGCATAGGTCCAGCAGTGCCAGATTTTTTTGGGGTGGGTGGGAAGGGGGGGGGTAATCCAGCCCTGATATTTTTCACATAGGGCAATGACATGCCCCGGCTGCAGGAGGCGCTGTCTGCGGTGGGTGGCACTTGAACTGAACGTCAAGCCAGAGGAAGCAGGCAGGGATTACAGCTCCCTTACTCCGCGCCCGCTCCCTGCAGCGTTAATGTAGCACCAAACCGCCCGCAGGGGCTGGCTCCTTGGCGACCTCTGCCCGTGAGCCTCACACGTTTTCAGCCCCTGCTGGCTGACAAATGGCCTGGACCCAAACCCTCAGACACCCCCCGACTTTGGAAACACATCAGACGCGCGCGCCGGGGCGCTGCGGGAACCAGTGCTGGTGCCAGCCCATGGAGGGGGGCTACACACAACACATACTAATCATTAATAGCCCCCCCCCACCTTGAGCTGCTTGGGGCCCTGAGCAAACGCTGAGTCTGCTTATGCCTCGCGCCGGCTCTGGGGGGAAGGAGCTGGGCTGTGATGCCCCACGGCCGTGTCTATTGGCACGATTCAGCCTCAGCACAGGTGATTAGTTAGGCATCAGTGTGACAGCAGAGGTGACTCAGCCAATCATCACCAGGCCCCGTCGGTAATTTGCATGCTGCAGTCCCATTGGTGGAAATGAACAGGGGGCGTGAGGGCGGGGCATCAGAAGGTCATGGGGACTGGCTCCGAGGCGCCAGACCCATGCTCCTCGCCAGCCCACCGCTTTGTCCCCATGGCGGCCCTGGGCGGCAGCAGAAAGCGGAGAGAGGCAGGTGTCCTGCCTGCAGGTAGCTCCCTGAGCAGCACTGGCGACCAGCATGGCAGAGATGGTGACCCCGGCGGGACAGATGTCCTGCTGGCCTCTAAACTCCCAGCAGGGAATCTGCTGAGCTCACTGTGACAGGTTGGATCACAGAACCCCGCCTTGGGAGCTGCCACCTGATGTGCCAAGACTACCTCTGCCCCTGCCTTCCTGCCCCGTCAGCTTAGGACTTCTGTGCCCTGCCTGGTTTGAGCCAGACTCGCTAGCCGGCTGCAAACCCAGGTCTGAATCACGTCCCCTAACAGCTGTAGGCTTACCTGAAAGCAGCTAACAGAGGTGTTCTTGTCTTTAACACTCAGATGCCCACCTCCCAATGGGGTCTAAACCCAGATAAATCCGTTTTACCCTTTATAAAGCGTATACAGGGTAAACTCATATACAAAAGGGACAGGCGTGAACCGCACCAGATACATGCCTGTGCTCACGGCTCCGTGAAGGAGTCGCCAACCGATATCCCCGGCGGGCCGCGGGGCCAAGGTGGAATACAGGCTGGCCCACCGGTCAGCGTGGGTGCTGTCAGGCAGGCAAGTTAATGGCAGGAACCAGGCGATAACTGTTTGCTCCCCTCGTAAATCTCCTTGACAGCCAGAACATGGTTTTGCCAGTTCCCCAGGGAGCAGGGCACGAAAGGGATGAGCAAAGGGCTGCAGAGAGGCTCTTCATCTCGCCGCCCAGCCTGTCAGCCTCCTCTTTCCAGCTCCCATTCTTCCTGAGGGGGCTTTCTGCTACGGGGGGGGCCCCACGGTGCTCAGTGACTCATTACCAAACTGCAGGGGGGAGGTCCTCACCTTTCTCATCCCATCCCATGGGACCGAAGGATGCAGGCCCTGAAAGCAGACCTCCTAGGTTCTATCTCCAGGTTTGGGTGGGGCCTGGGAATCAGGACTGTGAGGCTGGCAGACCAGGTGCCTGCTCATGCCAAGGTCCCCAAGTCTCAGCTGAACACTGACCAATACATGGCTGGAACCCGCCTGGCTCCCCTGCCTGTGGGTACTGTGCAAACAGGTGTTAGAATGAGAAGAATCTGTTTTGTGTTTAGTCTTTATGGAATGCTTGTGAGTTGCTGCTGGTATTAATCTCAGGCCTGGTTTACATTACAGAGGTTTTTTTTTTTTTTGTGAAAAACTGATCTTTATTTTCCAGAAATATACAAACTTATTCTCTCATTTCTCCATCTTCTTCTTCTTCTTCTTCTACTCCTCTGATGTACAGGACGTTGTTACATCTTATCAAAACTTCACCAAGGTGTCCTGACAATGCACCATCTATGTATTCTTCTGTGTTTGCAAGCTGCATGTTCATGTAGCTGTCGACAGACACCAGGTAGCCCTTGTACTCCATCCCCCACTTCAGCTTCACCATCACCGGCTTCCCCGTCAGCCCGTTCAGGAAGGGCTTGGGGTTCAGGGGCAAGCTCATGGTAACGCGGCCTGGCACAAGGCAGCGGTAAAACCAAAAATTACAGAGTTAGATCGGCATAAGGCAGCCTACCCTGACCTAACTCTGTAAGTGTCTACACTAAAACGCCGCTCCCACCGATGTAACTCACCCACTACACCGAGGTAATAACTCCGCCTCCGCGAGCGGCGTATCACTTAGGTTGATGTGGTTAGGACGATGCAGTGTCAGTGTATGGTTACCTGCTTTAGCTGAGTGTTGCTTACATCAACTGTTGCTGCCTCTCATAAACCATCCCACAATGCCCCACACTGGCAGTTAAATCAGTGCAAGCGTTCCTGGTGTGGACACGCACCACCGACACAGGAGCGTGGTGTGGACACATCAAACCGATTCAATTACCAATGGCTATATGGCGAGGTAACTTGGGTTGAGCAATGTGAGTCTCTGTGACAGTAAATCACCAGGCAGGAGAGAGACATTAACTAGTGTGAGGTGCTGAGCTCCAACAGAAGGTATTATGCCCTGCATTGCCAGCAGATCGAGGGATGTGATCATTCCCCTCTATTCAACATTGGTGAGGCCTCATCTGGAGCACTGTGTCCAGTTTTGGGCCCCACACTACAAGAAGGATGTGGAAAAATTGGAACGAGTCCAGCGGAGGACAACAAAAATGATTAGGGGGCTGGAGCACATGACTTATGAGGAGAGGCTGAGGGAACTGGGATTGTTTAGATTGCAGAAGAGAAGAATGAGGGGGGATTTGACAGCTGCTTTCAACTACCTGAAGGGGGGTTTCAAAGAGGATGGATCTAGACTGTTCTCAGTGGTGGCAGATGACAGAACAAGGAGTAATGGTCTCAAGTTGCAGTGGGGGAGGTTTAGGTTGGATATTAGGAAAACCTTTTTCACTAGGAGGGTGGTGAAGCACTGGAATGGGTTCCCTAGGGAGGTGGTGGAATCTCCTTCCTTAGAGGTTTTTAAGGCCCGGCTTGACAAAGCTCTGGCTGGGATGATTTAGTTGGAGTTGGTCCTGCTTTGAGCAGGGGGTTGGACTAGATGACCTCCTGAGGTCCCTTCCAACCCTGATATTCTATGAAAGGTCCATCGATACAGATGGGCTATTGTGGGTTGATAAAGAAGACAAAGGACTTTGTTGTTCTGCTTGCCCCCATGAAGATGAGTCATGAAAGTGGATTCCTCCCATCGGATGAGTTTGCAGCTCAGAGCACATGGCAGGATGGGGATAACGCCCCCAAACAAAAGGAACTAGGTATCTCTATGCTGCTTGAGAGTGGGTGGGGAAGAGGCAAGGATTTTCATAGAATCATAGGACTGGAAGGGACTCGAGAGGTCATCTAGTCCAGTCCCCTGCACTCATGGCAGGACTAAGTATTATCTAGACCATCCCTGACAGGTGTTTGTCCAACCTGCTCTTAAAAATCCCCAATGATGGAGATTCCACAACCTCCCTAGGCAATTGATTCCAGTGCTTTACCTCTCTGACAGTTAGGAAGCTTTTCCTAATGTCCAACCTAAATTGCCCTTGCTGCAATTTAAGCCCATTGCTTCTTGTCCTATCCTCAGAGATTAAGGAGAACAATTTTTCTCCCTCCTCCGTGTAACAGCCTTTTATGTATTTGAAAACTGTTATCCTGTCCCCTCTCAGTCTCCTCTTCTCCAGACTAAACAAACCCATTTTTTTCAATCTTCCCTCATAGGTCATGTTTTCTAGACCTTTAAACATTTTTGTTGCTCTTCTCTGCACTTTCTCCAATTTGTCCACATCTTTCCTGAAATGTGGCACCCAGAACTGGATACAATACTTCAGTTGAGGCCTAATCAGCATAGAGTACAGCAGAAGAATTACTTCTCGTTTCTTGCTTACAACATTCCTGCTAATACACCCCAGAATTATGTTTGCTTTTTTTGCAACAGCATTACACTGTTAACTCATATTTAGCTTGTGATCCACTACAACCCCCAGATCCCTTTCCTCAGCACTCCTTCCTAGGCCGTCATTTCCCATTTGCTATGTGTGTGTGATGTTCCCCTCTGGTGTTGTCTGAACCGGTGAACTCCTTGACTCTGGGAGCCAGCCTTACCCTGCTCTGCTGTGAGAACCCCCACTCCTGGGCTGTTCACGCACCGCCTCTGGCATGTAAGCTGATCCTTGGATTGTGCAACCGAATGACACTAGCCAATATCTCTGGTCCCAGACACAACCCTAGGAACCTCCATCTTGCAGTGTCCAGTTATGCCCGCTGGACGCTGCAAGCTTATATGAGTTTAACAAAGAAATTGACATGCACCAGGCTTGTTATCCCAAGGGGAGACTCTGACACACTTCAAACCAAACGCACTGCTTCAGGTAGAATAAACAAACAGATTTATTAACTATAAAGATAGATTTTAAGTGATTATAAGTCAAAATATAACAAGTCAGATTTGCTCAAATGAAATAAAAGCAAAACGCATTCTAAGCTGATCTTACCACCTTCAGTGCCCTTACAAACTTAGATACTTCTCACCACAGGCTGGCTGATTGCTCTTCATCCAGGCTCTCCCCTTTGATCAATGCTTCAGTTGCTTGGTGTGGTGTCTGTAGACATAGGCGCCGACTCAGTGAGTGCTTCGGGGCTGGAACACCCACGGGGAAAAATTGGTGTGTACTCTGCACCCACCGGCAGCTCTCCGTCCCAGCTCACCACCGCCTCCTCCCCTGAGCGGGCCGCTGAGTCCTGCTTCTCCTCCCTCCCTCCCAGCACTTGCACCACGAAACAGCCGTTTCTCTTCTCTTGGAGAGTTTTTGCCTGGGCGTATTTTAAGCCATGATGATACATTTTCAGTCTCATAACTACATACATTAAATTATAACCTATAACAATTACTATAACAACCATGCTCAGTGCATCATGAGCAACATGACAAACTTTGCATTGGATACCACACAATCATTTTATAAAGATGAACATAGGGGGTGTAGGGTGGTCCCCTAAGGCACAGAGTGCAACTGATTGTTCCTTCCTAAATGGAGTATTTTGCATTTGTCCTTATTGAATTTCATCCTATTTATTTCAGACCATTTCTCCAGTTTGTCCAGACCAGTTTGAATTTTAATCAAATCCTCCTAAGCACTTGCAACCCCTCCCAGCTTGGGATCGTCCGCAAACTTTATAAGTGTACTCTCTGTGCCATTAGCTAAATCATTGATGAAGATATTGAACAGAACCGGATCCAGAACCGATCCCTGCGGGATCCCACTCGTTAGGCCCTTCCAGCATAACTGTGAACCACTGATGATTACTCTCTGGGAATGTTTTTTTAACCAGTTATGAACCCATCTTATAGTAGCTCCATCTAGGTTGTATTTCCCTAGTTTGTTTATGAGAAGCTCATGTAAGATAGTATCAAAAGCCTCACTAAAGTCAAGAAATACCACGTCACCCACTTCCCCCCATCCACAAGGCTCGTTACCCTGTCACAGAAAGCTATCCGGTTGGTTTGACACAATTTGTTCTTGACAAACAAGCGATTCCCCAGCTGCTCACCCTGGGTTGGCCCTAAAGGACAACAACACTTGCTTATTATAGAAGCTTGTATAAACTTTTGAAATTCAAGCTTATCGCACATTTGTGTATCTATGGTTACCTGCTTTAACCTTGTCAATAACACTCTCATTTCCTTTTCTTAAATAATAAACCTTTATACAGATTTTTATAGGATTGGCTACAAGCGTTGGCTTTGGTGTGAGATCTATGGTGCAATTGACCTGGGGTAAGTGACTGGTCCTTTGGGACTGAGCGTAACCTGAATATTGCTGTGATTCGTGGTGTAAGAGACCATCTATCACAAAGGTAGGCTCACCGGGGTGGCACAATAGATTGGAGTATCCAACAGGATTGTCTGTGACTCCATGGTAAGGCTGTTATAGCGTGTGAGGAGTTCACACTTGATAACTGGTTGGTGAAATCGAAGAATAGAATTCACAATCAATTTGGGGTTTGTGTCCTGGTTCCTAACAGTCTGCCCTGAGGTCGGGTCTCATGCGCTTGAGTCACTGCAGGCAGCGTTACAAGGACACCTGGGTTCTACTCCCATTTCTAGACGTCAAGGTGGTCTCGTGTTTGGAACCAGATTGCCAGGCGTCCAGTTTTCTGCCAGAACACCCGGTCGAAAAGGGACCCTGGCGACTCTGGTCAGCACTGCTGACTGGGCTGTTAAGAGTCCAGTTGGCGCAGGGCTGGCAGGCTCCCTATCCGGCTCTCAGGAAGCAGCTGGCATGTCCCTCCAGCTCCTAGGTATTGGGGCAGCCATGGGGGCTCTGCACGCTGCCCTCACCTGGAGCGCCGGCTCTGCAGCTCCCATTTTCTGGGAACTGCAGCCAATGGGAGCTGTGGGGACGGCACCTGCGGCCAGGGGAAGTGCACAGAGCCGGAGGAACACGTCGCCGTTTCCCGGTAGCCGCCTGAGGTAAGCGTTGCCTCCCACATCCAAACTCCCTCCCAGAACCCACACTCCGCACTTCTGCCCACACCACAATCCCTGCCCCAGCCCCAGCCCTGAGCCCCCTCCCGCACCCAAAATCTTTCCTGGAGCCTGCACCCCAACCCCCCTCCCACACCCCACCCCCCTGTCCCAGGCCTGAGCCCCCTCCTGCACCCCAACCCCCTGCCTCAGCCCACACCCCGCATCCCCTCCCACACCCCACCCCCCTGTCCTAGGCCTGAGCCCCCTCCCACACCCCAAACCCCTATCCCAGCCTGGTGAAAATGAGCATTGGGGAGGGAGTGAGGGTGGGGGAGAGCGAGCCACGGAGGGAGGGGAATGGAGTGAGTGGGGCGGGGCCTCAGAGAAGGGGCGGGACAGGGGCCTCAGAAGGGGCGGGGGCTCAGAGAAGGGGCGGGGCACGGTGAGGCTGTTCGGTTTTCTGCAATTAGAAAGTTGGCCTTGGGGGGTGGGGGGAGCACGGAGCTCGGGGCCCAGCCTGGGGATGTGCCTTGCGGAGTGGGGGGGCGGGGGGGGCCACTGACCCGCCCCTCCCCGCTCAGGGGAACTTGGCTCCCTCCGCTATGGGCGGGCGGTTCCGAGGCCCGCCAGCAGGGGGCGGGGGGAGCGCAGGAGGGACGCTCTGGCTTCACCTCTCCGCTGCTCCGGCCCCTGTCGCTACTTGATGACGTCTATAGAGAGCGCGCCGCTGTGTGGGCTGGGCACCCGGAAGAGCCCGTAACAATGGGGGCAGCGAGGGGAGGAGCCGTTCAGAGCCCGGGGAGAAGGTAGGTGGGAGGGGGACAGGGTTGTACGAAGGGTAGAGGAGGGGATATGGGGCTGCTCTGGGGGCTGGGAGGGGCTGCTGAGGGGGCTGGGGGAGGGGCTGCTCTGCGGGCCAGGGGGGGCTGCTCTGGCGGCTGGGGGAGGGGAGGGGAAGGAGAGGGGCTGCTCTGGGGGCTAAGGGAGGATGTTCTGGGGGGCTAAGGGAGGGGTTGCTCTGGGGGGCTAAGGGAGGGGCTGCTCTGCGGGCCAGGGGAGGCTGGGCTGGGGGCTGGGGGAAGGGGAGGGGCTGCTCTGGGGGCTGGGGGAGGGGAGGGGAAGGAGAGGGGCTGCTCTGGGGGGCTAAGGGAGGATGCTCTGGGGGGCTAAGGGAGGGGTTGCTCTGGGGGGCTAATGGAGGGGTTGCTCTGGGGGGCTAA
>NW_020664409.1:111628068-111657577 GCF_002925995.2 Terrapene triunguis
AGGGGTTGCTCTGGGGGGCTAATGGAGGGGTTGCTCTGGGGGGCTAAGGGAGGGGCTGCTCTGCGAGCCAGGGGAGGCTGGGCTGGGGGAAGGGGAGGGGCTGCTCTGGGGGCTAAGGGAGGATGTTCTGGGGGGCTAAGGGAGGGGCTCTGCTGGGGGGGGGCTGCGCGCAGTACTGACGGGGTGTGTGTGGAGATGGCGGTGGTGGGAAAGTTGGGGGAGTAGGGTTGGGGGAGGGGAATGGGTAGCAATCCAGAGAGGAAGGGGGAAGGCAACAGGGAGGCCGTGGCCCCCCATCCCAGAGCGGATGGAGCCATCTGGCTGCAAGGCACCGGGTGCTGTGAAGTCTGGAGCGGGGGTTTGATGGGGGTGTCTGGTCCATCCTGTGTAACAGGGTGTCATGCTCTCTCAGCAGGTCTCAGCCGGCCACGCCTCCCTCGGACGGGCCTAGTTGAGCATCATTGCCACTGACCCTCTGCGTTGGGTGGGGCCTGGCCTGTGGTTGGCCGGGCACGATGCCTCGGAAAAGGAAACATTGTCAGCGTGCAGCCCCCCCTCAGCTGGCTGCGGTCGCTGCTGTGGGAACCCCAGTCGTGGCCAGGGCTGGCTCAGGGTGTCGCATACAGCTGGGTCGCAGGACTAGGAGCCCAGCCTACTTTCCCTTCAGCTTCCTGCCGGTGGACTGTCAGCTCCATGTCTTCTCTTTCCTTTCGGAGGTGGAGAAGTGCACAGCTGCCTTGGTTTGTGAAGCCTGGAGCAAGCTGATCCGCACCCCCAGGCTCTGGAGGGTGGCTGACTTCATGAGACTGGGGGCCTTCCAGTCAGGCATGGATTTGGTGCTGGTTTCTGCCAGAGAATTTGAGAGATGGAAAGAGTGGGTCCACCAGTATGCCTATCACCTGACCTCTCGCAGCGCTAGCCTGCTAGTCCTCAGGGCCAGCTTTGATTTGGGTGATCAGAAGACCAAATGGGCTGACTTCCTTTCACGCTTCTTGGACAGTGTCCACTGTGGGGAGCTGCAGGAGCTGGAGCTCAACTGGACCTTGACTCACTTGGAACCACCAGACTTCTACCCGCCAGGCACCTGCAGTATGACTCAGGTCAGCCTGACCAAAATGGACCAGATCAGCAACTTCCAGACCCTTTTGGAGAAGTTTATCCAGAGATCTCCAAAGCTCACCAGGATGAAGCTGCCCTTTGACTGGTCTGCATACTCAGTTGCCATGCTGACCCAATTCCAGCAGCTTCACACCTTGGAGTTGAAATACTTCTGGAGCTTCAAAGGGGTTTGCCCAGAAATCATGCAAGATCTCACCAAAGCCCTGCCCAACCTCAAAACTCTCATCCTTCATGTGCTGGTGCCAGTCAAAGACTTGGGCATCTCCTATTCTCTGGAATCCAGATCCCTGGAGTACTTGGATGTGTCCCAGAGCCGTGGCCTGGTGTTCTGTCACCTCAACCTGCCCTCCCTGAGGGTGCTGAGGATCAAGAAGACGGTTCGGGGCATCATCCTGAACCGGAGGACTAGGCTGGCTCTTCAGAGTCGCTGGTCCTGTCTGTACAGCTTGCTACGGAGTGGCACGCCCAACCTTCGGGTGTTCAACAACCAGGTGTTGCTGCCGCACTGGCGGGAGCAGACGTACAAGGAGCTGAATGCCTTGCTGCTGCAATCATGCTACTGTGTTCAGCACTCCGACACGTGGTTACTGTAAAGATTGATGGTGAAGGGAACAGACAGGAGAACCTGGTTCTCTTGTGTCTAATGGTGTCACTGAAGGGGGTGTATAGCATGAAGAGACCATGTGTTGCCTTGGGAGGGACTAGGTGGCCTATGTGTCTCTGGGCCTAGCATTTGTCAGGTTTCAGGAGAGGCTGCATCTGGGCCCAGTTTGCTCAAAATGGGAGGCTGACTGAGGGATGTTTAGAGAGAAGGACACTCTGTGTTTCTCTTCTACCAAGACAGTAAATGTTCTGTACCGCACAGCTGGTCTCAGCTTTTCATTTATAAGTGCACTTTATGGCCCCTAAGTGATGGCCTGTGTTCCTTACGTACCAGCAAGGGCTCTGAGTACTGCACATAGTAAAATCACACAGCTGCAGCCAGACACGGGTGCCCTGGTTGTCTAAATGCGCTGATGCAGAAGTGAAGATAGAATTGGTAACCTTCTGAGATCAGACCCCCACAAACCTCTGCCTGATGCATTCCCAGGGTAGTTCCATGCTCTTAGCTGGACAGTGTTATCAGCTGGTTAGAGCAGGGAAGCTGGGTTTCCTGGGTTCTTTTCCAGTCACTATCATTATTTTTGGAAATGATTAGACTCATTTTCAAAAGCAGCCTCTCATTTTGGCTGCCTGACTCGAGTTACCTTGCAAGTTGTGGGAGCGCAGCACCTCTGAAAATCAGGACCAAGGGGTCTCGAGTTAGGAACCTCAGTTTTCCATCTTTAAAATGGGAATAAGCCTAACTTACCTCTCTGGGAAGGTGGTGAGGCATTTAGACCCTTGGACTTAGGTGCTGCCAAAATGTAAAGTAGTATTAGAAAGTGGAGGAACATGGATGTTTGCCATTTCCCAGCCAGCAGAAGGCACCCCTTACTTTGTTATGCTGATATATAACCTGACTGATTCTTCAGACCATATCTGTTCTCAGCTGGTTCCTCTGATGCTGGTGGCCAAGTGCTGAGTTGACCCTAATAAAAATTAACAGAGCCCCATCGCTGTCAGTCTGTTCTAACTCCGCACTGGGCCAGGAGTTCTTACTAATGGTTGAATCGGTTTCCTAGTAGCCCCTTCCTAGCCTGGAGGGAGCATATGTGTAATCCTGGCTTTGTAGCGGTGACGCTTCTTGTGGGACGTGGTGTGGAAGACGACATGGCTTTGTGCTGGGGTCCGTTTCATAGGCTGTGATGAGGGACCAGATCCAGAGTTATTCCTCTGAGAAGGGCATCTAGATGCATGTGGCGTTCAAACTGCACAAGTGGCTGGGGAAGAGGGAGCTTCGTTGTCAAATGCTGGCAGGGGGTGATTCCCATGCGTGGTCTCTGCTGCTGTTGATTCTCTTTCCCTCGGGAGGCTTGAGCCAAAAGCCTCTGGCTCAGCTGACCCAAGTAAGGGTTTGTCCAACACCTAGTGCACCGAGGTCCATGACTCGGGCTCCTAGGCACTACAGCTAGACAACTAAATAATCCGGGTCCTACCCCACATCTGTTTGTACCTTCAGTCGAATGAGTGGGGCCCTCCTGCGTCTCCTGCCACTTTCTGATGCCTGAAAACTTGCTTTGCTTTTCCTGTCGCTCCCTCTCTCACAGCCTTTCTCCCCGCGCCGCTGCGCTGTTTCATGTTCACCCCCAGGAGCTCTGCTTGTCTCTGTGCCAGCAGCACTTCAATCTCCATCCCCACAGGGGGTCCATGAGGATAATAGGGAGCACAGCAGCACGTCCAGGAACACTTTACTCCCGTCCTCTGTTCACTGTGCTGGCTTCCCAAAGAACATCAAATCAAGTTCAAGGTCCTGGTCCTCATCGTCCTAGCCTGGACCCAGGGTATCTAAAAGAACCTAAAGCTCCAGGATGCAACTCCACTCCTCTGGCACCATGGGACTCTCAACAATGAGGACAAAGCTCGTTTGTGCAGGAGACACTGTCTCCTCAGGGATCACTCTGAGCCCATGGAATGAACCCCCCCCCCAGGCACCAAGGACCACCCCAAACCACCCCACCGTCCGCTCTGAGCACATTGCCTTGCCTTCTCTAACATAAACATATTGCAGTGTGTGTGTATCTGTGCAAAACAAAACGCCCCCCTGCATGCAGGGAGAGGATGGGAGTGTGGCCATGTTGCTTAATGCGCTCCGGCAGGTGCTCAGATACAGTGAGGAGCGCAGTATAAGAAACTCTGTAGTACAGAATAGATTGGAACTGTGGGGCTCTGCAGCCTGAAGTGATCACAGGCCATGGTGCATCAGTAATGTGCACAGAGTGACTGTGGTTTTTGTTCCTCCTGCACATAGCTGTGCTGGCGGGGGGTTGTGGTTTGGTCACACTGTAGGGTAAGGAGAGGCAGCATTGTACTCCCCTAGTGCCTCAGAGCCCAGTCGGGGCCCAGGACCCCATTGTGCTAGGTGCTCTACAGACACAAGTCAGTCCATGAGAGAGGCAGTTCTGGCTCATGTACTGAAACATGGTAGCTAAGTGTGATCTCATCAGTCTGATCACTCCCCAAGGGTGTGTGGCCATGCTGCCTTCATTCCCCCCATGCTGGTGCAGGCAGAGGGGCTGCTGAAAGCACAGTAAAGTGTCCTATCTCTTGGGGTGTGCTGTTGGAAAAGACGCAACGTGCACTTGCACTTCCCTGAGCTCTGTGGTGACCTGTGTGAACATACAGCTCAGTGTGTGTGGTTGGAAGCAGCCAGGCACTCCAGACGTGCTCTCTCTTGCAAGGTAGAGCTCCCCACCATCCCCTTTGAAGGCTGAAGTCCTCTCTTCCTGGACAGCTCCACTCCGAGCAGTGCAGTGTAAGATCCCCTTTCTCTTTCAGTTGCAGGATTAGTTCTATGGTGCATCTGTTCTCTGCTCTTAATGCATTTTTTTTAAAAAAACATAAGAACGGCCATACTAGGGTCAGACGAAAGGTCCATCTAGCCCAGAATCCTGTCTTCCAACGGTGGCCAATGCCAGGTGCTTCAGAGGGAATGAACAGAACAGGGGATCATCAAGGGATCCATCCCCTGTTGTCCATTCCCAGCTTCTGGCAAACAAAATCTTCTGAAATTTAAAAAAATCCTTCCAGTCCAGATGTGAATTAAGTTTAAAAAAAATCCACTGAGTTGTGGTTCGTTTTTTTTAAGTTTCCCCAAAGTTCTGAAAGCAATTCTTACCAGATGTAAATCACTTCTTCGCTGAGAACATAATGGAACATTTCAACCCAGAATGGAACGTTTTCACCAGAGAATTAAGGGCTTGGACGGGAAATGTCACCATCACTCATAGCATCACAAACATGTGGACTGTATGAGACTCTCAGTTGACAGTAGTTTTAAGCTGGTATCGAGTTAGGTGATTGGAGAGACCCGCTAGTTCATCTTCTACATCAGCCTAGGTTGGGCTAGATCCCGAGAGTATTGCTCTCCCCTGTCCAGTCTAGTTCTAAACAGCTAAAGCAATGATCAGATTTTTAGGCGTGAAGCTGCCAAGCTGTGTCCCTGTTTCCATCCCAAACCTCTTTGGGGTTAGTGGGTTCTCTCTGAACCAAAGGAGTGTTTCAATGTTACTTGCTAACCATGGGCTGAATATTTAAAAGTAAAAACGTGTCATTGAAGTAGTTTTGGTTATAAATACTGAATAAAGCTCCCTAGTTGCACGCAGACAAGGTTGCATTTGGGTCTTGTGTCAATCCAGAATAACTCTTTTGACTTCAGAGGGGATATTTTACATTTCCAGCTGTGTAAGTGAAGTCAGAATCTGGCCCACTAAATGCATTCCAAATCAAATGAATAGCTACCTCAACCTTCCAGCAGTCAGAAGAGAAATCCAGGGCTTGTCTTCAGCTGTGCTGTGTGCACAATCTGTGTTTAGAACTGTGCTGCAAGGAAGCATCTGGATTATTGATCAGATGTCAAATGGCTCATGTGAACCCTTGAGTTATACAGGCTACTGTTTGAATCACCAGCACGCACTGTCCTAGGCTTTGTTGGGAGCCTACATGTTTGTCACTTATCTACAGAAATGGTAAGGACAAATTGTTAACAAAAGTCCTCTTAGCATTCACCTCGTTTGCATTTCAATCTGCACTGCTACCAGTGCTACATTGCTACAACCTTGAGAATGATGCTGTGTCTCTTAGTGCTTCAACTGGTCTTTCCATCGGAGGAACTCAAAAGCACTTAACAGACATTAACAATCTCCCCTAGGAGCTAGGTCAGTACTGGTCCCTTTCACGCATGGAGGAACTGAGATGGAGAGAAGCGAAGCAAGTTGGCTAAATTCCCCAAGAAACCAGATGTGCTGACTCTCCCTGTGCCTTAACCACAAGGCTGTGCTTCTCAAACCACAGAGTGCCTTTCAAACTCCTCTCAGCTGGTGAACTAGAAATGTAATTCAATTAACCTGCATTGATCATCAATAGGAAACACCCCAGGAATTATAATCCTCAATATCCATAACTGAATTAAAGTTGCTTATGCCCTAAACCTGACGTGTCAATAGATGTTTTGTGGGATTCCCCTCCTAGCAATTAGACTCTGTGCTATCAGCACCTTTTCCGCTCGTACATTTTTGAGCTGATGGTTTCTTGGGCAGCCTCAGCGCTGACTGACAGATTCTTCTCTCCTACAGTTGAGGTGGCTAGAAATGAAGGATTTTTGGGCTGGCTTGGTCAGGATACCGGAATCTCTCTTGGAAGTGAATTGACTAAAGAGCAACAATTGCTTCCCAAACGGTGCATCAGTTACATTCATGTGCCGGAGCAGAGTTTAGATACGTGCAGTTCAACTGTTTCTTTCTCCCAGCAATTGCTGGGCGTAGGGCACAGGCTGATAGTGCACTGTCCATGCATGCTAAGAAATGACGTATAGCCTTGAAGGTATGAACTGATGCAGCAATGAGGAGTCAGAGGTGTAGTTCCAGCTTCAGAATGCTGTTTTGCACTCCACCTCTGTTCACTTCCAAACCTTGCTGCAACCCGAAGCTCTTCAGAGCGCACTGCTAGCAGATTGTACGGCAGGAGAGACCCTTAATGCTGGTGCTCATAGCAGAAAGAATTTCCATGCTTACATGCAACAGTGGGGCAGCATGATCTGATGGTCAGAGCATGGGACTAAGAATCTTGGGATCTACCGGCTCTGCCCCTAACTCACTTGGGCAAGTCACTTTAATCTCAGTTTCATCATCTTTAAAATGGGCATAGGCGTACTGTCTCCCAGGGAGTGGGGTGTTTGTAAAGCATGATATAGCTGGGTAGCTAATGTCCTCCAAATCTCTAATGCAGCACTACCCATTCTGTAAGGGGAAAGGTATTGATGGAAGGCTTTTTTGTGGTTAGCACATGGGAGTGGGAGGCAGGACTCCTGGATTCTATTCCCAGCTCTGCCACTGACTTGCTGAATGACCTTGCATCAGTCACTTTCCCGCTCTGTGACTCAGTTTCCCCATCTGTACAAAGGAGCAGAGAGGCATAGTTCATTTGTGTTTGCTAAGAGCTTGGATGCAGGGGAAAGGAAGGAGCTACACAACAGTTCAATATGAGGGGAGCAAAATGTTAATTTAAAGGGCTGTTTTGTGGCAAGTGAGGGATCCTGACTCAAATGAAGCACACTACGGAACATCTTGGGCAAACATCTCCATGGTATGGGTGGGCAAACCCTCACACAGAGAGGTGACTTGACTTGCCTGGAGTCACCCAGCAAGTCAGGAATAGATCCCAGATCCTCGTGACACTTGGCCCAGTGTCCTCACTATTTGTCCATGCTGCTTGTCCTGGCGTGTCAAGTCACAGTTCCCTTGGCTACGTCTTCTGTGCATCCCGCGCTGAGGTAGGCACCACTGCTTTGCCACGGACCGTAAGAGACTGCAAAACAGAATGAGCTCAGACGTTAGTATTTGTTTTCCAAAAGCCCCAAAATGTGCTGGGTGTTCCCCTCCCACCATAAAAACAAGGAAGGGGTGTGCAGTCTAAATTAAATATAATTCACGCCCCCCCCTCCTCCCCACAGCTGTTGGAATAGGGGTGGGATTGTCTTCCCCTTCTAAATACCATAAAAGATGTATTCCACCAGTCTACTGCTAAAAACACAGGACACAAATACTAGTAACAATAACTGGCCTTTATACAACACCTTCCTGCTGGGGATCGCAAAGCACGTTACTAAGGTGGATAGTTGTTGTTGTTGCTGTTTGACAGAGGAAACTGAAGCACAGAGAGATTAAGGGACCTGCTCAAGGCTACAAAGGGAGTCCTAGGCAGAAATGAACGCTGGTCTTCAAATCCTCAGACTTCTGTTCTAACCACCAGCCAGTGCTGCCTCTGCAGCTGTTTAGGCCGGGTCTGTAACGTTTTTGCTGTGGCTGCAGAAATGGTATAAATTGCTAATAGACCCTTTCCTCGGAGCTGGATTGACGTGAGCTGTAGCGTAACACAAAGAGCAATGTTGGCTTTAGCTGAATCATAGAAGATAGATATGAAACTGACCTAGTTGGTTGTGCAATCCATCTCCCCGTCAGTGCCTATTTTTTTGCTAGTATTTTGCCCAGTCTAGTGTTAAATTTCCCAAGCCACTGGGCTGAAAGAAACCATAGAATCCCCCACGGTCCAGCCCGCTGTTTGCTAAGTGGATCTGACATGTTCAAAGAGTAAAACAAGCCTCAGAGACCAAAGGCAAGGTGTATTGCAATGCTGTTCTGCTCTGAAAAGCGCTCTCTCTAGCAGCAGTACCATGGGACGCCGTGTTCATTGCCGCCTGCTGGCTCCGGTCAGATTAGCTTTAGTTCCTTGTGAATAGGGGTTTGTGTTGCTGGAGATGCCCCCTGAGATCGGCAAGGCAAGTGGGGTGCTTCCCTGCCTCCTGGGGGTAGAATCATAGAATATCAGGGTTGGAAGGGACCTCAGGAGGTCATCTAGTCCCACCCCCTGCTCAAAGCAGGACCAATCCTCAACTAAATCATCCCAGCCAGGGCTTTGTCAAGCCAGGCCTTAAAAACCTCTAAGGAAGGAGATTCCACCACCTCCCTAGGGAACCCATTCCAGTGCTTCACCACCCTCCTAGTGAAATAGTGTTCCCTAATACTTTAAGGCTACTCCATTAATGTGCAGAAATTGCACTGAGATCCATGAATGTAAGGTATTGTGGCTTTGTGCATTGGCCAGTTCAAGTTAGGCAGATTCCTACTGGCCTCCTCGACTCAACAGATGGAGCTGGGAACCCTCGGCTGGCTTTATGTTTTAATATGCAGCTACAGTGCCATAGGGCGCTTTACGCAGCAGGCCTGTGTCCTGAAGAACATATAAACTAGGGGTTCTCAAACTGGGGGTCGGGACCCCTTAGGGGGTTGCGAGGTTATTACACGGGGGGCCATGAGCTGTCAGCCTCCACCCCAAACCCCACTTTACCTCCAGCATTTATAATGGTGTTAAATTAAAAACACTTTTTTATATATTTATAAGGGGGGTTGCGCTCAGAGGCTTGCTATGTGAAAGGGGTGACCAGTACAAAAGTTTGAGAACCACTGATATAATGACCCTCTGCCATGTACATTGGCCAAACCGGACAGTCTCTACACAAAAGAATTAATGGACGCAAATCTGACATCAGGAATCATAATACTCAAAAACCAGAGGGAGAACACTTTAACCTGTCTGGTCATTCAATGACAGACCTGCGGGTGGCTATTTTACAACAGAAAAACTTTGAAAACAGACTCCAACGAGAGACTGCTGAGCTGGAATTGATATGCAAACTAGACACAATCAACTTAGGATTGAATAAGGACTGGGAATGGCTGAGCCATTACAAACATTGAATCTATCTCCCCTTGTAAGTATTCTCACACTTCTTATCAAACTGTCTGTACTGGGCTATCTTGATTATCACTTCAAAAGTTTTTTTTCCTCTTACTTAATTGGCCTCTCAGTGTTGGTAAGACAACTCCCACCTGTTCATGCTCTCTGTATGTATGTGTGTATATATCTCCTCAATATATGTTCCATTCTATATGCATCCGAAGAAGTGGGCTGTAGCCCACGAAAGCTTATGCTCTAATAAATTTGTTAGTCTCTAAGGTGCCACAAGTACTCCTGTTCTTTTTGCGGATACAGACTAACACGGCTGCTACTCTGAAATCTGATATAAACTATGCTGACTATGATAAACTGGAGGAGATTGGAGGTTATACCAGGGAGGGGAGGGAGGGATGAAGGTAATCACAGAATAAACCTATGGGCTTGGTTGTTGGCGCCTAGCTTTAGAAAAATGTGTCAGTTGTTTTTTGATTGCTGGAAAGGAAGCAGTGGGTTGTTTCAGGGCCTATGGGAAAAGGAGGAAGGGGAGGGTAGTGCAGAGTATGGGGTCAGAGCATGCTCTGGGGAGGGATAAGGAAACAACAGGGGCATGGCAGGGAGGTGTATTGGTGGCCCACGAGGTCAGATTGGTGGGGGACCGATGCAGGCAGGCACAGAACTGGGCAAGGATTTTGAAATTGATGCAGAAGGGGCTGTGGAGCCCGTGGAGGGGGTGCGGGTGATACGATCAGAGCAGCAGATGAGAACGCTGGGTGGCAGCAGCATTTCAGATGGGAGCGAGGTGGCTGGTGGAAAGGCCTGAGAGAAGGGCGTTGTAGTTGTCCAGGCGGGAGACTGACGAGGGGTTTGGCAATAGGGAATGGACTGGGAAGCAAGAGCATCTTAGCCAGCCAAAATGAGGAGCCCTGCACTGTGCCTTGAGGAGCAGCAAAGAGCCACGGGGGGAGAGACCTGCAGCAGAAGCCTTTCCACTAAACCTGGCTTACAGTCAGGTCTCCAGTTCAAATCCCAGCCCTTGCCCTGCTGCATAGAGAGAAGCAGCCATGCAGCCCCGCTCCCAGCCTCAACAAAGGGGCAGGTGGCTAGTAACAGAGCAGGACGCTGCCTTCCCTCCTACAGCTGGCCAAGAGGGCTTTCTCTGCCAGTGTTTCCTGGGCTCCACTGTTCCGCGTTATTGGTTTCCTCGCGCGAGCTGTCACTTTGCCAGCCTCCTAGAGTGCACCACTTTGAAGTTCCCTGTAATTTGCAGTAAGCACCAGGCACTTAGTGCCCCTTGTTGATTTCAGCAGGTGGCAGGAGATGAACAGACTCCATGTTAATAAGCCTGGAGCTACTCTCAGCAGCAGCCCATTAATCTCTCAATTAGAGGGCGCATATAGCTTTGTGCATACATTTGTGGCCACGTATATTTAAACTTCACTAATGCAGGCTAAATGGAGTACGTAAATCCTATTATCTCTCGCCTCCACATCAGAGTGTCAATTGATGGGGGAGATTCCTAGATGATTTTATGTGGGCGCAGCCATGAAGTTTCTGCAGAAAGAGGAATCATAGAATATCAGGGTTGGAAGGGACCTCAGGAGGTCATCTAGTCCAACCCCCTGCTCAAAGCAGGACCAATCCCCAACTAAATCATCCCAGCCAGGGCTTTGTCAAGCCAGGCCTTAAAAACCTCTAAGGAAGGAGATTCCACCACCTCCCTAGGGAACCCATTCCAGTGCTTCACCACCCTCCTAGTGAAAAAGGTTTTCCTAATATCCAACCTAGACCTCCCGCACTGCAACTTGAGACCATTACTCCTTGTTTTGTCATCTGGTACCACTGAGAACAGTCTAGATCCATCCTCTTTGGAACCCCCTTTCAGGTAGTTGAAGACTGCTATCAAATCCCTCATCACTCTTCTCTTCTGCAGACTAAACAATCCCAGTTCCCTCAGCCTCTCCTCATAGTGCTCCAGCCCCCTAATAATTTTTGTTGCCCTCCGCTGGACTCTCTCCAATTTTTCCACATCCTTCTTGTAGTGTGGGGCCCAAAACTGGACACAGTACTCCAGATGAGGCCTCGCCAATGTCGAATAGAGGGGAATGATCACGTCCCTTGATCTGCTGGCAACAGATTTATGAGAGCAAATGTTTGGGCAAAAAGGCAACCAGTGGGGGTTCCTGTAATGTCTCCCCACCCCAAACCCAGGCTAGGTAAAGAAAAGACCTGGGTGGTGATCTGTAAGCACAGTCTCCTACACCCGGGCTCAACAGCTGGAAGGGGAGATCAATGGAAGGTGCTATCATGGCTAAGCCGAGAAGCTAATAGCTTGGCCCTAAAGGATTGTCCCTGAGTTGTGGGTATGAGGCAATTCTAATGTTCAGGAGGTGCTCTGAGATCACCAGCTGGAAGGGATGTTAAACTTCCTGCCTCAGGGTTTAAGCTGATCTCTCCCTTTTCGAGACCAGGATGGATTCTCCTACATCTGCTACTGGATCCTTACACCTTCCTTTGCAGTATGTGGTGTTGGCCACTGTCAGAGACAGGAGCCTGGGCTAGATGGACTTTGGTTCTGATCCAGTCTTGCAACTCCTTGTTCCCAAGCCCAACAGTATTGCAAAATGCTTCTCTCTATTGCTGGCTGGCAGTGCTGCGCCACGGGGGTGGACATGGGTCGCAGGGTCGACAGGTGTCCGGCTCACTCATTTTCCATAGTTTTCTTGGTTAAAATCTGTTAAATGGAATCAGTGACCTTAACTTCCCCAAAGCAGAGACCTGCTAGCCAACGTGGCCGCCTCGCAGAAGAAATCATGATAATACTCATCACTTATTAGACTGTGACTCTCTGGGGCCTTGATGGCAACGGCCCATTTGGGTTTCCTGCCTGTACTCAGCTGGCAAGCAGGGTGAATGAACTGGATTTCACTGTTCCGGCTGGAGGGGACAATTCTTGGAAGACTGTTGCTCAAAAGGGCACACAGGTGGCTGAAGTCCCATGAGAGAGACTGACGGCCTTTTGGTGACCTCTGGAAAGACCAAGGTCATTGATGGGACGTACAACTTTTGTGATGGGGCAGGGCATGAAGGGGTATTGATGCAACCTGCAGAGCAGCTGCAGCTGGCTCTGTCTCACATCTACCTGAAATGCCCCAGCCGAAGGAGGGGATAGGAACAGAAAAGGGAGAAAGCAGGCTGCCGTGGCCTGCCCTGGTAGGGCAGAATCTCTCTGCTGTGCCTGGAAGGAAGCAGATCCCAGGGGCCTGAGAACTAGAGCCAGCCTGGAAGAGAAAAAAGGCAGGTTGAGGTTACAGACTGTCCCTCTACTTGGTAAGTGGGCAGCCTGGCCAGGTCTCCCCTGGAGCTGGGGTGGTGGTGGATGGCCCCAGCTCCAGCCTGTTGGGAGTCCTGGGGTGGGGGAGTTTCACCCCAAAGCAAATGGCTCTCTGGTATCACAGCCTTAACTCCTGGGAAGGTGAGGTTCAGGTCAGCAATGCTCCTACCGAGCATCTTGCTTGGCAAGAGAAACTCTAAAATGGATAAAAACAAGGGGGAGAGGGTGGTGGAATTGACACATTAGCAAGTAGCCAGATAACTCCTGGAAAGTGACTGTTTTCCAGGGCTTTGCAGGGTCAGGTGCCAGATGGATGGTTGGGAGACTTTTCCCCCAGCGAGGCTGGGCAGGGAGCGCTGACCTGTTCTGCCTCCTCGATTGCTGAGCTCAAGAATGGCCACACTGGGTCAGACCAAAGGTCCATGTAGCCCAGTATCCCATCTTCCGACAGCGGCCAGTGCCCCACAAGGAACGAACAGAACAGGGAATCATCAAGTGATCCATCCCGTCACCCATTCCCAGCTTCTGGCAAACAGAGACTAGCGCCACCATCCCTGCCCACCCTGACTAATAGCCATTGATGGACCTATCCTCCATGAATGTATCTAGTTCTTTCTTGAACCCTGTTATAGCCTTGGGCTTCACAACATCCTCTGGCAAGGAGTTCCACAGGTTGATTGTGCGTTGTGTGAAGAAATATTTCTTTTTGTTTGTTTTAAACCTAATACCTATTAATTTCATTTGGTGACCCCGAGTTCTTGTGTTATGAGAAAGTAAATATGGAAGTGTTATTTACTCTTTCTCCACACCAGTCATGATTTTATAGACCTCTATCATATCCCCCCTTAGTTGTCTCTTTTCCAAGCTGAAAAGTCCCAATCTTATTAATCTCTCCTCATATGGAAGCTGTTCCATACCCCTCATCATTTTTGTTGCCCCTTTCTGAACCTTTTCCAATTCTAATATATCTTTTTTGAGATGGGGTGACCACATCTACACGCAGTATTCAAATAGGGCGTACGATGGATCTATATAGAGTCAATATGATATTTTCTGTCTTATTATCTATTGCTTTCTTAATGATTCCCAACTTTCTGTTCGCTTTTTGACTGCCGCTGCATATTGAGTGGATGTTTTCAGAGAACTATCCACAATGACACCAAGATCTCTTTCTTGAGTGGTAACAGCTAATTTAGACTCCATCATTTTATAGGTATAGTTGGGATTATGTTTTCCGATGTGCATTACTTTGCATTTATCAACATTGAATTTCATCTGCCATTTTGTTGCCCAGTCACCCAGTTTTGAGTGATCCTTTTGTACCTCGGCAGTCTGCCTGGTACTTAGCTATCTTGAGTAGTTTTATATCATCTGCAAATTTTGCCACCTCACTGTTTACCCCTTTTTCCAGATCATTTATGAATATGTTAAATAGGACTGGGCCCAGGACAGACCCCTGGGGGACACCACTATTTACCTCTCTCCATTCTGAAAACTGACCATTTACTCCTACCCTTTGTTTCCTATCTTTTAACCAGTTACCAATCCACGAGAGGACCTTCCCTCTTATCCCGTGACTGCTTACTTTGCTTAAGAGCCTTTGGTGAGGGACCTTGTCAAAGGCTTTCTGAAAATCTAAGTACACTATATCCACTGGATCCCCCTTGTCCACATGCTTGTTGACCCCCTCAAAGAATTCTAGTAGATTGGTGAGGCACGATTTTCCTTTACAAAAACCATGTTGACTCTTCCCCAACATACTATGTTCATCTATGTGTCTGACAATTTTGTTCTTTACTATAGTTTCAACCAGTTTGCCCAGTACTGAAGTCAGGTTTACCGGCCTGTAATTGCCGGGGTCATCTCTGGAGCCCTTTTAAAAAATTGGCGTCACATTAGCTATCCTCCAGTCATTTGGTACAGAAGCTGATTTAAATGATAAGTTACAGACTACAGTTAGTAGTCCTTCAATTTCACATCTGAGTTCCTTCAGAACTCTTGGGTGAATACCACCTGGTCCAAGTGACTTATTACTGTTTAAGACTAACAGATTTATTTGGGCATAAGCTTTCATGGGTAAAAACCTCACTTCTTCAGATGCAGGTTTTTACTCATGAAAGCTTATGCCCAAATAAATCTGTTAGTCTTTAAGGTGCCACCAGACTCCTTGTTGTTTTTGTAGATACAGACTAACACGGCTACCCCCTGATACTTATTACTGTTTAGTTTATCCATTTGTTCCAAAACCTCCTCTAATGACACCTCAATCTGGGACAGTGCTTCAGATTTGTCACCTAAAAAAAAAAAAGCAAACTCCATAAGCAAACAGACACTGCTTCCAGATGCAAACGTTGGTCCGGCATCAATCCGGGGGAAGGCAGGTAGGCCGGTCGGCCAGTCGTGCACAGCTACGGATATATGGGAATAAACATGCTGGAGTGAATGAATCACTCATTGGAGGGGTCTGTGCTGCTGAGGGGATAGATCAGGAGGTGGGGGGGAATGTTAGATCACTATATGGGTAAAGAGGCACAATCCTCTAGAACAGTGGTTCTCAACCTGTGGGCTGCTTGCAGCCCAATCAGCACACAGCTGCGGCCCATGTAACATCCTCAGAGCCATACAGGTAGTATATATATTGTGTGGATGTAGCCACATAACACAGAGAGCTGCATATGTGGCCCACAATGGTAAATAGGTTGAGAACTGCTGCCCTAGAAGCTCATGATCCAGCTGACGCTATTTGCCCTTACAAACATGGAAAGAGGAAAGCCACATGGATATGCTCCAGTTTCCCCAGCTGTCACATGAGAACAGTGCTATGGCTGTAACTCACAAGACAAGTTAAAAGACTAAAGTAAATAGTGTTTGTAAAGCACGGTGAGATCCTGCGATGTAAGGTGCCAAGGTAGCACAAACCATTAGTATTTGCCCCTCCTCCCCCGGGGTGTATTTTCAGCCAGGCTGTATAGGGCATCAAAAAAGGACCACTTCTTGTCCAGGAATTAAGTGGTGTTTTTTCTAAGGTGGATTGCAGGCTTCTAGTGGCTAATACAGAACAGGGCCAGGTACATTGCTGTAGGGGTTTCATTAAAATCTCTTGGTGGAATCTAGAGAGGGGGGATAGCTCAGACTATAGGGGGAAAAAAGTCCCAGTGACAAGAACTACACCCCCGTTGTTATCTACTAGCTAACTACAGTGCAAGAACAGTTCACGTTAATAGATGGATGCCCTGGTTACGCGTGCTTTATGCTAGAATGACCACACTGGCTCTCTAGCAAAAGAGGCTTTAGGAGGCCAATGCAAATGCCGAAATAGAAAAGTTTTATTACTATCTATTCTACAGTAATAATGTGCTCAGTGTGGACTTCAAGAAAGTGGCATATACTTTAATTGGTATCAGAGGGAGACTGCCTAGTGGAAAGCTGCGAGATCGGTTCCAAGCGTAAGGGAATCTGTCACCTAAATTTTGCTTGAAATGAACTAGCTCTCCCCTGTGTGACAGAAATTGGAGAGGATTAAAACTACTGAATCTTATACATAATGGAAACCCTGTCGGATCGATTGGAATGTATTTCTGAACCAGTTTATCATTCCAGGTTAGATCATTTTAAATACATTCATTTAAAGGCTGGACTAAAGGTTTAATGCATTTTGTCTTTGCTTGCAATCATTCAGGAGAACGAACCGACACTGGATGTTGCTCTGTAGATCATTCTGAGATTAGATGTATGCCTTTTATCATTAATAACGTTGAACTGCATGCACTGGTTTTGTGTAGCACTGTGGCAGACATCCCTGAACTGCTTGCTCAAGATTAGTCATAGTAAATAGCATATCACTTTCTCAACCCAATGTGCAGCCTTCTTCACGGCCTGGCAAGAGCCAGGGGATGACATGGCCATGTCTAGGCCCAAATGTACTGAAAGTGGCTAAGCATTGCTCAGGCTAGTGCCCGAAGAATCTCAGCTAATTTACATGATCAGTAATTTCACGTTATCCTCAATTCTAGACCCTGAGAAGTGACTTGGAGGTTTTGGACCATACTAATCCACAGCGCAGAGGAGAATTAGAAAAACAAGTCCGGCATTTAATGAGTTTGGCTGAACGAGATAAGAAAGAGAGGATCTCTGTCCAACTCCACCCCTATAACTCTCCAGGACAATAGTGAGCGACAACACTTTCAACCAATGACACACAAGTTAGAAGCTATTACATCATCTGAACATACTCTCATTGGCTGACCATGTCCCAAAAGTGAGAAAACTGTTGTTGGCAGCTTCTGCCTTATGGAAGCTAACCCTTTCCGGGGAGTCATGTCGAGCACGGGGTGTTAATATCAGTACAGCTTTGCTTTGGACAGCAAACTTTCCCTTTGCTGTGGATTAACAAGTCCCAAAGAAATTGCTCTTCAGACTGTTCTCCAATGCAATCCAGTTTGGTCTCATGATCATGACTGCATCTTACAGGCACAGCCCCCAAACATCCTCTGGAAAGATCGGATTGGGAGAGTGTCCCATAGGGCATCATGGAGCAGGGTATGCTTTGCTGTTTGGTTTTGAATGGATACAGCATGTTGCTGTTTGAATGTTTGGCCCCTTGGACTAAGACTTGAAATAGGAGCTTGCCTGGTTTCTCTAGCAATGATTTACGGATGTGAGGAAACTCTCTTCTACCCTGACCCACCTGGTTGAGATGCAAAGGGCTAGTTCCCTCCTACCATTTCAATGGTTGGTGAAATTGGCTATTGTAGACTTTGCTCGCAGCTGGAAACATGGCAATCCCCTTTCCAAGGACACACAAAACTAAGATCCTGCTGAGTTTTCACAGTGCTTTCTCCAAGCGTCGAAACACCAGTGTACTGATCAAATTCCACCTCCTCCTGCAATTACTTTCTGCCTCCCTGAATCCCCTCCTCTGAATTAAACGGACACAGCATTCTTCGCTTGTGTCCTAACGGGTTGTTGCACTGTTGAATGGCTGGTGTGTTTCACCCCAGAGGTGGCTGCATGTCATCAACAGATGAGATAATCTCTCGTACGTAGTTGGTAAAACACTGTTAGATCCTTCTAACTGTGAGGGTGCTGTACAAATGCAAGATCATTTCCAAAAATAAACACTGATTGAACCATCAGTAGCCACCACTGCACTCGGCTAGAGAGTGAGAGGTTTATAGTAGTCCATGATGGGAAGGGAATGAAAAAGATTTAATTACTGTAGCAGAGTCTAGTACAATTGATGTGCACAGCCACAAAACAGAGTGCCTGCTCCATGCATCTGAAATAGACACGATGAAAAGACAGACCAGAGGGGACAGGGCAGATTGCTAGGCAAGAGAGTGAGCTTAATCTCTTAAGAGCAGGTGTGAGGACAGGGATAGAGGGGGCTGCAGAGATGATGAGTGACTGGAGGTGCCCAAGGATGTCAGATGTGAGGGGAGTCAATAATGGGGACTGTTCTAGGCTTAGGGGGCAGCATAAAAGCATGTGGAGAAGTAAGCAGGAGGAGATGAAGGAGGGAGGGGTGGACAAGGCCAAGGGTGGAAGGAGGAGATGGGAGTGGACATACAGAGAGGAAGACACACTTAGGATACACCTGCACCGGAGCTGGGAGCATGCGTCCCAGCTCGGGTAGATAGACAGGACTAGTAGCATACCCTCAAAGGTGACTTCCCCCCCTCTGAAGGGTTAAGAGCTCTGGAGACCTCCAGGGGCTGAGGGCACACAGAAGGCACACTGCTAGGGGAGTTAGGGAAGAGGGAGCCAGACTGTAACCCACCGACTTCAAACGCTAATCTCTTCTCACTTTATTCGTCCCACACATGGTAACACTTGGACTACTGTGTCCAGTTCTGGGCGCCACACTTCAGGAAAGATGGGGATAACGTGGAGAGCATCAAAAATGATCTAAGGTTTAGAAAGCCTGAAGTATAAAGAAAGGTTAAAAAAACTGGGCATGTTTAGTCTTGAGAAAAGCAGACTGACGGGGGACCTGGTACCAGTCTTCAGCTATATGAAGGGTGGTTATAAAAAGGATGGGGATCAAGTGTTCTCCATGTCCACTGAAGGCAGGACAAGAAGTAATGTGCCTAATCTGCAGCAAGGCAGATTTAGGTTAGATATTGGGAAAATCTTTCTAACTCTAAGGGAGTTAGGCTCTAGAACAGGCTTCCAAGGGAGGTTGTTAGAATCCCCATCATTGGAAGGTTTTAAACACAGGTTGGATAAACACCTGTCCGGGATGGTCTAGGTTTACTTGGTCCTGCCACAGCGCAGGGGGTGGACTTGATTTTCCAAGGTCCCTTCCAGCCCGACATTTCTAGGATTCTAATGGCCAAAGCTCTGTTATTGAAACCAGGGCTTTGCGCTCACACGGTGTTGCTGCTAGCGGCTCCTGCAGCGATGTCATCACTGTCAGTGCGACATTGTGCTTGTTTTCCACGTCACTAGCACAGGGGGAGGTGGTAGAAAGAGACAGGGTCTCCAAGACATAGTCTTGATTCAAACAAGTGTGTCCAGCAGCAGCAGAGCGACCTCTGCCAAAGGGCAGCTAGTTAAATAGCTGTTCCAGTGAGAAAGTCCCCAGGTCATAAGACACTTTATCTTGTAGAGTGCCTTTCATCTGAAGAGAGATTGGAGTATGGAGACTGTGTGACGGGCCAGAGAGGAGGCCAGCTTTACTCCCCCTTCCCTCCCTGTGTAATGTGAGATAGAATGGCCGGGTAGGGTTTGTACAAAGCATATTTTTTAAATGGATCTTGAACGTTCAAGGATCTAGTGGAGTTGTTTGAGGATGGGGTTGATAAACAGAGGATATATACAGATGTGAGTGGATTTTGGAGAGGGGCTGCATTCACTGGCTAAAGTAACAGGAGAATTTAAGCAGACGGGCAGCCCAGATAATACTGACATGGATATTGTGCTGAAGGAATGAGTTACTAGATTTCAAAGTCCCTTAGCTGGGCAGTCTCACACAAAATTAACCCCCCATTGGGCACGATTATTCCCTCAAAGTGGCCAAAGAAGTTTATCTAAGCAAATATGCAGCCATAGAGGAGGTGGGAAGGAGAGCAGAGTTCAGAGTCTGATGCCAAAGTTCTGGACAGCAAAAACAAACCACAAGTGTGTGTCAAGAGGGGAAATGGAGTTGGATGGGAGGGAGGTCCTCTTGCCCAAGAGAAACAGGTGGGGCTTGAAGACTTTAAGCTGATGGGAGTTAAAATGAGGCCAGAAGTTTAACTGGTCAAGAGAGGGATCGTTGAAGGTGTCAAGTTATGTGCAGTAGAATATAATCAGCCTGAGTTAAAGCTAGAAGGGAGTGATAAGATAACTATGCAGGTAGACAGGGCAGAAGGCCATGAAAGTAATCTTGTAGGATTTTACAGACAAGGGAAGAAAGAAGCCACTACCAGACATAAGTTAGACAGGTAGCAACAAACCCACCCAGAAGGGAACTGGCTAGCCACACAGCTTGAGTGTGGAATGGTATGCAGAAGCCGAGAGCATATGGTAGATGGAAGAGATAGATTACGTCCCTCTCAGCTAATGCAGGATCGTTCCCTATTGGATGTTTGGTAGCACTTAGTAAAAGTTCTAGTCTGAGTTCCAAGCAAGGGGCTTTTACACCAAAAGTCTGATATTCAAGGCAATAGGAGACCAGCAAGTGAATGGAGAAGAAGCCAAGAGGGATCAGCAAAAGCTGTCCCCACAGAGGTTGGAGCAAGTGGATAGATCGACCAGGGAGATGAAGTACTGGGTGTGTGCCAAGCCAGAGAGATATTTTAGGGAGAGGAGGACAAGAGGTCGAGAGGAGAAGTGGGTCTCAGTGGAGAGAACAGGAATTAAGCCTTGGCTGTGACTGTAACACTACTTACTTTGGCCAGGTAACGAGGCTTTCCAAGGAGAAAGTATTCTTCAAACGGAGAAGAAGTGAGAGTGTAGGGAAGGGGAAGGGAGACTCAGCCCCTAAACCAAGCTGAAAAACTCCACCTGAACAACGTAAGAACATAAGAACGGCCGGACTGGGTCAGACCAAAGGTCCATCCAGCCAGTATCCTGTCTACCAACAGTGATCAATGCCAGGTGTCCCAGAGGGAGTGAACCGAACAGGCAATGATCAAGTGATCTCTCTCCTGCCATCCATCTCCACCCTCTGACAAACAGAGGCTAGGGACACCATTCCTTACCCATCCTGGCTTACCACATGCCCACGGCTGGTAAGTATACCAGGGAGCATGAATCATCTTCTGCAGGATCTAACCTCTCATTTAAAAAAAGAAAACGTTTCTAGTTGTGAAGAAGCTTTCTGCATACAAGGGGAGTGTAAACAGTCAGTCTGCATACCACTCCAATGCCTCTGCTGTTACTCAGATCTCCCACGCACCCGCAGCAGCGTGAAAACCGACAGGGGTGTTGTCAGTCTCACCACTACTATACTCTGCAAGCAGCTGTGAAATGGATAAGAACTGAGCCAATTTTATTTTGTTACATCTTAGGAAAGCTCCATGCAACAGCAGAGATGGAGGAAATATTCAGTTCACAGGAGGACTCCAAAGTGAAGGCTGGGGGAAGGATAGAGTAGCACAAGACACCCCACTTGCAGCAGCCATAAAGCCGAGCGGGAATATAGTAGAGCTGTCCCTAAATATAGGTCTCCCCACCTTTCACATCTGCCTGGCTAGTGGGTTTAGTGCTCCGGCTACTACATGACTGGTAACATTTCTAAGCCCTACGCACACATGAGAGAGAATGATGGGATACATTAGAAGAGAAGTGGAGAGAGGGGTTTTCAGATGAGGTGATCCATGCAGAGAAAGAAGAGCAGACTGCTCAGAAGCTAGGAATGGATCGGTGTTTTTAGAAGGGGCCTTCTAATTGTTGGGCTGCTGCATTTGTACTGTGGCTAGTACACTTTGCTAAGAATTCTGCAGGGCTACACTAAAGTCATGTAAGGGGCATGTAACAACCTACATAGGGTAAGCGGGTCATAGGCACAGTAAGACAGGATAGCAACAGCACTATCTGGGATAAGCCAGGGATAAAGAGGCATAGAGCCTGGCAGCTTTAATCTCAGCTTTACTGAACGGAAGTGCAGAAGGGGAGAAGAGAACTTCCATTTGAATTCATGCACTAAACAGATGCTGTTAAAAAAAAAGTGTATAAACGTGTTGTTGCTGTGTCCACTGAACCGCTCAACTTTGAAGGGGCATTAAAAATGATCACCCCGATCCGTTTGTTTTCTCCTTCGTTTTGCATTCCTGGTGAGCTACAAATTAAAATAATCTAAGGTATTGTGCCTGCATAAGTTCGTGGTCCAGACGGAGTCGGTCCTGCATGCAGTCAGCAGCATCTGTTGCAGCTCAGCGCTCACCCTGGAAAACTTCTCTTCATCCACAGAACCATTCAAGAGGTTAGAGGAGGTGGGGGGCCATGGCAGGTTCTCACTGTAGCAGTCCACAGGGTAGGGGTAAATGACAAGCTGCAAGTACAATAGGCCCATGGTCCTCTGCAGCAAGTTCTTCAGCCCCCGCGTAGAGAGGGGGTTGCCAAACACCCCCAGGTAGCGAAGTTGAGAGCAGCGGCACAGGGCGGGGAGAAGCGATTCCAGATGGATATCCATCAGGCGGCACTCCATGATGTCCAGGTGGAGAAGGGATGAGGAGGCCTCTTCTAGGAGATGCTGGAAGGGCTGGAGAAGCGAGTCAGACAAGTTGTTGCCGCTGAGGTCCAGCTTCTTCAGGGTGGGGGTGTGAAGGCTTTGCGAAAGGTAGGCGAGGTCATTGGGGAGCAGGTAGCAGAAGGCCAGCTCCAGGCTTTCCAAGGGACCCTGCAAATCGCTGGTGGGAAGAAAGATTGTAAGCGTAAGTTCCATTTTAGATAACTACTGTAGCTCGCAGAGGACAGAAATCAAAATGGTTGGAAAAGGCCACACCACCAAGTAGCTCAGGGCCAAATCAAGACCAACATTAAAGCTGCAGATTCGTACGGTGACGAACATCCCTAATGCTAGTTATAAAGTCTGGATGCTTGGAGAATTGCACGATGGGACCTGCAGTGCACTGGCCAAACTTTCACCTTAAAGGAGGCTGCAGAATACAGGTCCCAACATGCAAAGAAACTTCTCTAATCAAGATGGAGCATTGCATGATGGGACCTGTAGTCTCCATGGGTCACAAAAGAAGAGCTGCAACCTGGTCTATTACACAGAGTCACTCACACTCCTGTCAATTTGCCAGTGCAGCCCTCAGCTGGGCCCCCTCGGCCCTACAAACAGCTTACCCCAGCAGTTGCCTTAGCTTTCCGGAAAGCCTGGAGGAGCCCAAATTCAGCTCCTTGAGACAGGACAATCTACTGAGCTGAGTGGCGAAGTAGTGGAGGCTTCCTTCCATCCCCGCTGAGAGCCGTCTCACATCAATGTTGCTGTAGGGCAGCTTCAGGCTGACCAGGTTGGTGAATTTTGCCATGTGCGGGAGAATGACCCTCAGGCCAGACAGCCCCAGGTTATTGAATCTCAGATCCACCTGCCGAACACCTGTGGGATCCAGGAACTCCAGGAGCCCCACGGTACTTGCAATGGGCAGCTCCTCAGCCCGGAAGTCCCGGCACTTCAGCCGCAGCATGCTGTTGGCGTTGTTCTGCAAGGCATCTTTAAGGACTCCATAAGAGGTGCTGTTCACAAAGAGATCCACGTGGACTTCCACAGAAACAGGCTGTGGCGGCGGCAGAGCCACCGAGCTGCTGTAGGGGCCCTTCCTCCGCTTCGAGGTGCGCTTGGTGCACTTGCTCTGGTGTTTGGAAACGTCAATGCACGCTTTCGCCAGGGTCACGGTCCTGGACCAGAGGCTCATGCTTTCTGGGCCCTGGTCTATTCCATCATCCTGAAGCCCCGTCATGTCCAGAACCTGCAGGCGCTGCCTCCTGCTGGGGAAGACAAGAAAAAAGGAGCAAAATAATGAGAGACTGAAAAGACCTACTTCATTCACCCAGCTACTGCAGGATCGTTCCCCACACAGGGCCATATGGTCACTCTCCCAGTGGCTTGGGAACCAGAACCCAGTGGGGGGAGGAAGAGGTGTTAGTATCAATTACTGGCTTGAACAGACTCGCTCTCACTCCAGGACTGGGGCCTCATCTCCCTTCTCATGGCAGCTGTAAAGACTGAACTACTTGTGTTGCTCAGATGATGTGACACGCAGCCTAAGGATTAGCTCTTTGGTTTAACAGTTCCAGACGCACGGCCTGTGGCTCTGCCTAGCTTTAGTCTTTTGTTCATACTAGAACCGAGGAACCAAGTGATCTTACTGCAACCCTTAGCCTTCCCCACCCCATCTCCCACCACTGTCTCTAAAATAAGAGTGACACTATTCAGTGCCAATAAGATTTAGAGCATCTCAGCGTAGCTCTCAAAGCTTTCTGAAGCTAAGTATCCCTGTCCCACAGAGGGGGAAAGCCCATAGTCACAAAGCAGGGACTAGAATCCAGGTCTCCTGATTTCTGCTCAAACCCCTATCCCGTGAACCTCACTGCCTTCCTTGGCAGGGACTTTGTTTTACAGAAAAAATAAAAAGCATCTTGTACTTTTAGGCACTGCATAATGATTAAGATAGGCTGAGATTTAAGACCGTTCCCTCCATTTCCAAAGGGAAGAGAGCAATGCTCATGGATGGATAAAACCAGTGGCCAACCAGCAGGAATTACTGCACTGTGTCCCACCTCCCAAAGCTGCTTATGGCCTGTCACTTGACAAATGGAAGTTGTTTAATGCTGCAGACAGGCTGGTAGTGCCACACTGCAGAGAAACCACATGCATAACGGCCAAAGAGCCTGCTTCCAAAGTGCAGTCTGCAGCACAATCACATGCAAGGGGCCAGAGGAGGCATTTACCAAGCAGCTGCTACCTGAGAGTCATCCTATTCTGCTGCAATTTGAGGAAACTGAAATTGGATGTCCGGTTTAACATGGTAAAATACCTGGAACATTTGGTCCACCCAGATTTAAGCCAGCACCCAGCACCTCAGATCAGCAGCTCTTCCTCCAGAGGGACACAGCGCAATTTCAATTTGAACTACAAGCCCAAATATGGAAACCACCATATTTTCTTGTCACACAACCAAGAACAAAAGCAAAGCTTGTCCCAGCCCTACTGGATCATCACTGCAGGCTGTACTAAAGGGCCAGAGGCCCCAGGTCAATAACATTTAACATATTAGTGCAGTGTTTCTCTAACTGGGGGTCCCGACCCAAAAGGGGGTCACAAGGCTATTATCGGGGTGTCATGAAATCACAAAAAATATTGTGGTAACCCTTAGATCCTTTGCTAGGGTTACCATATTTCAAGTTCCCAAATAAAGGAGACTGCTGGGGGAGGTGTACAACAGCCGCCGCTCTCCAGCCACCCAGCTCTGAAGGCAGCACAGAAGTAAGGGTGGCAATACCAAATCACGGACATTTGTTCATATTTCAAAAATGAAAACTGAACGTGGAGGATGATTTAAGGGTCTGCCTCAGTTCCCTGGAGCTGCAATTGAAAAAAAAATGGTGCGCTTCAAAACAGCAGCACCCCTCGCATGAAGTGTCCAGATACTTGTTTGTATATAGTTGCATATAAAGCCACAATCCTTGGACAATTATCATTGTGGCAATAATCACTGAAAGAGGCTTCCAGCTCCCCAAGCTGTATCCTGTTGTCTATTTTTTTACTCAGAAAACGTGTATCTTAAATGTCCATGTATTTATTCCTGAAAACTGTTGCTTTACACTTTTTGAGAGGCTTCAGTGCCTTTGGCTGCAGGGATAATGACTCCATGCTTCATTTAGTGCTCCTGAGGACGTACAGTATTTTTGCTATCACTTTTGGGGAAGTGAGGTCATCACAGCCTCATATTTTCAAAGGGTGGCCCAGCAAAAAAAAGGTTTGAGAACCCCAGTGTTAGTGTGTTACTGTAAGTCTCCTCCCCCCACTGCCTCCCAGTATGGTTTAGTCTCATCAGCACGTGACCCTTGTGGTAGGTAATGAGCTGTACGCTGACAGGTACCTTTGGCGGTGGAGTCGGTCTTCGAGAGCCTCATTCAGGTAGGTCACCACTCCCAGGATGACAGTCTGCACACATAGCTTGTTGGGCTTTTCCTGGAGCAGAGCCCGGTCACAGTGCTGACACTTCCGCAAAAGCTTCTGGAAACTGAGTACCGGGAAAGGCCATGTCTGCACCAGATCTTGCAGCACGAGGGTCCTCTTGTCCATGAAAGCTGCCTTGAACAAGACTGGATACAACTCCTTTGGGATGAACTCCAAGGCACCGCGCACCGTGGAGTGGTGGGAAACCACCTTCTGTGCACAGAGGAACACGAGCGAGTGCATGGCTGCAGGGAGGCAGCAAGCCAGAGCCCCAGCTTCACAGAACCACTGAAAGAGAAGAGAAACACCTAATGATACACCTACCCCCAGGACACACTGCAACATTCCTGATGAGATCCCTGACTTTCACCAGGAATTAACCAGTTTTTGCATTGTTCCCTGCAGCTGCTGATGAGCGGGCAGGAGAGACATACCCCATCCTCATCTCACCTGTTCTGCTTCTTCTGCTCTCCGAGAGCCAGCCACACAGAGAAAGAACAGAGCTGGGAACCCAGTGCAAGGGCAGAAGGCCAGCACACCTGCCTGCCCGGCAACTTCAGGTAGGAAAGATCCCACCTGCCTCCAGTGCTCCACCGACATTCTTACAACAGGAGGGGGCTAGAAATCAGAGGAGGACCCCCAGAACTGCAGAAATTTAACCCTGTGGTTCCAATTTGCTAAACGGTTTACAAGCCCCCAGCGCACTGTTGGTCCTTGATTTTACAAGGCCAGCCAGGGTGCAGGTCCACTCTGACCAACTCACAGCTCTTCTTCCCTTGCCCATGTCTCCTCCCGGTAGCCCTCCTTCCCCCCTACACCGCATAGACCACCAAGTTCCTCCCCTTCCACCCCAATTTCTCTTTCAAGATGCCCATATGTCTCTCTACTGTTTCTTCGACCTCTAGCAGGTCATCTATAGCCCACTGCTGACCTTGAAGAGCATGGGGCCAATGTGTCTATGGTCATGGACTAAAATGGTTATTTCTCCAATACAGCGGGCAGGCAGCAGTATCCCTCAGAGCTCTGGAACTAATAAGATCTATTCATCTTCAGACTCAGTCCCTTTTGCACACCCTGATGGGAATGGTCTTGCCTACAGCCTGCAGGTAGCAAAGCTCTGATTAGCACAACAGCTCTTATATTAAGTTTCACCAGAAAGCTCAGAACCAAAATGCCCTCACTTAACATAAATGGAACCAGAAACTGTGGCGCAATCCCATGGCTCTCAGTAGCCATTAGATCTTGAGCCAACACACAACAGTCACTGTTCCCAGAGATACTGCAGCTGGGCAGGGCAGTAAGGCTCAGTCCAACAGACCCAACACCTTAGCTGGCTCTGCTAGGAGTCCTGGAGAAAGATGGAGTGCTCGATATGTTAGGAATTGTGCATTAATAGTTTGTCTCTCCTAGGCTCCTTGGTCTTCAGTCAAACTCATCTTAGTTGTCAAGTTGGGAAGCACTATGTACGTGAGGTCAGATCCAAAAAGCACAGCCACTGCCCTAACACAATCATCCTAAAGCTGAACTAAGTACCCCTTCCTCCCTATTTATCCCCATTTGTATCTTATCACTCTGCCCCCAACCCCTCTGCTTTGCTAATAACATCTGCCTCAGCCACCTGTTTGTCCACATCTCCCACAACCATCTTTGTGCTTCCTTCTATACAACCTCATGCTTGGAGCTCGGTTCCTGAACCGGTCCATAATACCACTGCCCTTTCCTCCTCCAAATCCACTTCTAGTTAGCGGATCACTGGGGATTGTGGATATTACATATACTGATATAAATACATTATCAGAATGATCAGGAACTCTCCGGTTGAGCACTAGCTAGTCTATGTAAGCACGTGAGCTGTTCTACTATATTTTACTCACTTGTTGCATCTTGTCTTTAATTACTTAGTAGGGGTGGTCTCTCTCCACGTGTGTGTAACACCACCTAGCACAACATACCTTGATTGTGATTAGGGCTTTTGGATGCTACTATAATATATATATAAATAAATGCTACAACAGCCAATACGTCCAGCCCATCTGTGATTGAATCCGGGATTGTATTAGCCACCTACTATGGATTAAACAGCACGTAAATTAGGGATACTGGCCACTCTTTGCCCAGACTGCTGAGAAGAAGTCAGCCAGCACTGGCAGATTACCAATTGGCCCCCACCTTCATGATAGTTTGCTCCTCCCCCCTTCTCTCCTTAGGCTGATCCTGACAGAAATCAAGGAAGTTAGATCAGGGGTTAGAGTAGATGACCCTTGTGATCCCTTCTAACCCTATGATTCTAAGGGGGATGGGACAGCGACCCCTCCTGGCCTGTTAGCAGCCTTGTTCCACCTATTCAGTCAAACAATCTGGCCATCAGAGGGTTTCAGCCACAGAATCTGGGGGTTCAAGTAGTGAGAGACAAACATAGTGCAAGAGTCATTCTAGTACAGTACACTCTTCTCAAACCAACTAGCTCCATTACCATGAGCACAGCCCCCATCCCACAATGCGGCCCGCCCGTGCCTCATCCCACTGCACTTGACCATAACATCACTGTGTGGTCCAGCCAATTGTGGCACCAAATCCTGGCATCTCCCACGCCACTGAGGCTGGTCAGTGGCACACACATGGGGAAATTAAACAACGATAACCTCATGACGCATGTAGCGCTCCCATAACCCTTTCCCCTTCCTCCCTCTATTTCCCACCCAACACCAAAGAAGAAGGGCAGAGAGGGATAGCTAGACCAGGAGATGCTGGGATTCAGCCAGTCACCTTTGGAGCAGACTGGACTACAACCTACTGACCAACAAGAGGGGGCAACTCTTACAAGCCGCTGACATCCAGAAATGATGCTTTAGCATCAGCAGAACGAGCCCCGACTCCCCTGCAGGGGAACCTGCTCTTCTGGGCCCGGTTCTGCTGGAAGCGATCGAGGAAGCTGCTAGGAGGAGACGCTGCAGGAGACATCTCCAATGGGGGGTGAGTGGGGCAACAGATATCACAAAGCCACAGCCCTGGGGGAGGGGGGGCAGAGGAGAACAGAACCTGCAGCCCCTTTTCCAGAGACTTTTGGGGAAAGAGCAGCAGGGGAGGACAAAAGCCCCACAGCAGGGTTAGGGGAACGGACAGCTGCTCGGGGTGGGGTGGGGGGTGAAGGGGAGTCACGCCCTCGCTTACACACTACTGCCTGGGAGGGGCTCAGTCCCCCCAAGGAGAGGGTCACCCCCCCCCTTACACACTACTGCCTGGGAGGGGCTCAGCCCCCCCCAGGAGGGGGTCACCCCCCTTACACACTACTGCCTGGGAGGGGCTCAGTCCCCCCCAGGGGGGGGTCCCCCCCCCTTACACACTACTGCCTGGGAGGGGCTCAGTCCCCCCAAGGAGGGGCTCAGTCCCCCCAAGGAGGGGCTCAGTCCCCCCAAGGAGGGGCTCAAACCCTTCTCCCCATTTCACCCCTGCCCCCCAGACAGCTCATGTCCCCCCTACTCCAGACCCTCCCCCACTTGCCTCAGAGGGCTCACGCCCCTCCCCTCCAGGGGGGCTCATGCCCCAGGCCCCGGCGCTCGGGGGGGGGGGGG